>NW_006399939.1:2502009-2565335 GCF_000299155.1 Elephantulus edwardii | reverse complement strand
GTCAATATTTATGCGTTCCATTTCTTTCTTAACAATTTCTAATTTTCCTTCATTCATGGCTCTCACATTCCATGTACCAATCACTAGGGTCTGCTTACAACTGTTCCTCCTCCTTTGTATTTCGATACTTGATAGTTCTACCTAGGTTGCCCTTTCTGGTACAGATATAAGATATATTATTAAATTTTATTTTTCCTTTGCTGACATTTTCCAGATTAATATATTTGGCTTTTCACAGTTGGGGGAGCGGTGGTAGTTTAAAGGAATGAGGGGCTAATCTAATCTCCTCTTATACCTCTAAAGCAATCACACAAAACAAACAACTCAACTCTGACACATATTCATAAAAAAATTATACTAAAGTATCACATATTTTATTGTCATTGTTGTTAAATGCCATCGAGTTGCTTGCTATGTACCACAACAGCTCTGAATCCTGCTCTATCATGAGCCAACCTTATTGTCTCTGACACACCAGCCCCACTGCCCTAGTTACTGTATCAATCCCTCTCATGAGGGTCTTCCTCTCCTCCACCCTTCTAAGCATGATGTCTTTCTCCAAGGACCTGGTCCCTCTTGGTAATCCAAACTAAGGATGTGAGACAAAAATCCCATCATCCTTGCCTCTACACAGCATCCATGATAACCATACTTTGCTAATACCACTCCTCAAAAGCATCAATTCTTCTTTGCTCTTTCTTATTCACTGTTTAATTTTCACATGTGTATGAAGCAGTTACTTTGCAGATATTATAATTAATGTCTTAAACCAGAATGTATCTGAATGGTTAAATGGAAAACCAAGTTTCTCTGTAAATCTTCACTCAAGTCACAATTTTTAAAAATGTCATCAAAGAAAGAACAAGAGGTGCTTTGGTTTCAAACTACTCATGTTGCTCTCCAGCCCCACCACAACCGCCACCTAAGAAGATTCTCTGCTCCAGCAATTCTGATGACTCAGACTTGTTTCATTAGGTCTTGCTGTTTCCTATTCTTATGCCTTTGCACTTTTTTTTCCTGTTTGGAAAACTCTTGTTTGCCCACTAAGTAAGTTTCTATTTATCCTTCATCATTTAGCTCAGATATAGAAAAAGATACATACACTAAAAGTATCTCCTCATCCTGAGTACCATGCACATTCTATCTTCAAATGTACTCTGTCTGGTTACATGTCCTTATTTCTTATAAGGCCTGAGTTTTGAATACATATTTGTTTAAACTTAAATAAGGTAAGGAATATTTATTTATCCAACAAACATTTGAGAGCTAGCAAATCAATGAACAGACAGGCAAAAACATATGAAATCATGGAGTTTCCTCTGTTTTTAAGCTTTAAGAATTATCAGAAGGTGCCAGTATAAGGGCACAAGAAGTATGATAGACTATGAGGCTAAACTCATGGGTAGTAATATGCTTTTATTATTATCTAAATCTATTCTCCATTCAGAGAGAAGAGCAACTGACAAAAAACAGATGTTCTCCCCAATAGGTCCTTAAGGAATAGCATCACTAAAATTATAAAGGCTTAGTAGACATACCTAAAACACCCTGGGGAAGAGTGGAAGGACAGAGACTTTGTCAGAAGGTGATGTGTTGCCAAGAGTCCAAGGTAACTCCACAAGATCTATTTCTATTATCCAATAGTACATTTCAGAACACTTACTTGTGCTCATGTGGAACCTGCACCTTGACCAAGAACAAGGAGATACTATATGGTTTGAAATCAGAAAAGGTACACAATACAGTTCCATCTTTCTTCCATTCTCATTTAATCTATATGTCAGGTAAATGATTCAAGAAACTGGACTCAGTTTGAAGAAGTTCATATGAAGAACTCAGCATCAGAATTAGAGGAAACTTTATCAACAAGCAGAGATATATGCAGAAAACACAACCTTACTGAAAGCAAATGAAACTTGAAGGACTTACTGAAGAAGACTGAAGCCTTTTAGTATAGCTTATACACCACCATAAAGGAAAAAAAAATTCTTCACAACTGGACCAATAAGCAACTGTATGACAGAGATTAAGTTTGAAGTTGTTGAACTTTCATATTATTTGAGTTCACAGTCAACAACCATGGCAATCTGGTATGTACTGAAGGAAATACAGTTGCTAGGGCTTCACAAACTAGGAGATATACATGCAAATATATCTTTTAAAATGTGTTAAGAGGTAAGTAAGAGCAACAGAAAAAAAGGAGTCATCAATTCACAGGGGAAAAAAAGCATTTATATCTGCCAAAATATGGTTTAAAAGGTTAACAATTTTTTTAAGTGATTTAGAATTTCTTGTTAGTGATTTAGTAATCTCATAAACACAAGCTGAACAGCATAAGCCAGATAAAAAGAGTATACACTGTATGGTTTTAAATATAGGTATGATAGTTACATGAAGGTTCCAGGTGTAAAAATATGTTTGAGCCATAAGTGTGTATATGTATATGTATATGTATATGTATATATAGCTAACACAAGCCCGAAGAGTCGTCAATGTTTCTGAATTGTGACACTGGAAAAAAGTACTGAATAGCCCATCAACTGCCAAAAGAACAAATTTGTCTTGAAGGAAGTGCAAATAGAGTGGTCCTTACAGGCAAGGATGTTGAAACGTCATCACATTTACCTTGAGCATGTTTTCAAGAGGAAATGAATTCTTAGAGACATCATTCTGGGAAAGATAGAGGGTCAGTGAAAGAGAGAAAGGCCCTCACAAGATGCACCCACACAGTGACCACGATGGACTTGCACATGTTGGAGACTGAGAGGATGGCGCAAGACAGGAAAAGGTTCAGATCTGTGCTTCACAGGATCTTCATGCGTTATACCCACTCTGACACATCTGACAAGAACTGGCATGCATGATTTTGTTGTTTGCAATGGAATTTTAACTGACAGCAACTCTCTACGACAAAGTAGAATTGTCCTACAGAATTTCCTAAGATATAGAATCTTCATTAGATTTTCCTGCCTCCGAGCAGCTGGTAGGTTAGAACTGCCGAACTTTCGGTAGCAGTCAAGCACTTAACCACTGTACTACCACGGCTCTTCCTACCACACGCACGGACACAAACATATACAGTAAGTGTAATAATAACTGCACATGAAATTAGTACATATATTATAACTTGAACATTTTAAAAGTAATAGATGTTCTTTATAAAAAATTCAAACAGTTAAAGACATAAATTTAAGACTACCAGAATTCTCTTTAAAGCCCATTTTTCAGGATAATCACTGTGACTAGGCCTGATGTACATAATTTTGGATAACTCTCTACTTTTCTCAATGTTCCTTGAGTATAAATGGCTAGTAATGCATGCATATGGTTTCTAAATATTTTAAAATGTAAACAAACATTGAATACCATTTTTAAAATATTTTTTCAACTTCCACTCAGTTAAGCATTTCGTTCTTTTTTAATGTTTACATAGGATACTGTAACATGCCGATACAGCTAACACATATTGCTTGCTAAGGTACCCGGATTTGTTCTTATTGCTCTTGAGTTGGGATCAACTCATAAGTGACCCTTCATTGGGTCTCCAAGGCTGTAACTCACACGTGGGAGGGTTTCCAAGGCTGTAACTCACATGTGGGAAGATTGGCCATTTTTCTCCCGTGCAGCCGCCAGAGGACTGAACCACCAGAAAGGTGCAGCCTTTGGGATGGTAGCACAACTACCAATGAACTAGAGCTCCCTCGTTTATTTACAGTCCTTTTCAGATTTTCCTAAGTGCCTATTTCTGTACTATAATGTTCAGAAAATGGGCTTGATGAATAACCGTAACTTTGCACTAAGTAAAAAAGATGTTTTATTAAGGCCACAAGTTAAAGAAACAATATAGCATAAACAAAATAACCCCAAGTATTTGACAAGTCTGGAGGGCAAGGCAGATATTCGTTCAATGGATAGGTAGGCATGAGTGAGATAAGGAGGGATGTTAGAAGTCATGGAAAAGAAGGTGGGTTTTCCCACCCCATCTCCAGAGTCAGTTTAAGGGACGGGTAGACTTTGAAGGATCTGAAGAAAGAAAGCGTTATACAAGAGTTGTATTTTAGAAGGTCACAATAAAAGATAGACACTAGCTAGGAAAATATCAAGAAAGGGGAGTAGCAGAAAATGAGCAATAATGAGAAGGTGGAAAAACTAGGACTCTGAAACTCTGGGTAAGGGATAAGAAAAAGGAGGAGAATTTAAATGGGGGTGGAATTAGGGTTCTGTTTAGAGACTGTAGAGGGAGCCTATTTTTTTTTTCTTAATAAATTCATTATGCTTTCAGAAGCTAGTAGTGTAATAAGATGACTAAAGATGCCCATAATTTACCAGGAAGATTCATTCATTTAAAGAAGATTCCCATCCAAATAAAGATGAATTTCTTCAGAACCTTTATATTCTTGGCTAGTATTTCTGAATCCTTCATTCTTTCTTGAATGCAAGTCAAGAAGATTGCACTAGAAGAAATTTTAAACTTTACGTTTCCTATATTTGATACAAAGGAGAAGGAACTGATAAAACACAAGTAGCAGTCAATTCATCAAAGAACTGGACTAATGGACTCACATAAATATTGCACAGGAGAGATAAAGTACACTAAATTTTTTGGAATGCCTAGTCTTTAGACAAAAATGAGATCAGATTCCCATCATAATTAGGGATCTTTAGAGAGTAACAATTCTGGATTCCAATGTCATGTGTCACTACAAATAATCCCATTAGACTGTTTAAGAATAAGCACTGGTAACTTTCTATGGTTACTGGTAACATTCTATGGTTGCTGGTATCAATGACTGAATTCAGTCATGTATCAGGTTACCAATATTGGACTGCAGGAACTAATTTACTTAATTCCAAGGCAATGAGGCCTTAATGCAATGTAATTATTGTGCCTAATGTCCTATTTAAAAAAATATTTGATAGATAAAGGCCCATAGAGTAATTTAAAAATACAGTTTCTTAAGTAAAACTGAACAAAGAGTACAATGATTAATTTTTAGTCTTGATTCTGATACTGATAATTATTTAAGCATAGCTAAATCATAAATAGTCCATGTTTTATTTTATAAATAATAACAAAGAGCTTGTGACTGATTTAAATGTGAACTGTTGCAAGTTGTTCAGAAAAGTAATATTTTATATGATAGGAAGGTTGTCATATATGAAATGAAATTAACCATCATGACTAAAACCACCAAGTTTCATTTAAACAGACCTCACCTTAACAAATGTCAGTGTATCCAACAGATACAAGTTGATTAACTTGTAAAAGGCTTTATCCAAACTTCTATAGTAACTCAGAAGTATCAGCAAATTTGTCAGAGAATCAGGAATATTAAACTCCAAGGGCCTCCCCCTCCCACTCAGTGTATTACTCAAGTCCCCTACCACTACTGTCAAGTCAATTCTGAATCATGGCAACCCTGACGGAGAGGTGAACTGACCACAGGACTCCCAAGATTGAATATTTCTACAAAGGCAGACTGCCTCAGCTTTCTCCCCTTGTATAGCTGGTGAGGCAGCCAGATCAAACTTTTAAATTCTTTAACCCCTGTGCCATCAAGACATCTTTTAAAGTCACTTAGTCAATTTATTCTATGCATCAGATACTAGTTACAGTAGGGGCAGAAAAGGGTTAAAAAATAATTGTATCAAAATGAATTTAAATTTAAAATTGAGAACTCCAGTTCCTTATGTGGCAACTACTTATTAAGCCTCGGGAACTCTGGTGGCTTAGTGGAAAGCTGTTGAACTGCCAACCCAAAGGCACATGGTTAACATTTACCAGTTGATCCATGATAGAAAGATGGGCAATGTCCTCGCAAGCAGTTTACTCTTTCTGAAAATCTACTACAGAGTCAGCTATGAGTTGGTTCTAATTTGATGGTACATAGCAACATTATTCTTCAACCTAGGTAAACATTTTGTTGAGTACCAGGTTAGATTATTTGTTAAAGCAGAGATTATAAATTTTTTGCATAGTTTGAAAAATAATAGCAAACACCAAGGACTTACAGAGGGTTGTATTTCTGCAAAAAAGAATAAGAAAAACCTGAGAAAAAGCCATAAAAGACAACCAAACCCTAAAGCCAAGGAGAATTCTATGGAATATTCATACCACAGACAAATGGTGTATTCTATGAAAAATATACCCCAGATAAACATTAAACTCATCTTCAAAATTAGCAAAGTGTCCTTTCCTAACTAACAGGGTATCTACTGGGGAAAAGGAGGTATTCTCAAAGATGCTATTAATCTGGTAAGCCTTTTTCTTAGAGGTTATTTACAAATACATAAAGTTTCTTTTAAATGTAGTAAAAGTTTCAATACTCCTTGGTGAGATGTGATAAATATTCTCAATTCTTTCATCTTTTATGCTGTAGTATCATACACATCCATGCCTCTTCCCAGGTAACGTTGTAGAACTTGGCCACATGAGTTGTTTGTACTAATAAGATGTTAATCTTATTGATGCCAGGAAGGTTTAAAATTTCTTTTGGTAGTCTGGCCTGCTTCTAGCACTCCAGTGATACACCATGAAATGAGTATGCTCCAGGTAGATATTGTGTCTTAATGCTAGATCCCCTCAAACCAAGCATGTTTAGACCAGACCTAAACCAACCTGAGTCATGCCCGGCTAATTCACAAACTAAAAGGGAGGTGCTTGGCAAGGCTATACCTGGAGAACCCTAGGAGACCTATCGACTTGTTGTGAGAATAAATGCTCAATGCTACCGCTACCTGCACTCAATATAATACTGGTTTGTTATATAGTTGTTATTAACAGCAGGCCAATACATTCAGTATTCTTAAACCTAGGACTGTATCATTCTGTTTCAAAGAAGCAGAGATTAACACAGAAGTCTATGTATTATAGTGATATTTATAATAGCAAAAAACTGTAAACAGCCTATCAACAAGTAATAGAGGAACAAATAACAATATGATCAGATAACCAACTATATGAAACTATTAAAAATCATGTTCACAAGGGACACTCAAAAATGTTAAGAATGTTTACATTTGTTTAAAAATAAGATGCACTTATCTTAAAAAATGAAGAAATAAAAAAGATAAGGTGGATAAATGAATTAATTCTAAAAATGCAAATGCCTCTTTTGTGTTAAACACCATACCACCGTGCTAAATACTAAGTTTAGAGAAATCAATAAAGTAACATGGTCTCTGACTTCTTAAAACTAAGTAATGAAGAAGAGAAATTTTTTTACAAGAGAGAAATTCTTAAAAACTATTTTAAAAAATAATAATCACATAGAGCTATATAATTACAAATGGTGGTAAGTGATTGTTGCAGTTATGCATGTATATTTCTCCCAATGGTAATGAGTTGCACTGCCAAACCAAAGCCACATGGTTAGTCTACCAGCTGCTCCATGGAAGAAAGATGGGCAATCTTGTGCTGTGCAACTTAGTGCCTCTGAAAACCTACTGGAGAGTCAGCTATGAGTTGATCTGACTCACTGATACACAACAATAACACTTAGTAAAAGAATCTCTGGATTCCATTGACACTTGGAGTAGACTACACTGCCCACCATTCCTTCCTCCCAGGTGAGACCATGTGAATTAGCTCTGGCCAATGGGATCTAATAGCAAAGAGAATGTGCAACTTCTAGTAAGCATACTTAAAAGGAAGGGTTTGCTCTTCTTTGCTTCTCCCCTTTTTACCAGATGGAGCAGCTATTTTAGACTATGACGTGGAAGCTTCATGCTGAGAATGGCAAAGCAGCAGAATAGGAAGAACCTAAGTTCTCTGCCCTGTGGAACCATCACTACAAGTCCTAGATTGCCTACAAAACTTTTACACAAGGAAATAAAATGTGGCCTGCTTAATTAATTTTTTATTCTGAGTTTTCAAGTCATTCACAACTAACCCTAATTTAAACTGACATAGCTATTAAAAACAAAAACAAAACAACCAACCGGAAAAATTTAATGGAAGGTCAGAAAGAGGTGATTTTTGACTGGAAAAAGGTGTTTGAGTAGCAGCTCCTTTGAAGAAGTTGTGACCTAACTGTGACCTAAAGACTAACTCAAATTAAGGAGGTTAGAGATTCAAAATGTCCTAGGTGGGACACTGAGAGGCAATGGCTTGTATTGAGAAGCACAGATTTTGGTTTGTTTTGTTCCTATTGTTATTTTTATGTTCTGTGTTGTTGTTAAGTGCCATCCAGTCATGTATGACTTATAGAGACACTATGAACAACAGATCTGAAGCCTGTCCTATCCTGAGCCAGCCTTACAATCTCTGGTACACTCAAACCCATGACTGCAGTGACAGTGTCATGCCACCTGGTTGATGAAGAGCCAACCTGTGTTGGGTCTTCCTCTCCTTGACCATCCATCCCTCTAACTTCCCAAGCATGATGTCCCTCTCCAAGGATCTACCTCTCCAAGTAATATGCTTAAAGTATGTGAGACAAAGCTTCATCATCTTTGCCATAAGAAGCACTCTGGCTGTATCTTCTCTAAGACATATCTGTTTGGGTTTTTTTTGGCAGTCCATGGAATCCTCAGTACTCTTTTCCAACACCACACAGTTTAAAGATATAAAATTATTTTTTTGTCATCCTTAGCCACTGTCCAGCTCTCAGACTGAAAAGACCACGACCTCAATCTGGTGCACTTTACACCTCAAACTTGTATTATTCCTCAATAATTTGGAGAGGTCCTTCACTACAGACCTTCCCAGTACAATACATTTCCTGATCTGACTGCTGGTATCTGTGTACTGACTATGGACCATGTACGATGAAGTTGTTGGATAAAGTACTAGAACAGAAGAGGTGAATATCCCCAGACAAAGACGAAGAAATTGGCAGGGGCCACATGATGTAAGAATATGTAGGTCATGTTAAGAATTAAAAAATTTAAATCACCAGATGTTCTGCAGGAGAAGGAGGGGCAATCTCCTCCTGTGCCAGTCGGATCCGATTCGATGGTACACGACAAGAAAAAAAAAGAATTTAAAAATTTAGTTTCAATAAGATAGAAAGCCACCAAAAAAAAAAAAAGGTCTGTCTTGTTTAGTTTTTAAAGTAGGGTACTGCTATCACAACAAGATAACTCACACTCTAAAGATCAGAGACTACATTATGTGCAAAGGACACAGCAAAGCCTGGACGTAGGTACAACCAGGAACTCTACCATTTTGGTATGTTTTAGATACGATATAATGGTAATTTTACTACAGACCAAAAATACAACAGTGTCTCTGTAAGTAGAGGATTTGTGATTTCTAGAGTTTTTCATTTTCGGTATTGTACAGATTTTTAAATGAATATTATATTACTGTTTTATTAATAGAGAAAAATGCAAATAAATATTGTAAAATAAGCTTTTCATCTTAACAGGATTATAAAAACAATCACCTGAACAAATCTGTAAATACGTATTGCTGTTATTATGTGCTGTTGAGTCAGAACTGACTCACAGCTGATCCTCCAACAGGTTTTCAGAGGCTGTAAATCACAGGGGAGAGTGCTCATTCTTTCTCCCACAGAGCAGCTAGTGGATGAGAATCACCTGCCTTTGGGTTGGCAGTAGACCACCAGAGCTCCCTAAAACACATGAGAACATTTCCACATTCAAGGAATCTTTTATCCTTTACACCAGTGAAAACTTAGGTAAAAGACTCTTATGTATCTAATTCATTTTTCAAGCAGGTACAGAAACGATTAACATAGGCAAATGCAAGTAGACAGAGAATGTAAACAAACAAGATAAAATGTTAATTGTTCTTCATTCTGAAACAAGACAATACTATCTTTTGATCTTTTAGAGAATTTCAGAAAAATACTCACAAATTTAATGTTAAATTTAAAAGTCATGTGAGTAAGTTGTTGTTATGTGCTGTCAAGTCACCTGCAACTCATAGTGACCCTTTGTACAACAGTCCTAAACCCTGCTCTATCCCTTGCCAATCTTATTGTCTCCAACATGCCTATTCCCATTACCCCAGTGACTGAATCAATCCATCTCATCGAGGGTCTTCCTCTCCTGCGCTGTCCGTCCACCCTCCCACGCATGACATCCCTCTCTAAGGATGGATCCCGCCTTGCAACATGTCCAAAGTATGTCAGACGGAGAATTCCAATTTTAGTTATTCAAGCAGGAAAATCAATATGTTGCTAGACATTAAGTGAATCTTTAGAAAAAGGAAAAACAAAAGCTGGACAAGGAGTATTAAGAAACTGTTCTAAAAGAAAACTATTTAAAATGAAATAGTAATGATTCAGGTTAAAAATACGTGAGGTCTGAAGAAGAATCATCTTTTGAACTTTGTATCTGTGCTTCCTTCTGAAACTATCCTACTCCCAAAATATATTTTCAGTTTCATCAAGAATGTTATTTAACAGTTACACAAATACTGTAAAAACCACAAGACTCCACTTCATTTTGATTCTAGTTTTCTTTATTCCAAACATCTCAGGTTTTCCTGATGCTAAATAAATTTTTAAAAATTCCATTATCTGAAATCCAAACAGCAACTGAGGGCTTACTACTTCATGGAACGTTACTAAACATAAATGAGAGCAATTTTCTATTAAGTGAGGTCCCCTAGCAAGAAAAAAAAATATTAGTGAGTAAGAAGCTACCAAAACAAAACAAACCATTATACCAGCTTCATTAAACAAAAATTTTAAATAAACATAAAACTCTCCCCTTCTCAAGTTATCCCATTTCTCCAAAATGTTGTTATGGTTAATATTGTGGTTATGGTGCTACTGAATCAGAGCCAAGTCATAGCTGACCCTCCAACAGATTTTCTGAGACTGTAAAATGCATGGAAGGAGACGCCCATCTTTCTCCTTCAGAGCAGCTGATAGATTCAAACCACCTGCCTTGGGGTTAGCAGCTCAACTCCTTAGCACTGGGCCACCAGTTAAGTTAGCTTTAAGTTGTCTTAACTTTGAGATAGCTCCCCACCCCCTACACCACTAGTCAGTTCTCACCTTCTTTCTCTGTTGGAACACGTGAATTTTTCAGTAAAAGTGACTCATTCACTGGCATCTTGTCAAACTAACCCTGAAACTATAAAGAGGCTCAGTGCTAACAGATTTCTAAAGCTAGAACACTTCCACTAACACACATCATTTTGATTTTAGAGATCTTAATAATTTCAGAGCCAATACATACTAGCAAATCCTGTTTATATTTTTCCTTACGAACTGTTTTCTACTATCCCACCCTCTCCTAATTTTAGTTTGGTTACTCACTAATTTAAAATACCTCCTACCTGTGGAAAAAATAAAAAGAAGCAGCTTAGAAACATAAGAAATTTAGTGGGGGAAGAAAGAAGCAATTGTGCAGTCTGCTTAAAAAAAAAATCCCATTCTGAAACAGCACGTATCTATTTCACATAGTTATCAAAGATTATTTCTTCACTTAGTTCAATGAAAACACCATATACAACATAAACAAAAAGGGAAATCTCCTGGAATGTTTTTATTTCATTAAACAACATTCAAAGAATCTAGAGATCAATTATTGATAAATACTTAGCAAAAAAAAATCTGCAATAAGATCTAACTAGTGAGATATCAACTGCAAATCACTTTATCCTTTAGCTTCAGACATTCACCTACTCCAAGATAACCCAATGGAGACAGACAGGGAAGGAACAAAAAAATCAAATGCTTCATGCCCATGACCGTAGACATGTACTTATAGATCTTAACTGCCACACTCCACCTGGTGGCAGGAGATGTTGGAAATAGTCATTATAAAGGAAATTAAATACTTTCGAGATGTTTGCAGAAAAAAAAGCAAAGTGTTCCTCTCTTGCCCTATATAGAAGAAATCAGGTTCCATCCTCCCCCCCCCATATAAATGTAGGCCAATAACCAATAGATTAACAAAGCTGTGACAATACTCAGATGGCAAGAAGGAAACTTTAATTTACTTATCATTCTATACTAATTTACTAATCATTATCTCTACAATAGTTAGACATTATCTCAAGCTTTTGAAATAGATAACAATACACCTATAGCCGTTACAAGAACCTGTTACATATCCCCACTAACTTTCTTTACCCTTTCTCCCTATGGTAAACTAGGGTTTAATTAACATGGTTAACAGAAGACTGACACATTGCTTTTCATATTTGACAGTAACATATACCCATGGGATACTCTAGAGACTGATTTCAACCAAAAATAAAAATAGATAAACAGAGCTCAAACAAAATTAAAACTGAGTCTGGCTGCCCACACTTATTTTCACACATGAAGAAAAATAGCAGTTCTCTTAGAAGCCTCGAGCAGACATATCTTTAGAACACAATGTTAAAAATACGTGCCCCCTCCCCTACCTGTTTCTCACTCAAAGCTGTGATTTTGGCTTGAAGTTCATGAAGCTGTTTCTTTAAATCAGCATTCTGATTGGAAAGAAAAAATATCTGTGAGAAAGATAGTTCATTTGTTAACAGAATAGTAGCGAGAAGACTTTATGCATACTGTACTACAAATGATGAAGCAACCTTAAGCACTGAGCCAATCAAATCTGCACGCAGTAAGCCACAGCCATATCACTAATTAATGTACAGATAAAAACAACACGGAGCCCTAGTAGCACAATGGTTAAGCACTGAAAAGCTAACCCCAAAGTTAATTTCTTAAACCCACCCACACTTGACTCAAAGGGAGCTCTGGTGGCCTAGTCTGTAGGGATGTAGGCTGCCAACCCCAAAATGGTGATTCTCTGATAGTTCAATCCACCTAGTTCCATGGATGAAGGATGGGCAAGCTCCTCCTGGGTGATTTAGAGCCTCCCAAAACCCCACTGGAGGTCAGTTAAGGGTAGATTCAACTCAATGAGAGAGATTGTTTCCATGGAAGAAGAGATGCAGCATTCTGCTCCCATAGAGACTGCAGCCAAAGAAATACTATGGGATAGTTTTAGTCTCTCTTAAGCTTGCTACAAATCAGAATTGACTCAGTGGCCCGTAACACCATCACTACCAGAATAGGGAACAGACTTTTTGCAACTGCTTTAAATTATAGGAAGTTTTATTTTAGCATTATGCATTGTAATAAGACCTTTCTACAGAAATATTGTGATTCTTTATAGAAAGTATCAGTTGTCAGAAAACTTAAAGCTCCATTAATCAGACAAAAGCAGAAAAATGGAGGTTCTAAGTATGCATACACTCTATGCTTAACGGCATTAACAACAAAGATAAGAGGTTTTTCCCCACTTGGCCTCTCCCTTATTTAGTAGAGTACATTTGTTATTTTAGCCTAGATTTGAAAAGCTGTCAGTGCTGCAACTGACTTAACACTACATCATTCACATTAGCACACTGACTACCAGGACATTTTCTCAGTTCTAAAATTCTAGGAATCAGAAAAAAGAATACTATTTTAGATGAGATATGCTGAGCATGCTTGCCTTTTATTTAAGTGGAGGGAAAAAAAACCCCAAAATTAAAATTTTCAAATGCTTGGACTCTGGAGGCATATTCTATAGGGATCTGTGCTGCTCATTCAGAGGCAGTGACTCTGGAAGTTTGAATCCACTCACTACTGGCTCCAGAACAGAAAGATGTGAAATCTCCTCCCAGCCTCAGAAACCCACCAGAAGGTCAGTAATGAGGCAGTTCTGACTCAACAGAAATGCTGTTCTTCTTATGTGCCATCAAGTCGGAACAACTC
This sequence comes from Elephantulus edwardii, assembly GCF_000299155.1. Classification (NCBI taxonomy): domain Eukaryota; kingdom Metazoa; phylum Chordata; class Mammalia; order Macroscelidea; family Macroscelididae; genus Elephantulus; species Elephantulus edwardii. Next base: position 2,551,659 of record NW_006399939.1, on the reverse strand, counting down.
AGTGGGTTTTCATAGGCAGTAAACTGCGTGGAATGAGACTGCCCATCTTTCTCCCACAGAGTAGCTGGTGGATTTGAACCACACGCCTTTGGATTGGCAGTGCAGCTCCTTATCAAACTCCCTCAGTGAGTTAATATGACCACCTAATAGCAAGGTGAATACCATGTCCATTAAAAATGTAAAGTCACCTAACCATTTTATGTATCATTTTTTTTAATTCCTCCCGCCTGGTCTTCTGCTAAGAGCAGGGCACATTTCCTCTCCCTCTACTGCTTTTCATGTTTACTGGGCCCCAGAGGCTCCATCTGATCATTTTATTACTACACTTGACAGATAGCCCCTCTAATGAGATCATCAAGGAACCTTGGCGATGCAGTAGTTAAGAGCTCTGCTAGGAGTCACCCCAAACCTAACAGAAAAATCCAGAAAAGAAAACTTGGCAATCTGTCCTCTAAAAAAATGTGTCTAGGAAACCTTACTCTGTCTCATAGGGTCATGATGAGACGGAATTAACTCAGTGACACTCAACAAAGACCAATGAGATCACTCATAAGACAGTCCAAATACACACTGCTCCCTTAAATTCTTAGGGTTACCATTACTGTTACATGAGAACCAGCACATCCGAAAGGCTGATTTTTTCTAATAATATTATTTCTAATATTTTTTCTAATAATATTACAGTTGCCAACAATGTGATTTATCACATTAAACGTGACAGAATCTATTAATCTAAGTCCCTAGATTCTGGCTTAAAACATTATACATTAAAAAAAAAATTATACATATATATTTTTTTAAAAAACATCAAATCAGAAAAATTTCTCAAGAAAGCTGGACTATCAAATAAGAACAAGTGCTATACATCAAGTAAAATCAACGGATTATGTTATTAACAATAGTTAGACACTATCTCTAATTCTATGAATTTTATTCCTTACTTGCAAAAAATTAAGCTTCCTAAGTACTATTTTTCAATCCAAGAGATCATCTTACTTCTCTTCCCAATGAGGTGTTTCTTTAGTTATTTTTGTTTTAATATGTATACACATTTAACTAACCAGGTGCTGCTGTCAAGTTAATTCTGACTCAAGGTAGCCCCATGTGCCCACAGGATGTGTAAGCTTATGACTCTCTGGAAGCCAACTGCCAGGCCTTACTTTCACCTCTTACTTATTATACCTCTGGATAAGTTCAAACTGTCACCTTTCAGTGAGTAATCAAGTGCTTAACCACTGTGTCCTGTGTCACCAGGGACTTACATGCTACATATACACACATACATACACACTACATCTATATTTGTTCACTTATTTATTTCTAGGTACCCATCTATGAATCTGCTGGTTCTGTGAACAGCTTACAGACAGACACATAAAATGGATAATTTCTAGCAAGTCTGGTATGTACTTTTCACACTTATGAACCACTGTCTAATGGCCACAAAAAAAAAATATGCCTGAACAGTCAATGTACTCATCCAAAGGCAAGTTTTAGGGTAAATTCTGTTCAGAGACAGAGAATAAAATACCCAAGTTAAAACTTTTCAAACTTAGATTCAGCAGTTACTGGCATGAAATATCTTTATATTCTTTTCAAGAATGCTTTCAAAAACAAAATTTCTTAAAACACTCCTAAAGATTTAAAAAAATAATTCTATTCTGAACATAGTTGCTGTTATGTGACATCGAGTTTACTATTCATAGTGACTCCATGAACAATGGCTCTGAATTTTGCCATAAGATTTCACATTTATATTTTGTGTACCATAAATTTTGAGTAAACAAGAAAAGTTTGGGGACCCTTTCAGTAATTTTTAGACTACAGAAAGCTTGATAAACTCTTGACTTTTATGGAAACGCAAAAAATATAAAGAGCATTAACTTTATTTTTTTCCAAAATACAAAGCAGTTAACATCAACAAATATGAAATGATAGCTATATTATTATAAAATGACAAATTTTGTCTAAATCGTAAAAACATTAAGACCAATGCATTAAACATAATTGTTTTCAGAAATGAGATCTTTTAACTTATGTATATATTCTTCCTCATTTCAGTTTAAAGTATTTTAATTTAAAACTCAGACAAATAAAACCATTATATTACCTGTGGGTCCTGCTTCATTTGAGCAACCAGTTTCTGGTAATAAAGAGAGAAAAAGAAACATCAATCTTACACATTAACTCATTATGACTAGACAGGTTTGGCCTCAAAGACTCAGGATTTTAAATCCACACACAAAAAATGAAGTAACAACATATAAGACTCTGTGGGAAGGAGTGTTTCTTTTACTTTTGAAAGAGAGGAGTGAACTGGGGGGGGGGGAGAGAAGTGCAGCAATGAATGAATGGAAATCCAAAATCTCTGTAAATGTTCATTCAAATTATTTTTTAAAAGTTGATAGAAAAAAGAAAAAGAATCTGTGGTCTAAAAGAATAGACCACAATGTTTCTGTGTTTATATATGGTTAATTATATGTTTCTCTTAATAGGGAAAAAAAATTAAATTACCCTCTTACATGTGAAACGAAAAACATTTTTATTTAAATAAATATGGAGACAAGAGGCTTTGTCACCATTTGCCTAGAGTTCCTGACAGGCCTGGAAAGACGCTGCTTATCTATAGACAGGCTTGTTTACAAATAGCAAAGTAGAGATCTGGCAAGTTTGTTGGTCTGGTTCTTACCACTGAAGAGCCTAGTGTCAGATGTGACTTTGCCAGTGTCTTCTCTGGAGGCAGGGATGGGGCGGGAAGATGTACTCAGAAGAGCAGTGATGTTTACTACTGGAGAGTGAGGAAGATGGGGAACAACAATGGAAACTCTATGACCTGGGATCTCTGGGCAGGAAAGTGCTATTAAATACTGAATAAGACATGTCTTTATTAGGGAAAACAGACGTCCAAAGAAAAAGAAATGCTCTCTGATCTAGGCAAACTTCTAAAATCAACACTGCCCAAATAGATACCAGGGTCAGAAAAATTTGAAGGATAAAATTATCAGAAGATTAATTCCTAAAGATATCTGGGAATAAGCTGTGCTCTACAGGAATTTTTCATATATCTAGAAAATATGTCACTTCCTTTGGGTGACAAAGCACTTTTAACATTTAAAGTTTTATTAGATAAAAATCTCTTCCTTTTCAAATAAAAAAAAGCCACCTCAAGTTCTATTGATACTTAGAGATATGATTACCATCAATTAATAAAAGCAAAACAACAAAACCTTCATTGCCGGCAAGTCAGAACTGACTCATAGCTAATCCTGCAGCAGGTTTCCAAGGCTGTAAACTGCAAGAGAGATTACCCTTTTCCTTCCAAGGAGTTGCTGAAGGAAATACCAGGGAAGGACAGTCTGGATTAGTAGCAAAACTCCCTATAGACTATGCCACGATAGCTCACCAATTAGGTTATTATTCTACAAAAGCTGAAAATGCTATGCTTTCAAAAGATTTTAGAAACTTCTGTTCTTTTAGTTTTTCACTCTACTGCCAGGCAACTAGCTAACTTTTATTTTTTAATAAAATTTTTATTTTATACTGGCTTACTTACAAAGTTTGGACACATTGTTTTTCATACCAGATCTTTCCCTTTTCCTTTACCAACCCCTCCCCTCTACCCATCAGACTGAGTGACCCTATGATTATCCCGCTGCCCATCCTCACCCCTCTGCTACTACACTCCCCTTCTTGGATTCTCATACACATTTTACGAGCTATTTTTCTATGTCTACAATAAGAGTCTTAAACAGTATTTGTCCTTATGGGGCTGAGTTAGTTAACTTGCATAATGTTCTCCAGTCCTTCCTAAGTTGCGTAGCGATTTCCAAAATCATTGGTCCTGCATACTGAGTAGTATTCTATCACATGAATGTGCCATAATTTCTCAATCCATTCAATTGTGTTTGGACATCTGTTTTCATGTTCTTGCAACGGTTAATAATGCTGCTACGAACATTTGTAGACAAATCTTCAATTGTGCCTCAGTTCTAATTTTCTCAAGGTATATTCCAAGCAGTAGAGTATCTGGGTCATAGGGAATTTCTATGTTCAGCTTTTGAGGAAGTGCCAAACTGCCTTACAGAGTGGCTGTTCCATTTCACAATCCCACCAACAGTGTATTAGAGTTCCTATCTCTCCACATCCTCTCCAACATTTATTACTTGCTGTTCTAGTAAACTTTGCCACTGCTCCAGGGGTGAGACGGTATCTCATTGTGGTTTTATTTGCATCTCTCTTATTGCCAGTGATTCTGAGCATTTCTTCATGTGTCTGTTGGCCATTGTAATATCTATCTTTCTCTGTGAAAAGTCTTTCAATGTCTTTTGTCTATTTTGTAATTGGGTTATCAGTCTTTTTCTTGTGGAGGCCCTGTAGGATTCTGTAAACTTTTGATGAGATCCTTGTCTGACATGGTGTTGCCAAATTTTTTTTTCACCGTCAGTAGATTTTCTTTTCACTCTGTTGGAAATGTATTTGATGTGCACAAGGATTTAATATTCAGGAGGTGCCATTCATCAATTTTGTCCTCTCCAGATTGTGCATTTCTGGCTGTCATTTGGCAGTCTCTTTATACCATAATCTAGGCCATTTAAGCTTGAGCCCAGTTTGTCTCTTGTGACCTTTATGGTTTTAGGCTTACTCCTAGGTCTCTGATCCACCTTAAGTTTACTTTCATGAGATGGGGATCTTGTTTCAGCTTTCTGCAGGTTAGCTAACAAATATTGCTACAATTACAGGCACTCGGACAGCCTTAGAACCCCAATTCAAATTTGCTGCTTCTGAACTCCTGTGTGATATACTTGGTGGACTAATTCCACTAAGATGCATGAATAGGCTGTGAATAAAGAGCTTAAGAAATCCCCCTGAATAAAGTGTGTCATCTTTAGTAAATGATTTAGGACATTTATTCTGACTTGTCCAAAATCTTACTGTCTGGTAGTTGCTAAAATGCATTCTGATTGTCAATCATGTGATCTCCAAATATTAATAGTCAATGGAATTGAAACACCAAGTTGTACTCAGGCATACTTTGTATTATTGTGCTTCACAGATGATGTATATTTTATGAACTGAAGGTGTGTTGCAATTCTGTCTACTAAGCTGATCAGTATCATTTTTCCAATAGTGTATGCTCACCTGTTTCTATGTCATTTTGGTAATTATAACATTCACACTTTCTCATAATTCTATTGCACATTTTAATGATTACCATATAGAGTAAATATAACTTGTATATATATTGGAAAACTAAGAAATTTATGTGACTAACTTACAGTATTTCTGAGGTAAGTCTTTGCATGTGTATTTCAGTTAACACAGCCTAAAGGTTAGTTTGTCAAATTCTTCATTTTAAAAGTCCTTGGTTTCTTTTTCTTAGTTACCAAAGTGTGGGATACTAACCCAAAGTTACCTTTTAAATGCTGAATGAGTTTTCTGCCACTGGAATTTAAAAATGGGACTGATAATCCAATTGTATCTCTACCTCTTGAATAAATAAACCAACTTCTCTATCCATATGCAGTGAAGGCACATTTTCAAAGAATCACTGGTAGGACAAGACAAGCTGGGAACTTTAACCAGACCATCCAAATCCCTAGTGGCTTAAGGGGACAGTGTTATCAAAGTTAAACTATTTTATATTGTAAAGATGTAGTAATTCTTTTATGAGGATCTACTTTATACAAGGGAGCTCTAATGGGACAGACCATGGAAAGTTAACCCAAAGGCAATGCCTCTTTGGTGGTTTAAATTCTTTAGTAGCTCTGAGGGAGAAAGCGGGGAAATCTCCACAGATCAACTGTCAGCCTCCTGAAAACCTGCTGGAGGGTCAGCGGTGAGGGAGGGAGGGCGTTACTTTATACAAAGTGTCAGCAACCTTAGTGGTCACAGACCAATTCTAAATAAGCCTGTCACTTGTTTTGTTAAGTTTTACTGGAACTCAGCATACTCATTCATTACACACTGTCTAAGATTGTTCTGTCCCTGTAACATCAGAGCCAAGCAGACTATAAATGGCCACCAAAATCTGTAATACCTGGGTCTTTACCTCTGATGGTTTAAATACAAGCTACCATAAAATTATCATAAGAACCACCAAAGATCAGACAGGAAAAAATGTGATTTCCTCAGAAAGAGATGTTCATGACAAGCCACTATTATTTAACCATTTATGAAACATAAACCATTCCAACTATCTTATGACATCTCCTGTCCATCAAAAAACAGAGAAAGGAACAATGATATACCTGTCTCTCTCTCTCAAGGCAATATCAAGTAGCTGTATAACACATTTTGTGGGCCACCAGTCTTTTCAACAAAGTCTAATCTGACACTTAGCTCATAAGGCTAAACTAAAAGCAGAATAGAAAGTTTATCCTCACAAAACTCCTGGAAAAGAGGAAAAACTCCAAAGATCACATCCAATATCCATTAAATTATCTTAATCCGTATAAGTGAAAGATTAATTATTGTATCTCAAAAGTGAATTCTACAAAGGTCATCCAATTTGAAGAGTGAATTTCATTCTCAGTCATTTGTCATTCAATCAAATATGGCATATTCCATGCATTTATTTGTTAAAAGCCTTTAATACAGGGGGGTAAAAAAAGGCTTGTTTATTTTTCTCAATTCACATGCTTTCTCTATGGCTGCTGAGCTGGAACTGATTCATTCCTAGCTGACCCTCCACTGGGCTTCTGAGGCTACTGCACAGAAAGATTCTGTCCGTTTTCCTCTCTTGGAGCTGGTGGAAGATTCGAAGTGCCAGAGAGGCTCGGCCTCTGGGTTAGCAGCACGACTCCCAATGGATGTCAACTGAGCTCCCTGGTGGGATATACCATAAAAAACCCTCAAAAGTCACTGCCAATGAGTTTACTGTCCTCAAGTCTCTCTTGCTTACTGCCTTTGTGTGGGAACCAACTCACAGTTGCCCCTTCACTGCATATTTGTGGCTGTAATTGATCATCTTTCCCTGCAGAGCCCTTAGTGGACTCACATAAGGAGAGGTGCTACCAGAGGAAAGGCCACATAAGTAGACTGTACATAGCGTATTCAGTAGCAGGGAGATCTGGTGACCTTGTCCGCAGAGAGTTCTCTGGCAGTTTGAATCCACCAGTGGCTTCGGGGGAGAAAGATCAGCAATCTCCTTCCATGCAATTTACAGGCTCAGAACACCCAAGAGAGGGTCAGCTATGAGTTGGCTCCAACATGATGGCAAGAATTTTTATTATATACAGGCAGTCCCCAGGTTACTAATGTGAACACTGCTAACTATGTCTTTAAGGATTTGTAGGTAAGTCAGAACAAGTGCATACAATTCTTAGGCTCAAAGCTTTTTCAACTATTTAAAAGGTGCATGTGCAGAAAGTGAAGGTGTTTGTGATGAAGACTTTCTCAGGAGAAGTGTTAAGTAAGTGGTTGGTTCAGCCATTTCAAACTGAGGGCAAATTTATATAAGACTAAAAGGCAAGCAGAAATTGTCTATAAATCAGACATTACTAATCTAGGAGCTGCCTGTACTCAACTTTTAAAAATTACTATAAAAACAAAACATATTTCACATAAAGAAGCTCACCTGCACAAGACAAACTGTAAAATTGCTCCTAAGAAAGTTTAAACAAGAGCAAAGCAGCAGCAGGGATTTAGCACAGGGAGCAAAGGCTCTTACAACAAAGAGCAAAAAAGGAGACAAATTACAAAGCTAACTGGAACTTGTCAATCATTTTTACCTATATGATTAAAAAAAAGAATCTACTAAATATTTATTGCAAATCTTCCAAAAGTAACATTTCTGGCAGTTTAATATTTCAGTGTCATACTCTGAAATAATTCCACACATCATCTATAAAGATTTAAAGTCCCTTTGAAGCTTTCAAGTTTGCTTCCATCCAATTCTGGGTAACTGGCAAATCCAGGAGCTATCAAAAATTCAAGATATTCTCTCAACAATGTCTGAAATTAATCTTAATACTAGATTATTCAGATAAAACAGAAACTATATGTAAGGATAAATCTCTTTCAAGATTTCCTCTTTAAAACTTTCTTCTTTCCTCCTGTTGTTGTTATGTGCCATCGAGTCACTTGAGACTCATAGCCACTCTATGTACAAGAGCCCTAAATGCCGTTCTATCCTGTGCCAACCTCGCTGTCTCAAACACACTCATTCCCACCACTCCCCTCACAGAATCGATCCATCTCACCCTAAATTTTATATTTTCTAAAGTAGTCAAGTCATCACAATTTGTGGGAGACTTTATCAATATGTACTAAACCTGAGAACATCAGTTAATATCTATAAAACAGAGAGATATCTGTTGACATAATAAATGTTTATAATTTAGTTATTTAAGAATAGCTTTTGGATCAACTACAGTTTGATATATGTGTGTGTTTGTGTATGTACACGGTTGCTCTGGTGGCATAGTGGGTAAGGAGTTACACTGCCAAACCAAAGGATAGTGGTTCAAATCTATCAGTTGCTGTAAGGATGAAGGATGGTTAATCTCCTTTCTTGTAATTTATAGCCTCTGAAAACCCAATGGAGGGTCAGACATTAATTGATTTCAAGACAGCACTAAGTGTGTGAAATGGGGGTGTGTATATATAAATATGAAACATTTGTTTTGGAGAGTACCTAAATTTGTGATATTTAAACATCTATACTGCAGTCCTATTTCCTTTACTTAGGATTAGAATCAAGTCATAAAACAGAATTATATGATACTTTAAAAGCTTAAAAAATATATGTGTGTGTGCATGTGTTATTCTACCACATGTATTATTACTTGAAATATGTACATTAATTCACATGAACTAAATCCCTCTCAAAAACTGTAGGAAAAAAAGATGCTGCTACTTTCTTGTTGTTACTTTATTTTTACAATATTTTAAAAGTTCTTTCAGTTCTTCTCTCTGGAAAGGAAATGTCACTAAGATGTCATTAAGGTTCTTAGAAGTTATAAGTAAATATATATTAGCAATGACTTTGTTGAATAACAATCAACACTAACTGGCATAATGCTCTCCTGTCCCTCACAGGTTAGGCAGTAATTTACAAAATCATTGGTCATCATTTGACTGTACCATAATTTCTCAATCCATTCCATGGTGATTGGACATCTGGGCTGTTTCCATGGTCTTGCGATAATGAATAACACTGCAATGAACACTGCTATACAAGTCTCTATTTTGGCCTCAGTTCTCTTTCTCTTGGGGTACATTCCAAGCTGTGGAATGGATAGGTCATATGGAATTTCTATGTTCAGCTTTCTGAGGAAGCACCAAACTGCAATCCCACCAACAGTGTATGAGTTCCTATCTCACCACATCCTCTCCAACATTTATTACTAACTCAATCCCAAAAAGACAAATACTGTGTAAGACCACTATTGTAGAACATGTATAAAAATCCAAGGGAGAAGGAGTGGGAGCAGAGCAGTGAGGATTGGGGGGGGGGGGGGGGAATAGGGGGGGGACAACTGGGGGGGGGGGGGTGTCATCACAGGGCTGCACAATCTGATGGGTTGAGGGAGGGGTGGGTTAAGGAAATAGGAAAGATCCAGTGTGGAAAAACAATGTATATGAACTCTGTAAGTAAACCAGTATAAAATAAAAATTTTCTTTAAAAAAAAAACACAACCCAACTTAAATGGTATGACACTTGGGCAATTATCTGACAGACTATTAAAAGTTGAAGTGAAAACTCAGAGATAGTCCCATTTACTATCTTAGCCATTACTTTTAACATAAAGTGGGAGAGGTCAATAATGCAACATACCTGGTGAACCTGAATTTCCACTTTAAGAGCCTCCTGTAGAGTCTGCAACTCCATCCTCTACTTTCTCTACTTATGTTGGTTAATTCTATAGTTTCTTCAGCCTCTGTTTAAAATAACAAATTCCTCTTCTCACTGCAGCTGGAGAGATCATAAAATATTTTAGATCATTATGTGGGGTAAAGAAAATATTCATGTTAAATAAAATAAAAGTTAATAAAAATATTTGGCTAAGATATTTCCCAAAGAGATTAAAAAAGTATTTCAGCACCCAAATTTTATGAGTTTCATTCTTTGAGCATTCCTCTACTAAACACCTCAAATTACTAAAGAAACTGGGGGGGGGGGGGGGAGGTTGAATTTGGTCATGAAAACCCCTGAGCAACCATTAACTGCGGAGCACCACGTTCCACAGTGAGAATAACGAGGTGAACAAGCCCACTTCTGCACGAAGTGAGTTCAGAGTCTAGTGGGAGAGACTATAACCATGGAGGACACACTGTCCTTATAAAGAGACACATAACAACATGGTCATACATATTTAAACATCACACAGGGGGAACTGTAGAGTTCAGGCTCTCTCAGAGGGTGGAGGCATTTTCCTTAGTACAGATTCTTCATTCTATTTTGAAAATGAGGAAATTTGGACATATTGTAAAGGCTTACATGTAACAAATTAACACTTCAAACAAATAAAATGAACACTTCTACAGAGAAAAACACAAGTCAGTGTAACTATACTATCTAAAGTTATGACAGGGATATTTAGATATTACCTGCTGTGAACAATAGGTTTTAATAGTCTAGAGTAATGCAATACATTTCCATCTTTAAAATAAGCATCGTCTTCTCTCAGGTTTGCCTACGCATCTTTTTGTGCCTATCACTGCATCTGGAGATAACATAAAAGTCTAAATTTGATGTCACCTGTAAATGTGTCATTGTGTCTGACCTTTCTACCCTTTTCCCCACATCACTTGAGAACCCCCTACCATCGCTTCTTGTCCTTTGGGCTAAGATTGAATGATGACCTTCTGCTAGTGAGTCATTCTGGCTCCCAGTGACTTCAGGAGTCCCACAGGGTTTTCTCATCTGTAATCTCTAGGAACATTTATTGCCAGGCCTTTTTTCCACAGTGCCATGGAATGGGTTATCCATCAATCTTTAGATAAGCAGTTGAGAGTAAATGATTTGTGCCACCTAGGGACCTCCTCTTGTCATTACTGCAATTTAAACCAATTTAACGGCTAATTTTTCCTTCAGTTTTTTTCTTGAATGTGGCTTTAGACATGATTCCCAAAGCAAAAGTCTGTTTCTACCTGAATATATTTAAACTTTATGTGAAATCTTTTTTTCTTCTTTGTATTTATAAAACTTGTATTCAGAGCAGCTTTTTGGCATTCTTATAAACTGAACAAACCAAAATGAAACCTGATGTCACTGAATGAGTTCCAATAAATAGATACTCTGTAGGACAGAGCAGAACTACCCTAGAGGGTTTCCAAGCTTATAACATTTAAGAAGTAGCTCTGGTGGCCTGGTGATAAGAAAATGTGATGTCATCACAAAGGCATGTAGTTCAAATCCACCAGCTGCTCCCAGGAGAAAAAAAGAGCAATCATCTCCTATGGGATTTACTATATCTGAAAACCCACTGGAGAGTCTGCTATGAGTCAAATCTTCTGGAAGATCGGCTATGAGTTGGTTCCAACTCTATGTTACACAACAACAATATGTAAGTACGGAGCTCTGGTGACATAGGGAGTTGCACTGATAACCCAACTGTGGCACCTCTTCCATAGTTTGAATCCACCAGCAGCTCCATCTCCTCTTAGAAATTTACAGCCTCAGAATACACTGCAGGGTCAGCTATGAGTCAGTGAGTGAGTGTGGGTGAGCAATTTGTTTCTACAGAGTGGCCAGTAGGTTCAAACCACCAAACGTGATTAGCGGCTGTGTACTTGGGACCACCGTGCCAACAAGGGTTCTTTATAAACAGAAGAATGGAAGAAGGAAGATGAAAAAAAACCAAACAAACCCAAAACAAAACACTGCTCTTTAAACTCTATAGCAAAGTTCATGATCTTCACACTCTAAGAAGAATTTTTCTGTGGATAAAGCCCATATTTAACCTAACTGTCTAAAATAAATCATTTGAAAATGGACTTAACAGTTATAATGGAATAATTAATTTAAAATGTAATAGTAATAATATAAGTGCTCAGTTTTCATTATATTTGCTTTATCTCACTAGGCTCAAAATAGCAGTGACAATCTCTACTCTAGGATTTGCATTCTATGTCACATAATATCAAAACACTTTAATGTAAAAGAAAAAAATTTCAAAGGCTAAAAAGTTTCTTCACATTTTTGTTTATGAAGGCTAGGAAAATATTACAGGAGTGCTGATAGGCTAACAGTCAAGCTACTTTGCCACTAAACAAAAGGTGAGCAGTAAAAAAGCAACAATGACTCTGAGATAGAAAAGATTTGGCAACCTGTTTCCAAAAATCCTATGGGCACAGCTCAACTGGATGGCACAGGACAAGAAAAGGAGAGGAAACAGTACAAAGTACTGTCAACAAACCAAATTATTTTACAAAGACAACATATTTTGATGAAGAGAGTGGAATCCTTCATGGAAAATAGGTGACAATAAATAAAACAAAGGGTTTTGTTTTTATGTTCCTTAAATGCATTACTATAGAAGTTTAGAAAAAGCTATTATAAATAAATATTTAAATTATTGACTTAGACCAAGAATGCTGTTGTTGCCATAAAAGCCTTATTCTAAATTCCATAGTAAATCAAAGGTATACAATGACTTTAAATTATAGACAATGAAAAAAATCTCCCTATTCAAATTCTTGACTTATATTAGACAGTATAGTTCTTGAAAACAAGTTCCCAGCCTCATTGCTGCTGAGGTGATTCCAACTTAGATATCCTACAGGACAGAGTAAAACTGGTTCAAAAGGTATTTAAGGGTATGTTGTTGTTGTGTACCATCCAGTTGGAACCAAACCATTGCTGACCCTCTAGTGAGATTTCAAAGGCAGTTAATCACACAGGAGGAGACTGCCCATCTTTCTCCCACGGAGCAGCTGGTGGTCTCCAAATGTGTGCCTTGGGACCACAGCGCAGCTTCTTACCACTAGGCCAACAGAGTTCCCTAAGAGAATGCTGTTGTTAAGTGTATTGAGTTGCTTGCAACTCATAGGGACCCTCTGTATAATAGCCCTGAATCCTGTCTGTCTTGAGCCAACTGCATTTGTCAAATTAAGAATCATTTTGAAGCTGAAGGGGCATTTTCGAGAACAGAGAAACCTATATTATTTCTATGGTAGCAACATGGAACACTAGAGCTCAACTCAGTTTACATAAACTGGAAATGAATAGGTTAAAAAAACAAGGTGAATTTAACACATACATGAGAAAGGATTAAGGCCTTCATATTTAACTATCTCACAAACAATTTAAAGAAATACTTTAAAAGGTTAAAGCACAGAAAAAGACAGTAAGAATGATAAACAAACATGAAAAATATACTTTCTCCCCTATAGTTAAGAAATACATATTTCAGAAGTTCTATGGAACTGACAGGGATTGTCAAAACAATACTCTCTGCTGCCTAGGGTTTGGGTCAAGTGGCACATTCTAAATTTGCTAACGGTTATGTCTTGGGGGGAAGTAACACTAAGGGCTGTTTACTTTCTTCTCTTAGGGTTCTTGATATTTTCCATAGAAGATATACACTTCTTTTTAAATTAATGACATTAACCAAAAGTGTATCTAATTCTGGAGAAAAAAATTAAACTGAGAATCAACAGATTGTTTAGAGAATTTCATTCTGAGTAACCAAAATGCTCACAAAAATAAAAAGTCAACAAAGGGTTTAACCTAGAGCTCTAAATGTCAGAGTGAGCCTTGAATGATAAGAAGCCTGCAACTCAAGTTAATCAGGAGCTGACAGCTTTTACATCCTCCATCAGATGGTTGTCTGCTTATTAGAAAGAGAAGTTTTGTTTGGCAAGGATTCTAAATACCAGTTACTCATATTATTTCACAATAAAATCAAGGAGTTAAAAAAGGGTAGTGACTACAGTTAGAGAAAAACTTACAAAGGATAAGAAAATTCATTTGAAATCCTTCTTTAAAAGTCTCCTCTGTGTAGGAATTTTGAGGGATTGGCCTCTGCCTAAAGGGGATAAATTATATACATATATTTATAGCTTACAAAAACAAGACAAGCACATGCTGAATCCTTTAAAAAAATACTTCTGGGGTTTATGCTATCCATGCAGCCATCATCTGAAACTGAGGGCAGAACACAGCATCATGGAGAGGGCATTAGAATTTAGGATAGTTGTTTTAGTAAAAGCTGATTTATCTTCCTTTGAATAGTTCTAATAAGTTACAATAACAATCAGTTACCGCAAGGTGAATATAAATGGAATAAAAAAACAATAATAAACACACTTTATTCAGGAACAACAGGTTTCACCACCCAAAAGCTCTAAATAATACCATCAGAGAGGCCGCAAAATAGCAATGTTTGGAATCTTCAAAGTCGTACATGTTAAATGTTAAAGGTCTTCCCCCTTCAAATAAAAGCACCAACTACAAAAAAGAAATATAAACAATCAATTCCCACAAACCAAAGAAACAAAACTAGCAATCACACCTCATATGAAAAGATAGATCATGGTGTCTGGAAAGATCATGCATTGTGCCAAAAAACCCAAATCAACCTACTCATTGGGTAACCACTCTCTGCCTTGGTTATTTTTTGTTCACTTGCTTGATTAAATCAGGAAAATGGGAACAATGTTATCTGAGCTAATACTGTATGACAATTTCTTTGTAAATTAAAAAGTACCATGCTATTTTTGAGGTCTGGTGCCTTTGTGGTAAAAAATTGCACTGTCAATCCAAAGGCATGCAGCTGGAATCTGCCAACTGGATGGTCCACCACCACAAATGCAACAAATGCCATTTTCAACTTAACATTCTCACTCACAAACTGTAACATTCTTAGCACTTGAACAAAGTACATTCCTGAGAACAATGCAGGTTATCCTCTTTTCAAACTCTCTAAGATATTTCTAAGTATTTTTTGGGATATAGTCCTGCTGGCAGATATAGGACTGCTAGGTCTTTCACTATAATCTTAATAACTGGTAATAAAGCTGTAACTCTGCTTTTACTGCTAGGAAACACTTTGTGCTGTTCCTGAGTTAACTAACTCTTTGCCAATCAAAACTCTATTCACCAACCAATGTTTGTTTAACTAACAGTTAAGTACAGGACATAATGTGACCTCAGACTGAACTTTTTAATAACAGTAAACTCTATGTTCACTATTTGTATTTATTTGATATTTGTATTTATTTGATAGTCCCTCTTCTTTTGAGCTGTATTTTTGAATATAATGTTTAGATCAGGTTTAATTCTTCTTTAAAATATGGGCCACTATAAAGGTAGAAAATCTTGGCATATATAGTATCTTGACTTCTTGTCAAATGCTTAAAATACAAATTTCATTAATAAAAAATTACTTCTTTCCTACTAAGTATGGAGAGATAATAATGCTGAGAGGTAACATAAAACATTCTTAACATTCAAATTAACCAAAAATATGAAAGATAACCCAAATATGCTAAAAAATTATACAATATTTTAATTGTATTTATTGAAAGTTTTAACATTCATCAAAATAAATCAATGGAAAACAACAACATAATGTTTTCTTAGTACTTAACAAATTTTCAATAAATTCCAATTCATTTTCTCAATGATACTGCTTTGGTAAAGCTCTCAAAGTTTAATAACCCACTACTGATACTAATACTAATACTACCCACTCGTATTACAAGTATTGATAAAATGTACCTTCGTAGATTGGTATGTCGTAACTATTAAATGATACAGATATAAATAGGTTACTGTTGTGTACCATCAAGTTGGAAGTGACTCACAGCTAACCCTCCAAGCAGGTTTTCAGAGCCTGTAAATCATACAGGAGGAGTCTGTCCATCTTTCTCCCACAACGTATGTGTACATATAGAAACAATTTAATAGTTAGGAAATATAAATCTAACATGTGTGTATACACACACATATCTGTATCTCACTTATTGATTTGGTTAGGTATCAAAGACCAAGTCATTATGCAAAAATTGATGCTATGCAGAAATGGAGGATGACCACCTGGGAGCATTAAGACAGAGGGTGACTACATCATTACATAACTGTCAAAATTCTGAGACTTGCATCCCAGGCAACTTGACACATAACCTTAACCATCATAGCCAACCTGACTTTTGCATTACACCTTGGCTTTCATTCTTATCAGCTGTACATTGTTAATGTACAAAACAGTCATATAGTACATTGTTTAAAATATTGTCAGGAATGTGAAATGTTGTACAACAAGGTACTAAGTAAGAAGTAAGTACATATGTACACATGCATAAACTTAGATTTATGATATCTGAATGTGTGTGTGTATAAAATATATTTTCTGTATTTTTGCTTTTTGTTTGGAGGGGGTGATCCTTACTTGAAAAGAAAAAAAAGAAGCATAAAGGATATTTGTATATACAGATTCTACTACTACAACACAAGAGTTTTTGTGGTATTTTGTGCAAGCTGAGATTTTCCCATCTCTCCTTCACAGATCTTCTACAGTGTCCTCCACTATTCCCTGCCATCCACGCTCATCCTATTACCTACCTTTCTTTACAGAAATCACCCACGTCCACTAAAATCACCCTATCTATACCAACAACTAGGCCATTAAGTATATTTAGACATTTACAAAAATTCAAAATGAAGGAGCTAGGAAGCAGTATGTAAGAGCATAGGGACAACACCACCAAGACTTTAGGACTGGTTGCTACCATGTACCAGACTGCTATTTAGATATAAAAAACTGTCTAGATAAGACAGGTCAGATCTTATAAATCTTTACCACATAAAGGCTAACATAAGACAGTGTGGTGGTCTCAGTATAACAGTAAGTACTTTATAGAGGTGGACGTTATGGGAGATAAATTTCAGATTAATAAGGAAATACTAAGGATTAGAGAGCTGTACAAAAAAGGAATGGGTTACCTTATGAGGTAGTGGGCTCCCTGTCATTAGAAGTATTCAAGAATGCTGCATATCATATCCCCCTCTTGGAGATTCACAATGCACATTAGCATATTAAAGGTTCTGAGAAGTCCTGCAGTAAAGAAACCTGTTTAACTGTTTAACCCAGCATTTCCCAAATTATTTGACCACAGACCCTTTTCCCACCCCCACCCTACCACAGTAATGATTTACTCCATCTCTGTGGAACTACAGTTCCTCAGAATACATTATTGAAAACAACAAGCTAATTTTTTTTTTTAAATGTAGTATTCAATATGTACCTGAATTACAACCTGCCAGGAATATATGGCATGAAATTGCCGGACCGAATAAGACTGAAAGAGAAGACCTTCTAACTGGGAAAGAAGGTCCTTTTAAACACTAAGATTGTGGTTGTATCACATCTTTAAAAGCCTACCAGAATCTTGATTATTCTTTGTGAAAATTCTATGAGAAAGGCAGGTGGAATAACTAGGTAGCAAAAGGCAAAGTTAACTAGTTCAAACACCTCCCCTCCCTTTCATTTCTAAAGCTCAATCCTCAAAAGGTATGAGAGGCACCTCAAGGACCAAAAGTTATCAAAAAGAAGTCTTACTCTACTCCACCCACTAAGATAATTACTATTTGAGAGAGACTTTTTCAAAAGGAGTAGCCTTGCATTAGAAAACTACCCTTTTTTAGCTATCTTCTAAGTTTAATTTTTGCTAGAAATACATACCAATTAAAGTTTGATGCTTAGTCACTAAATTGCCCTCTGTAATTTGTGATTTTGAATTAAACAGATAAATTATTAAGTATGATGATTTACAAATTATTTAAAAAATTACTAAATTAGCTGTTAGACATTAGGTGGGAAATGTGTTTATCTGGCCCGCACAGTTCATTTCTCTCTCTTTGTTTTTTCTCTTTAAAAATAATGTAAAATAATAACACACTAAAAATGTAGTATCCAACACAAAGCCATTCCAACATTAAACTTAAGAATAAAAATGCTTAACAGTCCCAAATTTCAAAATCAAGAGCATGACAGTTATACCCACTTAGCCATTTCGCACATATACTTCAGTGATCAAACTTCATAATGTATTCAGTAATACAAAACATAATGAGAATCTAAACTTCCAAATTTTTGATGTTTTCATTCATAGCCCTGTAGCCAGTACATTAAGGACATTTTTGGCAAAGGGGATTTTTACGTTTTGACAGGTTATAAAATATAGGAACATGCAAGCTTACCAATATTAGCAACACAAATGCATTTGAGATAAGGTGTTGTCAAATTAGAAAAAATTCACTTTCGCTCAGAATAAAAAGCAAAACCTCAGTTCTAGAAAAGGATTTCTCCACACCCCCCCCCCAAAAAAAATCACTAAACATTTGAATTCTTAGCTACCATCAGGCAATATGTCTGCCTCCTAAAAGTACTTACCAATTTGGGGGAAACTGGCTTTCTTTCAGCTCTTTAGCCCCCTGTAACAGAAGAAAGGGAAATGGAATTAGACTACATAGACTTATCTTAAGTCATCAGAATGTGAAGACTTAAAGATGTCTACCTAATTTTAAGAAGGAATAAATAAAGTTTACAAAGTTTTAAATTCAAAAGTAAAAAGGGAAATAACAGTTTTGATAGCAAGAAAAGAACTCAAGGGTAGTTAACTCTACTACTCTTCCATGGATTTTTCCAGACAAGAAAAGTAGTTGATGCTTTCCCATTCTTAAGAGACACACAGAAAAATAATGGCCCTCACTCATCTAAATGACAACATACAGATATACTCATCTCCAATTACCGAATGACTTTTACTATTTGTTGTTTTATATTAACAACATCAAACAGTCCTGGGTTTGGTCCACTTAAAAGTCCTTTTCCAATTAAATTTAAAATAGATTTGGCGAAAAAAAAGATAGATTTGGCTTTACCTAAGATTTAAAAACTCATAGCACTATATAAATAAATAAATGAAACTTTTCAATCCCATGTTAGACTGTAAAGCGTCACGATGCTAAATTGTAAAGCACAAATGTAGTAATGATTCTCAGTGTGCTGTGTATCTATCAACAATAAAGAGAAAGAAAAGGTTTTGGCGCCAAAGATCCAGTGCTTAGTAATACTTTCAATCATGCTCCACTACTACACAGAGTAACTATATTCTACTAACTTCAAAATTAGAAAAGTCAAATCAGACTATAGTGATGTTTATTTTTAACATTTTACATTTATAACATACCCTATTCCAAACTTGTCTTCTTTAACCAAATAATGAAAACAAAATGAAAATCTCAGTCCTAATATTTTAACATTAAATCATTAACATTTCATGTGCTCTAAATGTAAAGACGTAACACATGAAATTTAAATGCTTGTACATTTGAGTTCAGTCTTCCTTAATGCCTTAAACATACTACATTTATTGACTAACGTTACTCTAATAGTGTCTCAATGCCCCTGGAGATACTTCCAAAGATTCAACATCACCAGATTATAAAACTTTATTAGCACATATAGTCATATCAAGCCAGAGTAAAATAATTTAAAATAGATCCAGTCCACATAGTTTAACATTCACAGAAAAAAAAAATTCAACTTGCTGCTCTCTTTTCTGCCTTTTCTTTAGCAGTAGCCCTTTTTAAAGTTCTCAGGTCTATATATACACAACAATTTTAGTTACCAAGGTTAGAATGACTCCCAACTAAAGTAAAACTTAGAACAATCCGAGGAATAATAATTCATTAAAAATTAATTCTTAACATCACAGATACTTACAAAACTCTGAACAACTTAAAAGAATCTAGAACAGGGCCAGACACACAATAAATGCTCAATAAATGTCTGTTAGGCAAATTGACTGACTGGACAGGCAAATTATCTGTTCCAGCTTTATCTCCCCACTAGGCTTTTCTTGTTAGCGTTTTCAGACTGGGGATAATTTCTTCCATATCGATCTCCCACAGCATTATTTGTTAAATGAATGACTTTCTAAAATTGTTTTTATCCCAATTGTTGATTAGTAAGTAAAATATTGCTATTTTAAAGTATAATGAAAAGAGAAAGTCTAATAAATTGGCACCAAATTAAAATGAAGAACTTCTGTTCATGAAAAACAACCAACCACAAAAAAAACCCCACACAACCCACTATTAAGAGAGTGAAAGAGCCAGGCACAGAATTGGAGAAGATAATTGTAACACATAAAGTCAGCAAAGGCTTGTACCCAGAATATATAAAGTCTGTTGAAACTCAAAGCAATTAGGTGAGATTAGGACTTTAACTTCTAGTTATACAGATTAACTGTTCTGTAAAGTCACAGCCAGTACAAAGACAGCACCATGGACATCCATCAGTATCTCCAGCGCATTTCCCCTCAAATCAGCAGCAGAGCCAATCTCAAACTGATGGGAGAATTTTGCCATGTTATCATGAAACTGCTCACAAACCTGCTTGCAGTGGCTGCTGAACTCACATAGGAAATCAAAGTTTGAGAGGTTAAGTGATGTCCCCAGAGGTCACACAGCCAGTTGATAGTGAAGCCAGTGGAGAGCTCACTGACCTTGGAATGAGCTTTCCACTAGACCTCATTCATTCCTACCAACCTGCAGCAGTTACTTCTCTGTGAAATAAATTCTAGCAAATACTAGTGAAATATTTTTGAAGGAATCTTTACATTTTTCTAAAAACACACAATCACATGAGTGTTCAGAGCAAGTTTTAAAACATAAGATTCTTTGTAGCTAAAAGGATTCTCATAAATAGAAGCTTCAGAAGAAACTGTTAACTACACAATACATTACACTAAATTCTGTTGTATGAACATAGGTACAGTTTTCTGGGAACAAGATCTGCTACTTTAACAAGGTTTGCAAAGAGAGATTCTTCTCATATACAACTCTGTGCTGATTACAAAAGCCACCTGAGCTCCCACAATCACTGTTAGCTCTCGTGTCCTAGTGGTAAGAAGCTGCTCTGCCAACCCAAAGGCATGCAATTTGAACCCAGCAGCTTCTCTGAAAGAGAAAGGCAATCTGCTCCCTATGATTTGCTGCCTCTGAAAAATCTTCTGGACGGTCAGCTTTGAGGTAGTTCTGCCTCAATGGCACATAACAACAAAGCTCAAGCGAACTATTGCCAACTCCTGGTGACCCTGCAGGGCAGAGCAGAACTGCCTGAGGGCTTCCCAGGTTGTGAACTTTACAGAAGTAGACATTGGTCTCCTAAGCGGCAGTCAGTGGATTTGAACCACTGACCTTTCAGTTAGTCCAGAGCACTTACCTACTCTACCACTACAGTGATTTTTAAAAATTGTTCCTAAGAATGATTAGTAAGATTTTTCTGAAGAAATACCTTTTTTCCTTAATTTGATTTTTCTTATTAATTACTAATTGGAAACTGGTATTTTTAAAAGCAAACAGTTTACTCCTATAATTTAATAATACTGAATGAGCAGCAAAAGATTTATACATAAAGTTGTACTTTACTCAAACAAAAAATAAGAATCTTCATTTTGAATGCAAGTTTTCATCCCTCATATTGAGCTGATTCAAAGTCCACATGAATTTCTCACATACATTTCATACTTGTAGCTAAGGAAGATTCAAATTTTAACCTTATTTGCTTGAATTTTTAAAATACAGATTTTAAAAAATATGTTCAAAACATTTAAGTCAGAGTAAATGAAATTACTTTTGCTTTCAGAGAAGAATATTATCTTTTCTATTTTTTTAAATTGTTGCATTTCCCTCCCTTCCCTCTCCTTCCTCCCCTCCATTCACTTTCTTATTTTAATATTCATTCATTGCTCCACAAATTCCTCCCTCCCCGAGTCAAGTTGGCAATGATCTTGTTTATCTGGACTGTTGTCATACATATAATGCCTAGTCATATATTCCTTTTAAACATTTCTTTGCTTCATCTGTTCCAATGCAGTACTGAGAAATGAACATTATCTTGCTAATATAACTTCAAATAATGTTTTGCAAACTAGAGATTATTCACCTCTCTAGAACTTCACAGTTTCTTAAATTTGTGCTGGAAAAGAAAGAGATCTGATTTCCTTTATGGATGTAAAATTTTAAATGGTATACATAAACCACGAGTGATTAATAGTGACTTATGTAACTTTTATGAAATATCTAAAGCCTTTGCACATTACAAATATACAATAAACAAGTTTTGCAGAGGAAAAGTATAGTATTAGACAATGCTTTAAATTGAGCTCTACACTCAAGCCACCCTACCACCAATTTTAAGCAATTAAGTTTATAGCCTGTGCTTAATCATAAATTTTGATAAGGGACCAGAATAGCACAGATAATTGTCAGTCAGAGTCACTTTTAATTGTCACTTTACCCAGAAAATTCATTCTCTTTTTTCCCCCTTACTAAAGCAGGCTGATAATAGTACAATACACTAAGTTTTAAATATAATGAGTTTTATTGCTTTTTTAATCTATTCTTCCTAACTTCCAACAGAAACACTGTAAATTTGAATTTAAATATAAATAAATGGTTAGAAGAGAAGAGAAAAGCAGACTCCTGCTTCCTGAGATTTAGCTCTGCCGCCACCTGGCCTCACCCCTACTTGATGTCGCAAAGACAGCCATTCAGCACTCCCCTTAGTCAACTTTGATGAAGAATCAATTTTCCCATCTTTATTGGGTCATTTCTATCTTTTATTGATTTTTTTAAAAACCCAAACCTTTAACTTGAATCTTCCACTAGTTATTGTCTCATATCTGTGCCCCAATGTGCAACAAAATCACTGAAAAACTTACTCAAACTCACTGTCTCTAAAGCTGCTCTTCCCATTCTCCAGTGAACGCACACCATTTGATTTTGTTTAGCAATTTTTACACAGTTCATCATTCTCTCCTTGAATTAATTTCTTCTCTTGACTCCCAGTACACCATTCCTTTTCTTTTACTACTTTCTCATTTGAGTGAAAGTTTACAAATCATACTGGTTTTTCATACAACAATTCATACACATTTTGTTTTGTAACAATAATTACAATTAATATCATTCATTAACTACAATGTCTGATTAACCCCTTATTGTATATTGCTTTCACCCAGCACACCTATTTATTCATTTGACTTCCCTCTCCCTTCCTTTCCATCCTGGTAACCACCATTCCTGACTTCATCTCTCTGGTTATTAGGCTTACCGATTTCTTCTGCTGGGTATTCCTCATGTCTAATACCTCTACATGTTATACTACTCCTGACTCCATTCAGGAAATCTTACCCCTTAGTTTATCTGACCCCATTTCAAGGCTATAAAAAAAATGACTGGTGACTTCCAAATTATTATCTCCAGATCCTTCTCCTGAATTCCAAACTTAGATACCCAAATGCCGACTAAATACACTTCAAAAGGTTGTCAAATAGGTATTTCAAGTTCAATACGTCCAAAATGAAACTCCTGATTATCTATCCCCCTAGTGGCCCCCTTACAGTCACAATAGAGGGCAACTCCACCACACGAGGCCCAGTCTTTTTCTACAACCCACAACTAGTCCAAAGCAGACTCCAATGATTCTATCTTCAAAATACTTATTGACTTTTGTGTCCTTTTCTTAACTTTACTCTTACCACTTTGGTCCAAGTCTTTCAATGTTCTCCCTAAATTAATCTCTTCATTTCTATTATTGCTCCACTGGAGTTTATGAGCCTTACCTGCTCATCAACCCCAATGACCTCTTAAAAATTTCAAAAGATCTCATAGGTCTTCTGTTCAAAATCCTCCAGTGGCTTCCCATCATATTTGGAGCAAAAAAATGAAGTACTTTCCAAAGACCTACAAGGTTCTAAGTGATAATGAGATTCTCCTAGTCTCTTTCTCTCTTCCCATCATTGATACCTGTTGGTTTTGTTTGCCTTCAAGTTGGAACTGACTCATATCTGCCTGACCCTCTAGTGGGTTTTCAGAGGCTATAAATGACACAGGAGGAGAATGCTCATCTTTCTCCATAGAGCAGCTGGTGAACTCAAACTGTGTGCCTTTGGGTTGGCAGTGCAACTCCTTCCTCTAGGCCCTCAGAGAGCCCTATCACTCACATTTAGGGGCGGACTGTCCAGTAAACAAGGCCAAGCAAGAGCTGACTTGCTCTTACTTCCCAATCACCACAGGTTAGTCAGTCTGTGCTTACCTTGCTTGTACTCCATCCTTGCCACACAGTAAACAGGAAAAGAAGCCTTGATTCTATATGTGGTGTTAGCCTAAAAGTTGACTTTTTTCCCTATGGTCAACTGATATTCGACAAGGAAATAAAACCTATCAAATGGGGAAATGATAACCTCTTCAACAAATGGTGCTGGCAAAACTGGACTGCTACCTGCAGAAAGCACAGGATCCACAACTCACACCATACACAAAAATCACCTCAAGGTGGGTCAGAGACTAGGGAGTAAAGCCCAAACCCATAAAGTTCATAAGAGACAAACTGGGATCAAGCTTAGAAGGCCTAGTGGAACTTTTGAAAGATTAAATCCTTTTATCAAAAACTTTTTCCAACAGGGTGAAAATAAAACCTACCAATGGGAACAAACTTTTAACAATATCATCTCAGTCAAGAGTCTCTTAACAAAAGTTTACAGGATACTCCTGGGCCTCCACAAGAAAAAGACTGATAACTCAATTACAAAAGGGACAAAAGACATAGAAAGAATTTTCACAGAGGAAGATATTTAAGTGGCCAACAGATATATGAAGAAATGCTCTAAATCACTGGCAATAAGAGATGCAAATCAAAACCACAATGAGATACCATCTCACTCTAGTAGCAGTGGCAAACTTTAACAGAACAGCAAGTAATACATGTTGGAGAGGATGTGGTGAGACAGGAGCTCTTTTATATTGTTGGTGGGATTGTACAATGGTACAACCACTCTGAAAAGTAGTTTGGCGCTTCCTCAAAAAGCTGAACATAAAAATTCCATATGACTCAGCTATTCCATTACCTGGAATTTACCCTGAGAAGATGAGACTTGAGGCTCAAATGGAAGCATGTACACCAACGTTCATAGCAGCATTATTCACCATTGCAAGAACATGGAAACAATCCAGATGTCTAATCACAAACGAATGGATTGAGAAGTCGTGGTACAATGGAATACTATGCAGAACACAGGAGCAATGATTTTGTGTATTAATACCTAACTTTGGAGGAAGTGGATAGCATTATGCTGAGTGAACTAACTCAGTGTCACAAGGATAAATACTGTAAATACTGTATTAAAACCATTATTGTAGAATGAGTATGAGGATCCAAGGGGGGGAGGGGTGTTAATCATAGGGTTGCACAATTTGATGAGTGGGTGGGGTGAAGAAAATGGGAAGATCTTTTGTGAAAACAAAGTATTTAAACTTTGTAAATAAATCAGTTCAAAGAAAAAAAAGGAAGAACAAAGCAACTATTAACAAGTTGGCATTTTTAAGCCATTATAGTTAGCCCCCTCTGGTCTCCAGTTAACCTTAGTTACAGACACATGATCTTGCAAATCAGCAGCAACTTTGGCACTAGGATAAGAGGAAAACTGTGATTACATAGAAGGGCAGCAAGGCTTGAGGGAGACTAGAGCAAGACTTTGTTGGTTACACTCTGGTGATGGTGTTGGAGAGACTGTGGCACTGCCATGGAGAAACTGTGCAAGGTGTAAGCAAAGAAGTTCTGAGATAAAGGCCACAGTTAAAGGTGTTTGCTGTTGCTGCCAGATGCTTGGAGGAGAAGCTGACTTATAACTGCTCTGAGATAAACCTTGCTGGGTGATTTGGATTTGACTGCTGAATTGAAACCAGAGCCTCAACTAATTGAGGAATTGTGCTTTACAACTTGGACTAAAATCTTTGCTTTGGGTGATATTCTTTGCTTCCCCCACTCTCCAACTTTCTTCCCTAATAAACCCCATTGTTGTACCATAACTGTGAGTATGTGAGTCAGCAAAGAATAAACGAACCTCTTGCTGTTGATGTGGCTCTAGAGTCTAGAGGTACCATGGGGTTAGGCTACAGACTCTTTGTCAAGTTTACTAGCAAGTTCACTACAGATAAAAGCAAGCACAAGTAAACCCATGCTTACTTTGCTTACTGGATAATCAATCCAACATTGCTCATACTGCACTAACCACACTGGCCTCTTTTCTGTACCTTAAGAATATCAAACAATTTGTGCTTGCTTTCCCCCCACCTTTTTTTTTTTTTAAAAAAAGGCTGAATGTTCTATATCTAAATATCTTCACAGTTCATTCTCCCAAATGCCTGGGAAATTTAAAGCCACTGCAAGAGTAGGAGAAAACGGAAATAAGGACTAAGACTATCACACTTGTTCTTCTCCCCAAACTTTGACTCATAATGTTTCCCATGTGCAGAATAACCCTTTGCCTTCTCTCTTTCTATCCAAACCTTATCCAACAAATGAGGGTCCAGACTAATGGAAGATTAAAGGCTCACTGGTTAATAGCTGAGCTGCCTTCCCCAACCATCCTAGCGCCCAAGCTCTCCTTCCTTTGAACTTTTGAAGTGTTCATCATTTTAGAATGTGACCACATAATGCGTCACATGGCTACTTATGATTTATCTCTGACTACACATATGCAAACACCCATGCACATACAGACTAGAAATAATGTTTGTACAGTTCTGAAGCCTAGCTGCACTGGCACTGTCCACCCAAAGGCATGCAGCCTGAAAGCACCAACTGCTCTGCAGGAGAAAGAGGGCAATCTTCTGTGTGATTTAGTGCCTCTGAAAAACTGCTGGAGGGTCAGCTACGAGTCGGTTCCAACTCATCAGTACACAACAACTACAAGACTAGTTCAGGAAAACTTGTAAAACTTAAAAAGAAAAAATATGATTCACAGATACACACCCCTTAAAGATTCTGAATGTATTAGATCTCATTTAAAGCTCAGACATCTGCATTTTCTTCAAGTTCCTCAGGAGGTTCTGATGGATTAGGTAGGCAGGATTAGGAGGCTGCCTTACAGTCTTCTATTTCCTTTGGTACACAGAGAAGCTATTCTCTCTGGACTCATGACAACCTTATGCACAAGAGGATTGGATTAATTGCTGCAATCTGCAAGGTTTTCACTAGCTGGCATTTCTGAAGTAGATTGCCAAGCCTCCCTTCCTAGCCCACAGGTGGAGACTTCCCCTCAAACTTATTCAGCATCAGGACAACACACAAGCCTCTACTGACAGATGGGTGGTGGCTGTGCTTGAGCTTGACGTGCACTGGTTGAGAATCTAATTCGGGTCTTCTAAATGGAAGGCCAAAATTCTATCACTGAAGCTGCACAGTACTCACCTAAGAAAGAAGACATAACCTACAACGGACACCACAGAAAGCCCAGCTCTAAATCTAAAGGTTTTAGAGGGCAGCCCAAAGTTACAAAAGCAAGTGGCAAAGGCAAGCCTGCAATCCAGTTTAACAGCCCCAATCTACTGTATAATTCACAGAGAGATGTAGCTGGTAGGAGTTATCTAATACTTGATATGCAGCACCCAAGGTCCGAAGCAGTGCACACTAACTTCCATATGCTCAAAAAATGAGACTCAAACTGACAGAAGATGTTGAAGTCAGAAAGTAACTGTGAGAACTTTCACCAAATACTCTTGCAATGTGTACAAAAGCTTGCAAAATAACTTATTTTGTTGTTCAGAAGTAGTAAGAGAAATAAATGCAGAGAAAGCTTGCTTCATTATAAAGTACAAAAACCCTTATTCACATGCCACAGAGCTATAAATGTTTTCTGAATTTAATCATCATAATATAAACTTCTTAATTACAGATTAGACTTAGGAAATCACTCCATATCCCAAGATAACCCAAACTCTTAATAATAATCAGTTAACCTCAGGTCCAAAACTCTTGCCATCCACAAAGGGAAAAAACCACACAAACTAAGTTGTCAGGTATTACTATATGGCATTACAAAGGGGTTTGGGCTTATCCTGGGGGGGGTACAGAGATTTAAGCAAGTGCCTCCTATTAACACTAATGGGAGTTCTGGGTGTAAAGCATGGGCACTAAGGATGAGAATCAATGCCTAGCACTGCATCTGTGAAAACCCTTTCTACTGCACTAACTGCAACTACTGGGAGTTGTTCTCTCAGAAATGGGATAATAGATCCAAATCCCTATGTCTCTAAAGCACAAAGATAATTCAAAGAAAAGTCACTAAGGAAGGTCACTGGTAAACACTAGATTTTAAAAAAACATACAATGAAAAACTAGGTAAAAGGACAATTAACACACTAAGGAAGTTTTCTAAAACAAAGGTAACATGCACAGGACAAAGTAGTGGAGATAAGTTATCTTGCACAAAATAAATTCAACAAAATTACAACAAACAAATTTTTTAGCATTGTATACCCCAGTAAACCCAACATCAGAAGCATGTCCAAAACACACACACAAGCATACGCTAAATAAAAACTCCTCCCCTCTAATAGGGCCATGAGAACATTGCAAGCCTTGCTTTTAAAACAGACAAAACTCCTTCTGCACTGTTAGTCAAAAATCATCACCAAGTACTTTCAGACAAATGGCCCATGATCACAAGCTGCCTAGTAGGGCAACCAAAACTAACTAACTAAAAAATTATAGCACCTTCCTGTGCTCCATCCTGCCTCACCTCTCAATAGAGCACTGCTATACTCATCAGGTTGGAAAATGAGCAGGTGCCTTCCAGGCTATACAAAAATTAGTCACACACATACACATACATGTACATCTCACAAACATAAAGGGAGTGATGTTCTTTCACTTGAAAGGATTTAAGGAACCAGGAATGCAAGGCTTAGCTCAAGGCCTATAAAACTAAGAGCAGGCCTTACCAAAGAAGTGAAGAAAAAAAACAAGGTTTTCCTAAATGCACATTTCAAACACTAAAAGAATTAACCTTTATTTCAACTACTAGGTGTTGGCAAAAATAAGTATTTCAAAAAAGGACAAAAATTTAAAGACCTCCTTTACCATCCACAAAAGAAAAACAGACACTTGTCTAACTACAGATTTAGTTTCAAAACACAAAAAGGAACTCTGACTTAAGGCCTGAAAACTAAACATAGTTCTATAACATTCATACCTAAAAAATGAAAGTGAAAGCTGTATAGTCCAACATATTGATTCCTTATCATTACAACCAATATTAATTAACATCTGTCTTTTTATCTGTACTCCAAAATGTCAAGGGAGAAACTGAAACAGCCACAATATGCTGTGGATTTAACTTTTGAAACAAAACCCACAAAGAAACAGGAGTCTGAAGCATAAAGCCTCAATCACAATGATAAGTAAGTGGTCCTAAAACTTGAAAGTGAAAGCAATACAAACCTCAAAAACAAGTTGTTTGCTTGCTATTAATGCCAGCCTTTTTAAAACCAAAAATATGTTCTGTTACAGAAGACTGAAATCAGGACTTCCATTAACCTTGTTTAAAAAAAAAAAAAATCCCATGAGCATGGATTTTTTTTTCCTAAGTCTCTTCATCAGAGCAGCATGGGGTCCCATTAGGCACCCTATTTTACTTCCACCTTATAAATAACGTTAGCTATTCGCTATTTCCATGGAAACCAAGTACAGAGAAACCCACTTAAATGAATACCAGTTAAAGGAATAAGTTTTATTTTAGAAAGGTTTTGCTGCTCTAGATGAACTCTACTGGGGAATACTACAAAGTCTTCCTAAGTATTATTTTTGAAAATATATCTTTGGTGTAGAGGGAGCTTATTAAAGGTCCTGTTAAATAAGTACACTCCCTGCACTAAATACACCAAAAAGCATCATAACATTGAAGATACTTTTTCTATGTACTGTGCAGGGGTTTAGACGTACACCTGCCACAAACTATGCTTCCTTACACACTAGGGTGAAATAATGACTCCTGTGGGTCTAACTGAAACTAATAAAAGCAAGAAAATTCAGAATAAGGCTACTGTCACCTTGTAGTGACTAGTATTGAGCAGGTCCCACAACTGTAGGCGTGTGTACAACTACTTCTCCCAACAGAGGTGTGTAAGCTGCAAACTGCTTAAGTTCCTAAGCACTATTCCTAAGTCTAAGGAGTGTAAGTAGCACAAAATTCCCTTCATGAGCCATTTTACAAGTTATGACATATATTCCTTAATCAAGCAACAAACACATGATAAGGAAACAAAATACATGTAGAACAAGGGAGAATAGGTCCAGAGTGAACTTTAAATTGGCTTAAATATTGCCCAACACATGAGAAATTACTGCTATTGGTGATCCATGCAAAAGTTACAGATAGGCAGGTGGACATAAATCAACCATAATTTATAACCACGATAAAATAAAAACAATTACACAGTTTCCGAAGACAAAAGGAGTAACAAGATTAAAATCTTTGAAGTAGATATTGTTCTTCATGATAAAAGGGTGGCTCAGAAGTCTTTAACAAGTTAAAAGACAAATGAAAACAATATTATCCTAAAAGGTGATGATCAGTATTAAATTTACAAGGTACAAGAGTAGTTAACATTATCACACACCCTTGGAGATAACAGCATCTACTTGTTCTGCATGTTTGGAAAACACAGAATTACATTCCTTCCATGTTTTACACATTATAGAGAGGTGTTCAACTACCAATCTTTTGGCTGGCAGTCAGATATTTAGCTATCTGTGGACTAACTTAACATAAAAGCACAGCTAATTTCCAAGTGTTACTTTGTTATCAAAATATTAATAGTTCAAAACCAATTGGGGAAATCTAGAAAAGAAACTCCAGCTAAGTTTTCGACTATCAATGAAATGTAAAAAAAAAAAAAAATTAGTACAAGGCATTATAGCTAAGTTTTCTATTTTACAAACTAAATTCTAGTCCCTAAAGTAATACTTTCAGAATCAGCAAAATCAAGACTGCCTTTCTCTTCTCCAATTGGTCTACCAGATAATACAATAAATTAGCAGCCCATTCTTCTCTTATCTAGCTAACAATCTCAACTTCCCCCCATTACACCCAGGCCTCATCTCCTGAAAATCTCCAGCATCTTTTGAGGTAAAAAGTTCTTTTCCTATTCTCTTCCTTAATCCAAATACAAAATGCACAAATACTACTCAAACGGTTTCAAGCTAGCCAATTCCTGATCAAAGGCTCAGAATACAAGCAGAGGTGGGGAGGGGGTCCACAAACTGTTAAACCCTTAAGGTCCTTATAAAAACTCTCTCAGTTTAAAAATGAGTAATTAGAATTATTTTCTTAAAGGGAAATAGAAAAATATGGCTTGGGGGTGATAAATAGCTATCAGGTAGTGAGAAAGGCAAAGCAATAATAAGGTATAATATTAAAAAGGAGAAAAGCGATGGAGGGTGTGTGCTCACCTCTCTGTGAAGTAGCTAGCTACTGCACTGACGAACTGTGGGTTCCTGTAAGCAATGATAAAATAAGATGTAGTAAAAAAAGAAGAAGAGTGATAGAGGGTGTATGTTCATCTCTCGGTAAAGTAGCTAATTACGGCAATAACAAATGTAGCACGCCAACAACAGTCAGAAGTGGTACTACTTTCTAAAAATTAGGTAGGTATAAACTGATTTTCAAAACTGACTAATGCATTAAATAAATCAGAAAGGTCCCGGCTGGTTCTATTCCTAACAAGGTATTTATTAAAAGTAAACACACTTCTAAACTTTTATAATTCCACTGAACTAAAGCGCCATTTTTACAGACTCTGCACATGTTCTAAAGTAAACTTAACACTATACATACACTAGGCTAATTTAAAAGCTACAAAGCTTTACTACCGGCCACTCAATCTAGTGTCAAGTACTGTAGCATTATTTTAACCGAAAGAAAACTTTTCAAACTGCTATAAAACAACCTCATTTAAGAAATACTAGTAAAGCAAAAGTACAGTACTTTCAAAGCTCAAGTACAGTAGTATCAAAACAAACTTGTTGGAATTTCTGCTTAGAACACAGAAATACTGTTTTAGGTAAACAAAATAAATACATCCCCTCACAAGGGAGCTCTGATGGCCTAGTGATAAGGAGTTGCACTGCCAACTCAAAGGCAAGTGGTTCGGCTCCACCAGTGGCTCCTTGGGAGAAAAGATGGACATTTTCCACCCATATTATTTACAGACAATGAAAACTCACTAGAGTGCCAGCTGAGGCAGTTCTGACTCAAGGGCACATCTCAACATTCCTTAACTTGGCCTTAATTAAATGGTCTAATCACTAAGAATGAAACAAGAACAAAAAGTTAATGGAAACTCTTACATCACTTTAACATGAATGCTCGCTAGAAATACTATACTACAATGTTTTGGTAATCTATTACAAATAGGTATTCTGAGTCTTCTCTCAGGGGGCAAAATATGCTGATCAAAATCAGTGAAATTTAATATCCAATTTTAAAGTGGAATAAGAAGAAATATCAAAGGGAAAATGCCCCAGATCAGAAAGCAAATGTCTCCATCATTACCTCCTGTTGTTGTCCCCAAGTTGGTTCCAACAATGACCGTATGTGAAACAGAATGAAGCAGTGCCCAGTCCTGCAGCCCCTCAGTCATCACCACGCTTGAGACCATACCGCAGTCACTATGTCAATCTAACTTGCTGACTGACCTCTTCTTCACCCTTCCACCAAGCATCAAGTTATCTTCTAGTGACTGGTCCCTTCTGATAGCATGTTAAAAGTAAGGGAGATAAAAGTCTCTCCATCCTCACCTGTAAGGTACCTTCTGCTCTAGCTGTCCTTTCCAGAGAAATATTTCTGTTCTTCTGACAATCCATGGTATACTCAGTATTCTTCACCAACACACTAATTCAGTCATCTTCTCTGGTCCTCCACATTCACTGTACAGATTTCCCATGCATGTAAAGTGATTAAAAGAATACTGTGTCTTGGATGAGGCACACTTTAAATCTTCAAGATGACATCTTAACTTGTGGACACTTAGCTTTTGCAGCAGACTCCTCAGTGCAATGTCATTTAATTTCCTGACTCCTGCTTCCAGGGATGTTGATGGTGTACACAAGTAAAATGAAATCCTTGACAGTTTCACTCTTTTCTCCACTTACCATGATGATATTTAATGGTCCAGTTGTGAGAAGTTATATTTTAGGTACTGAATACACTTTATCAGTAAGTACTTCAGGTCTTCATCTTCAGCAAGCAGGGTTGTATTATCTGCATATTGCAGGTTGTTGACAAGTCTTCCTTCACTATGTGCTCAGCATACAGATAAGTAAGTATAAGGATACAACCCTGACACACACCTAACTGATTTTAAACTATGCAATACTCCTTTGTTCTGTTTAACTATTACTTCGTGGTCTATGTATTTGCTAGGCATGAACACAAATGTTCTGGAATTTTTATTCTTTGCAATAGTATCCATAATTTTTATGATCCATACAGTTGAATGTCTGTGCACTGTCAATAAAATGCAGGTAAACATCTTTCTTATATTCTCTACTTTCAGCTACGATCCATCTGACATCAAAAATTATTTCTCTCACTCTACACTCTTCAAATCTAGCTTGAATTTCTGGCAGTTCTCTGTTGATAATTCAGCTCCAGGTGTTTTCAAATTCTTATCAAAATTTTACTTATTCTTGATATTAATAATACTGTTTAATAGTTTCCATATTCTACTGGGGCATCTTTCTTTGGAATGAGAATATGGATTTCTTCCAGTATGACTGGCCAGGTAACTGTCTTCCAATCTTTTTACATAAACAAGGAGGTACAACTAGTATTACACACATTTTAAAAATTATCTTGTAAATTCCTGAAGTCTTATTTTTCACCCTTTCTTCAATGCAACTTGGAGAACTTCTTCCTTCAATACCATCAGTTGTTAATCATATGCTACCACCTGAGATACTTTTTTTTTATTTTTAAAATTTTCTTATCTTTTTACCAATTTGACTTGTTAGAGTGACTCCAAAAATTCTTCCATCTTCCTGTACTCAAGATTCCTTCAACATTACAGCTCAGACTGGAATTTATTCATCTTGAGAATGTCTGTGGCATTAGTCTAAAAGTTGGCTTTATAGCCATTACAGTTAACCCTCTCTGGACATGGTCTTGCAGATCATCAACAGGTATGGGACTAGGATAAGAGAAAGAGTGTGTGTACACATATGGGGCAGCAAGACTTGTGGTGGCTAGACTTGACAAAGACTGAAGCAGGCTCTATTGGCCAAGCCCTGGTCATGGTGCTGGAGAGACTGTGGCACTGCTGTGGAGTAACTGTGGCAAGGTGTAAGCTGAGGAGGCCTGAGATAAAGGCCACAGTTAAAGGTGTTTGCTGTTCTTGCCAGATGCTTGAAGCAGCATGAAGAACTTGCTGGATGCCTGTTTGCTTGGAGGCAACCCTCACTGGATGATTTGGATTTGACTGTTGAACTGAAACCAGAGCCTGGACTAATTGAGAAATTGTGCCTTGAAACTTGGGCTAAAATCTGGCTTTGTTTTGGGTGATATTCTTTGCCTCTACCACTCTCCAACTTCCTTCCTTAATAAACCCCATTGTTGGTAACTGTGAGTCTGCGTCTCTTGCTGCTGCTGTGGCTCTATAGACACCATGGGCTGGACTATGGGCTCTTTATCCACTTTCTGCTCTGGGCAGTGAGGGGCTGTGTTACTCTTACTCCCTCTGGCCCTTTCTGAAAGATGCTCATGACTCTGTGCCCCCATGTCCCATTTTCTGCTATTTAGACAGTGCTCGAGTTCCAATTCTTTGCATGTTATAACACTTCATGTCCTCAAACTGCCTTTAAAAATCTTTTGTTTAGCTCTTACACTGCATCATTTCTTCCATTTATTTCAAGAGCAACTTTAAGTCTGACACCTATTTTGGTCATTTCTTTCCTATCTTTTAAATAAAGATTTTCTTCATGTTTCACATCCTTGATGTCATCCACAGCTCATGTGATCTTTGGCCATTTGTGTTCAATGTACCCAATCTGTTATTGAGATTTTCTCTAAATTTACGTTATCCTCAAGGTCTTACTTTGGATTTCATAAACTTGTTTTCATGTAGCTGCAACTTGGGTGGTGCAACTTGTGTGGGCAACTAAGGTCTGTTTCTCTCTGATCTTGGGCTTGTTCTGACTGATAATACTGAGGTTCTCTAAAATCTTTCTTCAGATGTAAGTGAATTTATCACTTATGTATTCCATTGGCAAGGTCCACATGTTTTGTTGCTGTTTTTGTTCTTGGGGGCAGGGGAAGCTATTTCCAACAAATAGGTATCTTCACAGAATTTTATTATGTAACCTTTGGCATGGTTAATCTCAATGAGGCCATATTTTCTAATTACTGATTTGACTTTTTTATTGCCCATTTTTGCATCTCTATCACCTACAGTTATCAATAATACCTTTTGATTGCATGTTTGATCAGTTTTAGATTACAGAAGTAGGTAAAAATCCTCAATTTCTTCATCTTTGGCATTAATGGTACATAAATTTGAACTTGTAGGCTTATGAATATGATCCTATCACAGCAGTGCGTGCTTCAATATAGATCTTGAAATGTTCTTTTACTCAATCCCAGAGGTGTGTGGTTCAAATCCACCAGATGTTTTGCTGGAGGAGGGACAATCTCCTCCTGTACCAGTCAGATGTGATTTGACGGCGTACACACACACACACTTAATAAAAAAGAAATGTTCTTTTGACATTACTGTGATGCCATTCATCTTCGAAGTTGTTAGGTGTAGCTAAGTCAACCATGACTTAGAGTGTCCCTATGAACAACAGATTGAAACAGTGCCTTATCGTGCACAATCCTCACAATCTCCACCATGCTCAAGTCCATCCTTACAGTCACTGTCTGATTCAAATGTCTAATGTCAGTCCACTTCAACTAGGCAATCTCCTCCTGTGTGATCTACTGCCTCTTAAAACCTGCTGGAGGGTCAGTTATGGGTTGGCTCTGACTTGACAACATCAGCTTGAGATATTTATTGTCAGTCTTTATACCACAGATTTCATGTGACACTTATTCCACTCCTAGGAATATATTCCAAGGAAAACAAAACTGAGACACAAATGGAGATTCGTACACTGAGGTCCATAGCAGCATTATTCACAAAAGCAAGGACATGGAAACAGCCCAAAGGTCCATCAACAAACAAATGGATTGCAAAATTGTGGTACATTCACATGATGGAATACTATGGAGCACTCAGAATTAATGATTTTTAAAAATACTATATAACATGGGAAAAGTTAGAGAGCATTATGCTGAGTGAACTAACTCAGGTGAATAAGAACAAATACTGTTTAAGACCATTATTGTAAAAACAGAAGGATAACCAGTAAGATGTGTACAGACTGCCAAAGAGGGAAGGGGAAGGGGCAGTGGGGCTGAAGGTGGGGAAAAAGGAAAATCACATTGTCGCAGAGTTTGATGGGTGGAAAGAGGGCATTAAAAAGCCCCAAAGCAGAGCAACGCACAAATACAATATAAACAAATGATCATATGCAAACCAATAAAAAAATTTTAAAAATATATTTGTCATCAAGTATTAAATTTCATCTTTAATACTTCCAATTTTCCTCGATTCCTATTTTGTACATTCAACATTTTTCTTACTAATGGATGGCTGCAGCTGTTTCTTCTTATTTTGAGTCATGTCTCACCAACATATGAAGATCCTGAAAGCTTTACTCCATTCCTATCTTCTGGGTGGACGTTGCTTTGCAGAGGCAGCTTTTCCCTCTAGTATTATTTTCAGTGTCATGCAATCTGAGAGACTCATCTTCTAGAACTATGTCAGACAATGTTCTACTGCTATTAAAAATGTTTTCATTGGCCAAGATTTTAAAAATAGTTCTCCAGGTCTTCTTCCTAAGTCTGGGTGCACCACTGAAACCTATTCACCATGAATAACCCAGCTAGCATTTAAAATATTGGTACCATAGCTTTCCAGTATCACATCACAGCAACACACAAGTCACTATGTTAAACAGACAAGTAGAGGCCACCATTACTATTATTATGCACCACTGAGTTGAGCACAATTCATAGTGACCCTATGAACAACAGACCTGAACCAGTCCTATCCTGTGCAATTCTCATCCTTTCTGACATACTTGAGCTGAAGTCACTGTGTTCATCTACCTCACGGAGTGCGTGCACGCGTGTGCGTGTGTGCTAGCGCGTGTGTTCCTCTCTTTTGCTGACCCTCCATCTTTCCAAGAATGGTGTCTGTTTCCAAGGAATAGCCTCTCCTAGCATCATGACCAAAGTATAAGAGATGAAGCTTCTCCATCTTTGCCTCCAAGAAGCACTCTGGCTGCACTTTCCCCAAGACATTGTTTGTTTTTCTGGCAGCCCATGGGATATTCAGAACTCTTCTCCAACACCACAACTCAAAGGCATCAATTCTTCTGTCATTTATTTTTATGCCACATTTATATTACTGGTATCTTATAATTGTTTCCTTTAGTTTTACACCCTGAGTATAATACAGGGTGTAATAACTATGTGTTGGAGTTCTGGTGGCATCGATAGTGTTGCACTTAATCAAAAGTCCAAGAGTCTCTCACAGTTCAAATCCACCATTGGCTCCATGGGAGAGAGATGTAGTCACTTATTAAAATTTAGTCTCAGAAACTTGGTAGAGGGTGGCTACGAGTCACAATCAAAGCAACAGCAGTGAGTTTATATGTTCTCAAGGGTTAAACACACACCATAGAAGCAGATCTAATAGAGTGATTTCTTGTTGTTATGGACATTTAGTCAAAACAGACTCATAGCCGACCCTCCAGTGGGATGTTAGAGGCACTAAATCACATGAGAGGATGCCACCTATCTTTCTCTGGAGGAGCTGCTGGTGGATCTAAACCATGTGCCTTTGGGTTTAAAGAGCAATTCCTAAGCACTAAGTCACCAGAGTTCCCCAACAGATTGACTAGCTGACTAATATTTAGAGTTTGATGCCTAATTAGGATAATGACCGACTGTAACCAGAATAAAAATTGTGGTTCTGTATCAATCAGTTGTTGAAAAAAATAGTTTCTATCTGGTTGCCTCGTGTCAAGAAGCCACCCTACAATCCTGAAGAAACATAGTTCAAATCCACCAGCTGCTCTACTGAAGAAGGATGGACAATCTCCTGCCATGCAATTAACTGCCTCTGAAAATTCTCCAGAGGATCAGCTATGGGTCAGTTCTGACTCAACAGTACACAACAACCATCAAGGTTTTTAATATATAGTAACTGGAAATGTTTTTTAAAGGCTTTGTTAAAATTGACACAGTAATTTTTTTTTTCCTCTAAAAGTATTCACAAATAAGATTTCATTAGGTATATGCCTATCCATTGTTAATTTCTTCTCTTCTATGGTATTTCAGGAAATAAAATTCTGTCCTTTTAAGCTAAATTGTCCCATATTTACTCTTTCCCCATAAACTTTTAGTGGGCGCCTAAAAACAACAATAATAATTATTATAATATCACACCAATAGCAACTATAATTTATCAAATGTCTTAAGATTGCCTCATTTTATTTTCTTATTAACCCTAGAAGTTGGTATTATCTCTGTGTTAGAGATGAAAAAGCAAAGTCCAACTTGACCAGCACAGTGCTCCTATGTATCACATACATCCTCAATTTCTATCTTGTCTAAGGAACTTACTGCTATCTTATCAGTCCCAACTCCTAGTGACCCTCCCTCAGGTTTCCAGGCTGTAAACTGCAACAGGAGGAGACCACCCATCCTTCTGAGTTGTTGGTGGACTCATGGTCAGAGAGATGCTGCCTTTGGATGAGCAGCACAATTTGCTACCGATGCTGCCACTGGTTCCCTTCTCTAAAAAGGAGCTTAAATAGTCAGTTCATGGTCACACAACCTTATGGTTATACTGATATTCCAGCCCAGGTGTGAGATCCCAACGCTCTGGGTTTCTTCCCCCACCATGCAACATCTGTTTCAAAGTTTGAAAAAGGAAGAAAGTGGCTTTTCATCTCAAGACAAAGTTGGGCAATCTCCTACCATGAGATCTACAGCCTCAAAAATCCAATGCAGGGTCAACTCAAGAGTAGATTCCAGCTCAACAGCAATGCTTGAGTGAGCGAGTAACATGCCAGGCACCATGTAGTAGTTGATACATTAATTCATTTCTCTCTCACACAACCTCAGAAGATGAGTTATATTAATTATCTACATTTTAAAGGTGAGGAAACTGAGGCAGAGAGGCATACAAGTTGAAACAATATAGCCATAGTCACAGAGAAACATGACAAGAGTTGGGAGTTACGCACAAACAAGTTCGCTGCAACACAAACACTGTGATCTACTGCCCTACTAAAAACTTCCCTTATTTGAAGTGCAGGAAAATAAAGGTGTTTCACATTTTCAACACAATTATCAGCTTTTATTATAAGTCTTAATGCCTAGGTCAATTGAGAGAAAACCAGACTTCTTTACAGGTACACAAGTTATGCTCTTGGTAAAATCTGACTGAGAACCCCCAGCACATCTCTCTTCACACCGAAGTCCACACTAATCATGCACTGCAAAAAACACATTCAGAGATGTCCCAGTGCAATCTTCTACACAATGACTGTCACTCTGGAAATACCCAAGTGTGCAAAGGAAGTACCCTTCCATTACCCCATCCTCTTATTTTCTAGTCATAAGAAGTATGAATGAAATCTAACTAACTTTAAAATCATAACAAATGTCCAATGATGGACTACAAATTTAAATGAGAAAAATAAATTAAAAATTCTCAGCTTTGTAAAGTCTCCAAATTCTACATTCAAAGAGCACTCCTTCAGACTGAAATCTTAAGAACTTATCTGAATTATCAAACATGTACCTTGAAGAGTGCAGAGAAAAGTCCATTTATGCCTCCGATTCTGTATATCTTATGTATATATAAAACAAGAGTCATTATAGTTAGAAGTTTGTGGGATTTTTTTAATCCTAATATCTGCCAATGTAACAATGTATTTAACTATGCAAATAAATAATTAAGCTTGGGTTTACTATTAGTACAAGGACAGGTAATATATACAAAAAGCAAGTCTCCAGGAGAACATGACTGGACCTGAAGGTACAGAGAACCTGACACAATGAGAAGAGGAACGACTGCAGTTCCCTCCATTGACATCGTAAAGTTGCCACATTTTCTGGGCTCTCTTTTGAATTAATGTGGCATCTGTTCCAAGTACAGGATGCTAACATTTTACTAAAAGATATTTTCATTCTACATTTGTATCTGGTTTGCTTTTATCTGTGATACTGTTTTATTTCACTGGTCATCCTTTCTCTCTAT
Organism: Elephantulus edwardii; assembly: GCF_000299155.1. NCBI lineage: Eukaryota > Metazoa > Chordata > Mammalia > Macroscelidea > Macroscelididae > Elephantulus > Elephantulus edwardii. Next base: position 2,511,482 of record NW_006399939.1, on the reverse strand, counting down.
CAAGTTGTTAATTTGGTGTTCTCCTTCTATCTCCCCTGAGCACAAAGAGGGTAGGGGGAAAGAACCATCATCTAAAACCCTCTAACAACAATAATTACAATATGCTTTGCATATAGATTAAATAAGAAAATAAACAACACACAGATTTTTGAAGGCTTTCTAGTATCAAGTCCTGATAAGTTAACAGCATCTGTTCCTTTCAGAAAAGAAATTCTGCTTTGAGGTTTTGGGGGCAGGAGGGAGGGTGGAGAAGTAAACAAATACTAAATAGAATAATTCAAGTTACAAAGTTTAGTAACCATGAAATGATAATTTCAAAAATTTGTATATATCCAATTCTACCTAGTGATAATTGCTTTTGAAGACATCCTCAAAAATGCTGCAGCAACAAGCCAAATACAACCACTTGTACTTAACATGCATGCTGCATACTCTACAATGTTACGTCATATCAGGCACAGAGAAGACGCTTACCAAGCTATCCTGCGTTCTATAAACTGCCTAACAACAACAGAAAAACGCGCTGCCATCTCTGTGGGAGCAGGAGCTGTAGGGCCAGGCAGCCTTTTCCCTTTGGTCAACCCTGAAGGAAACAAATAAGGTTTATATTTCTGTCTTTTAAGCCTATCTCTCTCAAGGCCTTTACCTTCAATCTCCTAGTCTTTCACAGAAAGAAAGGCTGTTTCTTTAAAATGAAAGAGCTGTAAAAGATCACTCCAACTTAAAGCCCCACACCTTTACCAATCGTCCTCCAGGTGTCCCTGTGGCTGCCACTTCTGCCAGCAGAATGGCCTATCTGGAGCACTGGCCTCAAGCGGGTGTGTGCTCCCTGGGGAGGGGACCATGGAAAAAAATGATTACAAATTTTTTCAATCCCTTCCTTTTGTAATTTCAGCTTTCCCATTTTATAGCATACATGACATACTAGTTTTGAATGTTACATATACATATGTATTTACTAAAAGCTATCATTATAACTAGTTCAGAACAGTGTGTGTATATATTATTATATATATTTACTGGAGCTCTGGTGGCTTAGTAAGTAAGGAGCTGTGCTGCCAACCCACAAGCATGTGAGTCAAATCCATCAGCTGCTCCACAGGGGAATATGAAATCTCCTTCTGTGTGATTTACAGTCTCTGAAAATCCACCAGACGGTCAGCTATGAGTTGGTTCCCACTTAGCAGCAATTAATTTAGCGTTGGTTTGTTTTTTCTAAGTTGATAATTTTCAAAAAAGTAAGTTTGGAAGTCATAGGCCAAGAGAATCAAGGCTAGAATTAAGAAAGTCAAGAAAACTGGGCTCTACAGCTGTTGCTGCTGGCTGCTGAGTCAGAACCAACTCAAATCTTGTCCTTCAGCAGGGTTTCAGAGGCTGTAAAATGCAGGGGAGGAGACTGCCCAGGTGCATAGCAGCTGCTGGATGTGAATTCAAATTGCCTGCTTTGGGTTGGTAGTCCAACTCATTAGCCATCAGTTCAAATTATTTTCTCTCCCTAAGTTTCACCATCCACAAGATTAAGTGAGCCATCTTTTTTCTTTTACAATGCTTTTAAGACTACTATGAAGAATGACTAACAGAAGAATCGATGCCTTTGAGTTGTGGTGCTGCTTAAGAGTCTTGAACATGCCATGGACCACACCAAGGTAACAAACAGGCCTGTCTTATAGAGGGTGAAACCAAGTTTCTCTTCAGAGGCTAGGATTCTGAAGGTTGCTATGAGTCACAGGCGACTCAATGGCACATAACAATAAGAAGGTTATTCAGTGAGCCACTTAAAATTAAAAACATGAATGTTGCCAATGGGAAGTATTCTTAGTTTGGTTTCTTATCAGAACTAGTTTTTGGAATTTTAAGGCTGAGCTTTAGAATGTCATAAAGACACACTGAAGCATCTTAAAATTGAGGAGAACATTCTTAATTAAACTTCTTTTGGGGGGTGAAGTTTTACAATGGAAAAAGTTCCATTACTTACATAATAAAAGTTTTTTACTTAAAAATTGCAAACGTGAATAATAACTAATAACTTTAGAAACAAGTTAAAACTCTTAAAATTAGAGTAAAATGATTCTAAGGATTCTCCCAAGGACCCTCCTACTCAGGTGCTCAATGTATGTGAGACAGAGCTTCAAAATTCCAGCCTCCAAGGAGTAACTTGGTTTACCCTCTCCAAGACAGACCTATTTGTTTTCTTAGTGGTCCATGGTATGTTCAAGACTCTTCTCCAGCACTATAACTCAAAAGCATCAATTCTCCTTTTGTCATCTTAAGTGAATATCCAGTTCTCTGATGCACAGCAAGTAACTGCAAAGACCATATCCTGTGAAGATCTTAGTCCCTAGACTGACATTATTGCTCCTCAATACTCTAGAGAAGTCCTTGACAGCAGATTTTCCCAGTGCAATTCATCTTTCTATTTCCTGACTGCTGGTACCAAGAGTGTTGATTGTGGAGCCAAGCAAGTATAATTGTTAACAACCTCCATCTCTTCACCATCTACCATGGTGCTGCCAATTGGCCCATGTACCAAAAAGAACCGGCTGACACAGAAGAATTTCAATAAGCAACATATGATCAACAAGCAATGGTGATGGAGGAATAGCAGGCTGCTCTGAAGGAATTGACAAAAAAATAAGGCCCAAGGAATTGATGAGATACCAAATAACATATTATAGCAAACAGATGCTGCTCTGGACAGATGTTGACCAGGTTGTGCAAAGAAATGTGGAGGACAGCTTCCTGACAACTGGCTGGTAGAGATTCATATTTATTCTTATTCCAAAAAAAGGTAACCCAACGGTGTGGAAATTATAGAACAAAATCTCTAATATCATATGTAAGCACAACCCTGCTGAAGATTATCCAGAAATGAGTGGAACAGTACATCAACAGAGAACTGTCAGAGCTACAAGCTGGGTTTATAGGAGGTCTTGGCACTAGAGACATTATTGCCAATGTCAGATGGATCTTAGCAGAAAGCAAAGAGTACCAGAGGAATATCTAGGTATGTTTCATTGACTATGCAAAGGCAATTGACTGTGTGGTTCACAACAAACTGGCTGATCTTGAGGAGAATGGGAACTCCAGAACACTTGATTGTGTTCATGTGAAACCAATACTCAGACCAGGAAGTGGTCCTCAGAGCAGAGCAAGGAAACACTGCATGGCTCAAAATCAGGAAAGGAGTGTGTCACGGATGCATCCTGTCTCCATACCTTTTTTCCTAGAAACATAGTTTTCAAAAACTTTTGGAAAAAGAAAGCATTGGAATATACAGGAAATAGAGGTATTCGGAGCACTGCCTGTCTTGTTAGTTAACTTAGCAGTGCCTAGCAGAGAGTGGAGTCTGATATTACTTCTTGAAGGTCAGAAGTTGGGTGTTTTAGCGTGATTTATGAGGTAATCTGGATGGGAGTGTTAGAGACGGTGCGATTGGCACAGGACAGAGCAGAGTTTAGGGCTGTTGTACATATGGTCGCTATGAGTCTCAAACAACTCGATGGCACATAATAACAACAACAACAACATGCTAACTATTCTAATCAATTTCATGTAGTAATATTTTAGATAGGTTAGGTAAGCATGCTGTAATAAGTATTATGTGAGGGCTTCGCATATGAATAATGAAAATAAGTCTAGCAATACAAATATATACACAGTGATAAGTTCTGTTGAGTCAGAACCAACTTGCAGCTGACCCTCTAGCAGGTTCTCAGAGGCATTAAATCACAGGGGAGAAGACTGCCTATCTTTCTTCTATAGAGCAGCTGGGGGATTCAAACTGCATGCATTTGGGATGGAAGTGCACCTCGGCAGTAGCCCACCAGAGCTCTCTGAATATATAGTACAAAATAAAAGTTATCTCCTTTCCATTCTACTATTAAAATTTTCATACACATTTAAATGTGAAGCATGTTTATGTATTTTAGAAACAAAAATGGATCATATCATAAAACTCTTAAAATTTACTTTTTCAAACAGCCTACTTTAAAAAACCATTTTATTTTATTTTTTTTTAAATAGGGCTTATGAAGGAAATGCAAGTTCTAAACTTAACATCCTACAGTAATTCTTAAGGACAGGGCAAAAATCATGTTCCATTCTTCTTTCTTGCATCTCTTCTCTTAGGTAATGTTACTGCTATTTAAAAAACTTTTAAAATGTTAATTAATTTAAAATGGCAACATTAATATATCTTGCATAAATAACTTAGGAGTTAAATTCTACTAGAGAGCTCTGGTGCCATAACAAGTCCTGCTGCTAACCCAAAAGCAGATCTTCTCTGGTGGTTTGAATTCACCAGTCTGGCTGGCATCCACCAACTGCTCCTCTTGAGAAAGGTGGGCGATCTCCTCCTGTGCAATTTATATCTCTAGCCTCATACACTCCAAAGTCAGTAAGTTATAAGTCAGCTTATCTTAATCGAAGGCAATGAGTTAGCCAGGGTTTTTGTTAGTTCCTTCTGGTATAAGGAGTTCTGGCGGCAGAGTTCATAGCATGTTGTGCTGCTATCCAAATCACTACCCATCTCTGGTAATTCAAATTCACACAACTATGGGAAGTCTCCCATTAAGATAAAGGGCCTCTGAAACCCAATGGAGGGTCATTATGGGTCAGAATTAATTCAATGGCAAAGCGGCAGAGTCTGTTTTGAATTTGAGATCCTCCTGGTAGCTACTCATAAAGTTACCAACCGTGATTTTGGGTAAGTTTGAGAGTTTCTCTCTATGGTTCTTAGGAGGTATTTGCAAAGCAGAGTTTTGAAATTAAAAAAGGGTAATATTTTAAATAACAGATACTTAAGACTGGACTGCTTAATTAACTTAATGTTGATACCCTGCATAGGAATTCCTGGCGTTTAAAAACTGTCTCTATCATTTCTTTAAGAATAAACATATATATTTACGTAATTATGGCAAGCTTGTAAGGAACCTTGGTAGCACAGTGTGTTGGGCACTGGCCTAGAAAGCAAAAAGGCCAGCAGTTTGAATCCACTAGCAGCTATGTAGGAGTCAGATGGGGCAGTCCACTCCCATAGAGATTTATAGCCTCAAAATAAATAGGTATCTGACCACACAGGTTTAGCAAATCATTCTACATACAAGGAACTCGGATGGCATAGTCCACAGCATGGCATGGTGCTAACCAAAAGGTGCTCAACTTTGGCAATTTAATTTGCCAGTGGTTTCCAGAGAGAAAAGTGGGTCACATCTTCCCATTAAAACCCACAGCCTTAGAAACTTGATGAAGGGTCGCTTTGAGGAGGAAATGACTCAACAGCAGTGAGTCTGAAGTGCTTCTACTATTTCTACTCATATGTACATGCTATAAATAGATCTATGTTTATAGTACAACAATCAGGGTAAAATGATGAAAACATCCTAGACATGAACAAATACTTTAAGAGAAGGAGCCTCTGGACCTGGGAGCTCAAGGCCACACAATCTTGAAAACATTAATATCAACTGGCATAACAATCCCTGGAGACCGTATTTTATGTTCTACCGTGGTAAGTAGTGACTAGGATGTTTAAAGCTTGAGAGTGGCCATCAAAGATGAAACTACTGGTCTCTCCCTTTCAAGAACAAACAGTGAAGAAAAATCAGTCTAAGAAATATCAGTCTCTAAGTTCCTGAAACTAGAAGAAATAGATGGTGCCCAATACTAGTGACTACTCTGAAAGTGGTAACAACAGAAGGTCCCTGGTTGACGGCGGCGGAAAATGTAGAACAGAACTCAGAATCATCAAAAAGATTTGCTTTACTGGTCTCATCAACTAGTGGAACCCCTGAGACTATGGTCCTTATTCATAGCCTAGGATTGAAATCAACCCCTTAACTCAACTTGCAGCTAAACATTGCTATTGTTGTTTTGTGCCGTCGAGTCACTTGCGACTCATAGCGACCCCATGTACAACAGCCCTAAACTCTGCTCTGTCCTGTGCCAATCACACTGTCTCTGACACTCCCATTCCAATTATCCCAGTTACTGAATCAATCACCTCATAGAGGGCCTTCCCCTCCTGCACTGTCCCTCCACTCTCTCAAGCATGACGTCCTTCTCCAAGGACTGGTCTCTCCTTACAACATGTCCAAAGTATGTCAGAATCCTTGCCTGCAAGGAGCAGCCCAGTTTAACCACCTCCAGGATGAATCTGTTTATTTTCTTAGTAGTCCATGGTACACTCAATACTCTTCTCCAGCACCACAGCTCAAAGACATCAATTCTCCTATCCTCCCTAGTCATTGTCCAAGTCTCTGACGCATAACAAGGGATTGCAAAGAGCATGGCCTGTATCAGATGCACCTAAGTCTCCAAAGAGACACTATTGCTCTTCAGTACTTTGGAGAGGTCCCTAACAGCAGACTTTCCCACTGCAATACATCTTTTAATTTCCTGGCTGCTAGTGCCAAGAGTGTTGACTGAGGAGCCAAGCAATATTGTAGCTAACGTTAGATGGATCTTAGCTGAAAGCAGGGAATACCAGAGAAATGTCTATCTGTGTTTCATTGATTATGCAAAGGCATTTGACTGTGTGGATCATAACAAACTGTGGCTGACTCTGAGAAGAATGGGAATCCCAGAACACTTAATTGTTCTAATGCGAAATCTATACTTGGACCAAAATACAGTCATCAGAACAGAGCAAGGAAACACTGCATGGTTCAAAATTGGGAAGGGCATACACCAGGGATGTGTCCTGTCTCCATACCTTTTCACCTGTATGCAGAAAAGATTATCAAGGAGGCTGGGCTCTATGAGGAGAAATGTGTGGTCAGGATTGGTGGAAGATCTATCAACAATCTGCATTATGCAGATGACGCAACCCTATTTGCTGAAACTGAGGAGGACCTGAAGCACTTGCTGCAGAGGGTCAAGGACTGCAGCCTTCAATATGGATTGAGGCTCAATATCAAAAAGACAAAGATTCTCACCACTGGACCAATGGGCAGCATCAGGATGGATGGTGAAATGATTGAGATTGTTCACAGCTAAACAATAGTCAGACCTAAAAGATTCCTCCACTAGGAAGAAACACATTCCTGAGAACAATCAACCACACAAGGTTAAAAGGATGCCTATATTCGCCCAGGGATAAAGCTCAGAAGACAGGGAGGGTAGGAAAGAATGAACAGAAACCAGAAACATGAAAGAACTGGGAAGGGCACTAGCACAGTGTTTGGGTTTTAATAAATGTCATGAAACATAGTATGTATGTATGTACTGTGTTTTTTTGTTTGTTTTCATTTTCTACTAGTTTATTTACAAAATTTGAATACATTGTTTTTAAGAACAATTTTCTCAGCTTCCCTCACCCCCTCCCATCAAATTGTACAACCCCATGATTAATCCCCCTCACTTCCTGCACATCCTCATTCCTCTGCTTCCAACCTTTCCCACCTACCCTGGATCCTTATACTCATTCTATAATAATGGTTTTATACACTATTTATCCTTGTGGGACTGAGTTCAGTCAGCATAATGCTCTCCAGTCCCTCCCAGGTTAGGTAATAATTTACAAAATTATTGCTCTTGCATGCTGCATAATATTCCTTAGTGTGAATGTACCATAATTTCTCAATCCATTCGTTTGTGGTAGGACATTTGGGCTGTTTCCATGTTCTTACAATGGTGAGTAATGATGCTATAAACACTGGTGTACAAATCTCAGTTTGCGCCTCAGTTCTCATTTTCTTAGGGTATATTCTAAGTAGTGGAATAGCTGGGTCGTATGGAACTTCTATGTTCAGCTTTCTGAGGAAGCGCCAAACTGCCTTCCAGAATAGTTGTACCATTTTACAATCCCAACAACAACATTTATTACTTGCTGCCCTGTTAAACTTTGCCACTGTTACTAGAGTGAAATGGTACTTCATTGTGGTTTTGATTTGCATCTCTTATTGCCAGTGATTTGGAGCATTTCTTCATGTGTCTGTTTGCCATTAGAATATCCTCCTGTATGAAAATTCTTTCCATGTCTTTTGCCCATTTTGTAATTAGGTTATCAGTCTTTTTCTTGTGGAGGTTCAGGGGTATTCTGTAATGCAATCCTACCAAAAGCTAAATGTTCAATGCAATCCCAATCCAGATACCACATTCATTTTTCAAAGAAATTATAAAATTTACTTGGAAAGGCAATGCCGAATAAGCAAAACACTTCTCAGAAACAAAAGTGAGGTGGGAAGCATTGCACTCCCTGACCTCAAAACAAACTACACAGCAGTAGTAACTAAAACAGTATTGTACTGGTATAATGACAGGCACATAGACCAATGGAATAGAACAGAGAACCCAGAAATAGACCCAGCTATCTATGGTCAACTGATATTCAAAAAGGAAATCAAAGCTATCAAATGGGGAAATGATAACCTCTTCAACAAATGGTGCTGGCAAAACTGGACTTCCACCTGCAGAAAGCTGAAACAAGATCCACATCTCAAACCATATACAAAAATCAACTCAAGGTGCATCAGAGACCTGGGAGTAAAGTCCAAAACCATAACATTCACAAGAGACTGGCATCAAGCTTAGAAGCGCTAGTCCAACGTATAAAGAAACTGCCAAATACAACCAGAAATGTACAATCTAAAGAGGATAGAATTGATGCACGGGGGACCTTCTAAAGATTAAATTAAAATTTTTTCCAACAGGGTGAAAAGAAAACCTAGAGACTAGGAACAAACATTCGGTAATACCATCTTAGACAAGAGTCTTACAACAAAAGTTTACAGAACACTCCTGGATGTGCTGTTGAAGTGGAAACTTGTTTTACAAACAATTAAGAAATAATACCAAGCAACCCCCAAGAACCCTGGCTACCAAGCAGCCCCCAGAAACCCTGGTTACCAACCAACCCCCAATAACCCCAGCTCCTTCTCCCACCCGGATGACCCAGAGTCTGGCCTCCTCATGGATGGTCAATCTACAACCCTGGGACTCCTACTAAGAGGCAAGACCTCAGCTGATGGGACCCAGCAGTGGGGTAGGCTCCTTCTCAAACCGGACCTTGAGTCATCCATCCTTTTGGCCACTGTAGGACGCAGCCTCCAGGAGGGAGAGCAGGCACCCAAGGATGCAGGTATCCCGGTGTGTTGAACTGTGAAGAGGTCTTTGTCTCAGACCCTCTGCTGCCCTGTGGATACCGTGTCCCTCTGTACCTGGATAGGGCACCCGAGCAGGTGATGAATCCCCTGAAGCTGCTGCTCCCACCTCCTATCTTGTCTTCTTGTGTTGCCCCACATCGTCCTCTGCCTGCTCCACCCCTCATCGGACTCCATGCTCCAGGCCAACTGCCTAGATTTTGTCTCTAGTAACCCAGCCCCTCATGGTAGCCCCAGATATTCTCACTTCCCAGACCCACGTCTCTTACAGACACCAGACACTGATTCTCCATAGTCACTATGAGGCAAAGAATGTCCCCCAATTCTGTCCTATAGGTTCTGTTGACAATAAAGCTGTGTTGACGTGCAAAA
>NW_006399939.1:2500885-2501549 GCF_000299155.1 Elephantulus edwardii | reverse complement strand
ATTCTCAATACTCTTCTCCAGCACCACAGGACAATTCTACTCTATCCTATGAGCCAGACTGACTCAAAGAAGAGTGTGTATTTAGTAATAAATAAAAAACTATTTAAACATGAAAGTCCAAAATGAAAACTTTTCATTCCTCAACAAATGGATAAGTCAAATGTGCTGTATGCATATAATGGAACACCCAATCACACTCACTCATACCATCAGGTCAGAACCCACTCCTGACTAACCCTCCAGCAGGTTTTCAGAGGTTGTAAACTGCACAGGAGAAGAATGCCCATCATTCTCCCATGGAGCTGCTGGAGGAGTCAAACCCTCAGAGAGATGCTACCTTTGGCTTAGCAGCACAACTCCCTACAGACTACAACACCAGGACTCCCTATTCACCTGTAGAAAATCAAACTGGCAAAAACTGAACAGATATATTTATAGAAAGTAATAAAAGTAAGGAGATAAAGAGCAGCTGCTAAGGTTGCTTATGCACAGCCAGAAACCTCATCAAATTTGGCTTTGTGGTTTGCAGATTTAGTATCATAACAACTAGCATAACAACAAATTCTGTATTTCTATTCTATCGCCTAGTTTGTTGTTTAGTGCATAATGTCTTAAAAGTTTCCTAGCATGCACACCCATGTTTACCGCAGCTCTGTTCACAATA
>NW_006399939.1:2489767-2500052 GCF_000299155.1 Elephantulus edwardii | reverse complement strand
CAGCAACAGAAGAATGAGAGTCAAGAAGATGATCTAAAACATGTGGCCAATGGACTTCATCAGCAATTACCTCCTTTTCCATAAAAGCAGAACTGGAGAGTGCCCAGTCATCATTACTGAACACTCTGATCAAAAATTCTCTATCAAGGATCAAAAGGGGTAGAATTTTAGAACAGAATTTCACATTATCTTAAGATTCCAAACTTTCTGCACCAAAATATTAAATGAACCCCTCAAACTATAGCCCTGAGATAATCCTTAAGCAAAAAATATTGCCTGAAGTCTTCTTAAAAGGGAGCTCTGGTGGTCCAGTGGTGGGGAGATGCACTGCTAACTCAAAGTGGCACCTGTCTAGCAGTTCCTATCTACCAGCAGCTCTAAGAGAGAAAGATGAGTAATCTTCTCCCTCTGAAAACTCACTGGTGAGTCATTAATGACTTGGTTGTAAATTTACAGCAATGAGTATGAGAGTTCTGGTGGCCTTGTGCTAAGGAGCTGTGTTGCCAACCCACAGTCAGGGCAGTTCAAATTTACCAGCTGGTGGTAAAAACTATCACAGCATTAGCTATAGCTGATTCCATCTTGTGAGTTCCAACTGATGACACCTAATAACATTACTAAAAGTTATATGTTGTGAGCATTATGGTCTTATAAGAACTACCTATATGGATCAAACTGACAACAGAACTCGAAAAGTTCAATAAAAAGTTTAGTTAGAAGTTTAATAAGAGCAATCCAGAAAAGGGTGAGAATTTACACATTCAAAACATGTAGTCAGTGTTACCAAATAGTATATGTGGAACCAGCTGAATTGGTGTATATTTTGTTGTATTTATTTTCAACACCACCACAAATAAAGTTGAAAAAACTTTTCATTCTCATAATAACTTAATATACTTAGTATATTTATGCTAGTCATTGTATACACACAAATGTATCTAAGAATAACTGTGAACACATGTCAAGAATTTCTCTGTTGGTCATTGTTGTGTGGGGAACCACTAGTTTTGGTTTATTTTTATTCTCTTCCATATTTTAATTATTAACATGGAAAAAAAATTAAATTCTAGCCACTTAAGAGTGAAAACATCTCATTCTGTTTCTCGCACTACTTTATAATCTTTAAATGTGCATTCATAAGTAATCGTGGTAGCTGTCTAGTAAAGTGGGCTCTTAGTGTTCTCTCCATTTTACTTCCAGGAAAATTAAAGCCCAGAAAGGCTGAATTTCTCAAGTGGTGGGGCTGGATTTGAAGCCAGGTATTCTGATACCATCATAACTGCTTCATTTACACTGGCCTTAGATATTCAATGGGAAAAAAGAAAGTTCTATTCAATAACCTAAGTGTGTCAGAGGGCCCTACACAGAATTGAACAGATTTGCTAGTTTTCCTATCTAGTTTTTATTTCCAAATAAAGAATTTCAGGAATTACAAGAGTATTTGTAAAATGCAGGGAAGGAGAATTACACAAAGCTAGTATTTCCTTCACTGTCAATTAACATTAGAGACCATAGGCACCTTTATAATTAGCCCTTTGTATTTAGTTTCTCTTAAATAAATAAATACAATAAAACAACTGATGTAATACAATTCTTAATGTGGAAACATCAGATCAGATTCCATACATTTTTTAATGCCTCTAAAGATACAGCCCTTGTCTAATATACACATTTTGAACTATTTTAAATCACATTTATGAGGAAAAGATTACTACTCTTATGGAGAATTTGTTTTGTAAACAAAGTACTTAAACAAAAACTATTAAAGGCATAAAGGCAGAATTCTCTGAAACAAACACAGTAGTACTCAGCAGCAATATTCCAGGAACTCTGATCTGAACAAGGGAAAAGACTGAACAGACACTAACTAGTCAAGCAAGTAAGAAAGTCCAGTTCCTAATGCTGCGTACATACATTCCAACAAAAGTGCATTGCAATTTATTTATATTTACATTTTTCAATATTCCAATGCATCCTATACCCTTCTCAAAAAGCTAGCAGGAACCAAAAATTCTCTAAGTACAAGAGCTAGAATGTTCTAAAAGACCAAATAACTTCCCCCCATAACATATAAAGTAACGCCTATAGACTGGAAACTACACTGTTTCTGGGACTGCATACAGTCTCTAACCCATCAACCCTTTAGCGGACTGTAGTGATAGATTGGTACATGTTTGCAAACACAACAGAAGTTTTCCAAGGTTACAGTCACTGTAAAACAAGGAGCATTTTTGCAGCAACTTAGTTTTTATTAATTGACTAGCTTGGAAATTTTACCCATGCAAACATTACACATACACACATACAAAAAATCTTGTAAATCTTTTTAATTTTCCAAAGTCAATCAAAGGTAAAGAGCTGAATCCTAGTCAAATTTTTCTACTAAATGATTGGCTGTCTGATTCAGAAACTGAGGCATAAAGACATTTTATGCACAGGGGAAAAAATCACAGAAGCATTGCCATAAGCCAAAAAAATCTCTCAAATCTTGCTAGAACAGACTGGACTTCAGAACAAATTACAGTGAAAAGAGATAGGAAAATGTAAAGTATGCTATTTTTTAATGACAACAACCACTATTATCACAACTGCTGCTAATTCCAAACATGTACTGAGCCCTCACGGGCCAGGTACTGTGCTGAACATTTCCATGGATTTTAACATTCTAACAACCCTGCCATGTTAGTTAATAAAGTAAAAGTATCAGAACTCTCAAAGAACAAGAATTTAAATCTTATACAAATGAAAAGAGTCACAAATTTTTAAAGAAATTTCACCTTTCAGACTACAGCTTTCAGTATTAAATTTATACTAAAGCATTTCTTTTTCAGGACTCTGGCTTCCAATTATAGTACTGATATTCAAGATGTTAACAATTACTACAGAAGAATCATAGAAATCTGAACTTAAACACCTGTTTGGGGAAAAACTTCTTTCATCTAACCTAAATTACTGAACTGTACCCATCCCCCTAAAAAGGCTATGTATGGTATGTTTATAACGACTGACAATGATAACTGTTTTTGTGTTACGCTCAAGGCAGAACCAATCCAGAGCTGACCCTCCAGTGGGTTTCCAGTGGCAGTGAATCCTGTAGGACAACCTACCTTTCTGAGGTGGAGTAGGCAAGGGATTTGAAACAAAGACCTTTGCACTGGCAGCACAATTCCTTACCACTGAGCTATCAGAGCTCCCTTGACAATAATAATACTGTGTAAGCAATAAGCTTCTAATACGTATATCAGTAATCTATAATGCTGTAATTATGAAAATATGTTATTATAGGTATAAAAACATTTTACAATTGCTAAACTTTGAGTTTCTGTATCTATATACATGCACACAAATGTACATTATTGATGTATGTACCTGTAGCTCTGGTGGCCTAGTGGCAAGAAGCTGTGCTGTGATCCCAAAGGCTATGGGTTGGTTCCAACTCTATGCTACATAACTAGTTGTTTATTTAAAAAAATAAATACATTTTAAAAACTCTGCTGAGTCAGTTCTGACTCATGACAACCCAGACGTTACTGAGATTCAAATCTTTACCACAGAGACTGCTCTCACTTCTCTCACAAAGCAGCTGGTGAATTGTAACTGTCGTCTTTCAGTCAGCAACAGCCAGGTATCTTCCACAACACATCACAGGGATCCTATGTACGTATATGCTGCTGCTGTTTGTTATACGCTGTTGAGTTGGAACCAACTCATAGCTGACACTCCAGTGAGGTCTCAGCGGCTGTAAACAGCATGGAAGGATAGTGCTCATCTTTCTCCTACAGAGCAGCTGATGGATTCAAACCACCTGCGTTTGGTTTGACAGCATAACTCCTTATATACTGGGCCACCAGCGCTCCCTATACATGTATATTGCACATACAGTCCAGCCGGAACCAACTCATGGCTGAGCCTACAAGGAGTTTTCAGAGGCTGTTAATCGCACAGGAGACGAACGCCCATCTCTCTCCTGCAGAGCAGCTAGCTGGTGGGTTCTAATCACGTCTTTGGGGTGGCAGTGCAACACCTTACCACTACACACTATGTTGTTGTTGTTAAGTGCCTTTGAGTTGCAGGCGACTCATAGTTACCCTATGAACAAAAGTCTTGGTCCCTTCTCCAGGTTCATAGGGTTTTCGGAGGCAAGCTATTGTATAAGTGGATGTCACTCCTGCTTCCAAGCTTGTTTTAATCGGGGAGATCCACCAAACACTGTCCACACTATAGCTCCTTTATATAAGTATATAGTATATTGTTAGTTTTCATAAAAATGACACTGTGAATGATATAAAAATAAATCAACCTACAGCCAATGAAAATATCAGGTCATTTTTAAAGCCTCACTTTAGAATTTCATGTTATGAGCAACCAAACTTAGGAGAAAGTTCTTGGTGGCTTGGGAAGCTGTGCATAAAATGGAGTAGACAAGAGAGAAGAGTTGCCTGTGCTGTTTGAATCAACTACAGTTCCCAGCATGCAATGCTCTAATATGAAGTTAAGTAAAAGCTGTGATGCATCCTGGGACTTGTAGTAAGCAAACCACTTCACCCTATCACAGCAAGTTTCAAGAAAGTCTGAACTATCTAGCACAATTTGACTAAATCTGATTATCAAGGTCTATGCAAGTTTAGACATAATTTGTTCTCTGCTCTAGCATACAATGTAGCACACATTACGGAAAGTATCAATACCTAAATTGACATTTTCACATAAGAACCTCACAGAAAAAAGAGAAAAAAAATCAAGACAAAAAGATCTATTTTTTTAAGTTTTAAATCGTTTTTAAGTTTGACTGGCTCAGTTTCAAAGCTCTCTATTAAAAAAAAAATTGTTTTCCCAAAAGTTAGTCTTCAAGCAAGTTATGCTTTAGTTTTCTTAGAGGAAATGCTAATAAAAAAACCCATTTATTACTGTTTTGCTATGCACTACTATCCACAGTTTCATACATGCAAAAGCATTACAAAAGTAAAAAATACAAAACTACCTCCACTCTTCACCCATTAGTCCCTAAATACATTTCTGGACAAAATACTTCAGGGGGAAATTCCAATTACAGGCCTACTTCCCTTGCTCATTAACCTTTCTGAATGCACAAAAGATTTAAAAAAAAAAAAAAGAGGCAGCACTACCAATAACATGTCCAAATCCCAGCCAGTAAATCTGATCTGTAATATATGTATATACAGTTTTTACACACACCCCTATTTTCTGCAAGGCTGAGGAAGAAGGCAGGGAAAGAGCTCAGTGCAATCTGCACCAAGAGGCCTAACACAGGTGGTGGGTTATTTTCAGGCAACAGCACCTTCACAAACATGCTGTGGAACATAGTCCAAGAAATTCCTAACAAGGAAAGATAAGCTGGCACACAAATTTAACACAATCCAGCTAAAAATCACCTGCAACACATGCTACTACATCTCACCACAAAAGTGATAGGCTACTGAGGGATCTGAAGCTTCATCAATACAACATACTGTCCATAAGGTCAGAGATGGCAGTTACCATGGTTACTATCAGCCACTTTTATCAGGAAATATTGTCATTTTACTGAAGTTTTGGGTACTTATTTACAAACGGGGGAGAGTAGTTTAGATTTCTGTTAACTGAATGGAAGAACCAACTACTGTCTGATTTGCAAGGATGCTGCTTTAGAGATGCACATGGTTAACAATACTTGGATCTGCAGCAGGAAAAAAAAATCAATTCCTTTTTGCTGCTCCTTCTCCTCAAGTACTGACAGTTTGTATTCTCAACGCAGCCAAAACAATAAAACAAAACCCATCTTTTTGGCTCTTGTGTTTAAGTTCTTTTTTCCCCCCAGGCCCACAAATAGTGCCAAAAAAGAAAGCCTAGATCATCAACCTGTTAGGCCTTGTCCCCTTCCTATCATCACACTATGTCTTCACTGTCTTGTCTGCTTAAAAAAACTACAAGCAGAAAACATTTGTTTAGCTAATTATGAAATACATAAAAAAATACTGTTCTTCAACCAAAACCTGCTCACTAACCATTTTTCTTTTAGAGATAAAGGGGAGGAGGCTAAAAATCATTACAGAGAGAAAAGTCAACAGATATTTTGACTACCTAACAGCAGGGTATAAAAGTTTCTTCTGAAAAGTCAAAGGGGATGACAGAAAAATGCACAGAATTTCTGGAAAGAAAGAGTTCCGCATGCAACACCATTTAAGATAGGATTGATGCATAAGTAATATAAAAACTCTTAAAATTAGATTTCTACCATCTTACAAAAAGAGAACTTCCAAAAATTAATACATAAGAATTATATGAAAGACTACAAAATAGTTCTCTCTCACACACACACGAGAAAACATACGCTACTTAAGAAAAAATTGTCTACAACATATTTAAGGTAGAGTTAACATATTATTTAAAAAAAGTCAAAAGCAGAAAAACTCTTAAAGTGATAACTGAAAAAGTTAAAGTGATCAAAATATATTTCCCTGTTCCTAAGAAATATTTAAACTCACAACAGAGCCCAAGTACAAACGTTCCTAAGAAATAAACATAAATCATTAATATTTCCTAGCACAAATATGAAAATTCAAACATGCTTTAAGAAGCCTTACATCAGTGAATAGGGAGAAAATGGAATTATGGCAGAGGTTGGAAATAAAATTCTACAACGTTTGAATAGCAATTAACCACAAAAATCTTCAGCAATAAAATAGTAAGGACACAAAACTTAGAAGCATATTACTACATCCTTAACTTTAGTATTTCCTCACTAGGAGCTATAGTATATACTTGTCCGTACGATGAAAAACACCCTGAGAAGTTTCATTTTTATCTAAGTAGTTAAAACGGTTTTCTTACTCTCCACAGAGGCAAATTTCTGTATTTTTTAACTGAGACTACTTCATAAAAACTAGTCACTGTTAAAATTTAAGACGCTAAACCTTTTGATATATTAATAAGCATAGGGCCTCCTCCCAACTATCCAGAAAAGTCTCTAAGTTTTAAACTTTTGAGTTATTTTTGCACAAAAATATCTTAAGTGCACTCTAGCTTTGAACTGTCATTTCCTCATGTACTCTTTTAAAATAGAAAAGCAAAAAATGATACACACGTACTCCTAATACTAACTCTTATATATGGCAATATTTCTTTTTCACTTTGAAGTAAACTTGAAAGTTTTAGTAAGAATTTTTCAGAAAGTTAATCAAAACAAAAACCTTAACCATGACATCTGTTACTCTCTATGTTAGTAAAAGTCTCTACAAGAGGCAGGGAACTTAACTATCCATTAAAATAAACTACTAAAGCTATCTATCACATCAATGGAGAAATGAGAAAAACTTCAGTACAAGCTACAAATGTCACAAAACCTTCAAAATGAAAAACTTTTCTAAAACTATTAAAAACTCCCTAAGCTGTGTTTAACAAAAGCTTCAAAATTATAACAAAGGGCTTTCTTTAGTAATTACAGCAGTATTTTTTAAAAATTACTAAAATGTTCAGGAAACACATTTATTACCCTTTTTTCCTGATATGGAGAAAGTTAGTGCTTTAAGGACAGACTATTCTATCCACAAATTAATTAGTTACCTATCTCAACAACTGACCATCTGCGCGGCTTCTGACTACTTCATATGAGCTGACTGAGAACAAGTATTATATCTAGGAAACTTACAACACTCAAAGGAGGTTAATAAAAAATTTTTACACATTCCTAAGTTTTAAAAACTATGATGAAAAACTAGACAACCAACCATAGCAACAAGGTATTTCCAGTGTTAGCTAGCTCAACTAAAACAATTTCTAAAATATTTTGGAACTATCAAGTGGTTATTTTCATCTTTATGTCATGATTGTTTGCTAACTTTGTTAATAAGCAAAGCACCAATGACCTATACCCCCTAATATAACTCAGGGTTCAACAATTTCAGAGTTTTTATAAGCCAACTTAAATATAACTACCATGTAACTTTAAAAAACTGGGTACCCTGAAATATAAGAATCATCAAGTTCATAGGTTTGAAGGGTGTCGAAAATTTTTGCCATACAGTATCTCCCCTTCTAAGAAATCAAGTCTCTGTGCCACATATTACTACTGCAGGATTACTGCAAAGCTTAAAGGTCCCAAAGTATACAGACTACTTATGCTTACAGCTATTGCATATAATTTCTTTAAAATATGCATTCAACACCCCATTCATCAATACAAGAGCAACTCCTTTCAAAATAACATATCTCTAATAGTGCTTTGTACCTAATCCTGGCATCCTTACGCATTCCATAATGGCAAAACAAGTTTGTATAATATTGTAGGCAGGCAAAAAAGCAAAGAGTAGCAAATATAGTGGACTTACTCAAAATCTCTCTGGAACTTTTAAGGTGTTATTCCTTTGTTTAGGTGAAGCTAAGTAGAGCAGTAATAAGTGGCCAGACCCTCAACAGTCTGATTTGCTTTTTTCTTGCTGTAGCACCTCCTGCTGGAGAGTATTTAGAGCTCTTGATTGTAAGCAGAAGAAGAGTATTTCGGAGTCAGCTCCTTCCAGTTTACTGGCTAGGGAAAAGGATGGACCTTCAAGAGCTAAGACAAACAGGGCCCCATCCATCACTTTACACCTCTTAAAAATAAAATTCAACTTAAGTAGGAGACTTTGTTTTCAATCTATTACTACTCCAATTCCCAAAGGGCTTCTCAATCCAAAAAAGCAACATGCTTAGGTAAAACTTGCAAATTTTCCTGAAAACTAAGTTCAAAAGCAAAAGACTGTATTACAAGGCCAGCCATGCAATGACAGTCAAATTGTAAATACTAGTATATTGACAAAAGCACACGTCTGGTGGAAAGAGAAGCACCTGATACCATTTTAACGTGTGGGAAGTTTGTTTAGATAATTTTCTGCACTACTACTATGATCTCCACTTCAGGGTAGTGGTACATTTACAGAAGTCTGAAGTACAGAAATTTTCTTGAGAAAAATGACTGTAACTGCACAAAAGTATGTCCTCTTTGCCGGCAAAAAAAGATAGGTCTTGGGATTCAAAAATGGATTCTTCGGACATTGTCAGTTGGTCCCTAAACAGCTAGTTTTAAGCTCACAAGGTAGGAAGACGCTTTATTTAAATAGAGACAGGAGAAAGAATAAGGAGGAACTTACCACATTTACAAAGAATAACAGTGTTTCCAATAAAAATGTAGTACATTTCCAACAAAACTATGAATGAAGTAAATTGTGAAACTTTATCCCTAAAATGGGGGCTGATCTTGAAAAACTCAGAGAAAAGCTGACCTACTTATGGGCAAACACTGGATGTAAACAAATACCATAAACACTTAAAAGTACATGTGGACGTCTTAGTCCTTTTCCCAAGCCCTCAATAAAGCCACGGATGCTGGTCAGTATTCTCTAAAAGGAGACATTCGAGCTCCCCACCCTTTTAAAACCCCTATAAAAAGTGTGCCTATGAAAAGGCTTCCTCGAATGCACAAGTGCTTTAAAAAAAAAAAACAAAACAAAACCAACAACACAACAACTTTAATCAGACCAAATTAATCTGATTCTAATATTCTGCTATCAATTATTAATACATAAATGCTCTTCCCTCTAACTTCCTCCAGCTCAAGCATCAACATTCCTGACACCTACTATTAAGAAAAATCCACAGCTCAGATCCCAGCTATGGGGCAGATCTGTGAAATCCAAAACACAGCCACAAAGTTCACTGTCAAGGCCAGTGCTGAGGCCCACACACGCCCCGACCTTAACTCACATCTGAAATTCTAGAAAGCCATACTTGCAGAGACATCATAAAAAAACAACACACTGTGGACGTGCAGAGTGAGATCCTCTACTTCAAGACCTAAACAAAGAATATTTCAACATATGACCGGAATATGATGACACCCGATTCACCAATGAAAACAAAACCTGCCTAGCATTAGCAGGCTCATCTCAACAACTCAACTACTTAGAAATCACTCCCGGCACATCTGCACCCCACAACGGGCGTGTGGCCTTCTCCGGGGGTGCAAACCACAGACGAAGTTAAAAGGAGACATTCTCCCCCACCCCGCTGCCCAATCTCGCTAGCGACCCCTCCCTTGCCAGGGCCACCTTGCAGCTACCCACCAGCGCGAACGTGGTCAAGGGAAGAGGGGGGGGGAAAAAAGAAATCCTAACAGCACCGCTCAGCAGAATAAAGAGACCAAAGAGAGGATGACGAGAAGTGTTGGGAACTGCGTGCACGGCGGGGCTGGACCAAACGGAAAGAGTCCCACTCCGCGCGCCCCTCCCCCCGGCGGGGGCGCGGGCGGGGG
>NW_006399939.1:2431326-2489659 GCF_000299155.1 Elephantulus edwardii | reverse complement strand
ATAACAAGTTGCAGAAGAAGAAGAATAAGCGGAATTTCCCCACCGCTGCTCCGGCCACCCAAGACAAATGCACCAACACACACACACACACACACACACACACACACACTCACACTCACACACACTCGGGCCCGGCAGCGTCAGCAGCCGCAGCTTTTTCTATTTTTTTTTTTTAAAGCCAGCTCTCTCAGTCGTCAAACAAGATGGTTTTCCCCAAAAATAATCATAATAATAATAATGAGATAAATACCCATAATAAAAACTTCACCCCAACAGCATCCCGGGGGGTGAGGGGTGCTGGAGAAAGAGCCCAGGCGATCATCCCTGGGCCCGGGGGATGGAGGGGGGAGTCGAGGGGGGCGGATGAGGCTCCGGCCCCCCACCCCCACCTGCGGCCCCCTCGCCGGCCCCCCGCCGGGAAAATGTGACGCCCCCTCCCCGCCACCCCCAACGCGCCGCCCCTGTCACCCGCTCCGGCCCTGCACTCTGCGCCCAGGCTCCCGAAGCTGCTCATAAACTTACTTCCAATTTATCCTGGGGAGGGGTGGAGGGCAGAGGAGAGGAAGGGGGGAGACAGGTTTCTCCATTGTCTTTTTTTTAGGGGGGGAGGAATAGGAAGGGCACGCAGGGGGGCGCCCCGAAGGGGAAGTTATTGCTCAAATCTCAAGTTGACTGAGGGGTCCTGGCGAGAACACCCCCTTTCCCTCCCACACACCCCTCCCCTCCCCCTACCTCCCCCCCCCCACAACAAACTCCAAGCAAGCAGCCCCTGATCCTCCCAGAGACAAACACCAGAGACAAGACAGGGAGAGGGAGAGGGGGGAAGGGGGGAGGGAGGGGAAATAGAGCTACTCCAGAAAAAAAAAAAGAGAAGAGTGAGAAGAAGAGAGAATGGAAAAGCTGGGATACTGCACCCTCCTGCTGCTGGCTGGCTGTCCCCCCTGGCAGCTGGAGGCAGGAACTCTGAGCAGGAGAAGCAGGAGGAGGAGGAGGAGGGAACTCTTCTTCATGGGGAGGGAGGGAAGAAGCTGGAGCTGCTGCTGCTGCTTCTGCTGCTGCTCTGGGCCTCTCGCACTTTTTAGATATTAGTGTGTTAAGATGGTAGGTTGTTCCCTTCTCCCTCCTCCTCCTCCTCCTTTCCTCTCTCTCTCTCTCACTCACTCACTCACTCTCTCTCTCTCTCTGGACTGTTTCTTTCCTCCTCTTCCCCAGGCAAGGGGGGGGTGGGGAGGAGGGGGGTGGGGGGAGGAACTGGATCCTCCTCCTCCTTCAGGAGAGACACACACAGGCCCCGGGCCGGAATAGGGAGGGGGGAAATCAGAGCAGCAGGAGAGAAACTGTGGGAGACAAACAAGCCCAACTCTTCATCCTCCTCCTCCTCCTCCTCTCAGCAGCAGCAGCGAGCACCACCAGCCCATTCACCACCCGGCCCCGGGCCGCAGCACCTCCGCCGCCTCAGCCCGGGGATCCCTCCGCCCAGGCCCAGACACACTCGCCCGCGCGGGAGCCCGCCGCGCGGCCTCGCCGGCCCGCCGCCGCCGCCGCCGTGCGCGCCCCCGCCGCTCCCGAGAGCCGGGCGAGAGGGACTGGGGCTGGGAAAGCGGGGACGAGGGAGGGGGAAGAGGAGGCGCCGGGGTAGAGGGGCACGCGGGGAGGGAGGGGGGGGCCACCGGGCGGAGTTGTACGGCGGCCGGACAGAGCCCCCGTGGCTCCCGAGATGCACGGGCTCCCCCCGGGGGCGACGAGGCGGCGGGTGGGGGGGCGGCGGGGGCCCGCGGCGGCGCTCGGGCGGGCGGACTACTTGACGTGTCGGTGCGGCGAATTTATTTCACTTTGCCTAAGGAACGGGGTGTGCTTCGGCCCCCATTGCCTAGGGAAAAAACCCGGATGTAAAGTGAGTGAAACTAAACTAGAGTGAAGTAGGGCAGCAGCAGCCAAACTCCAGTGCAGCGGCGGCGGCGGCGGCAGCAGTGATGGGGCTGAGCACGGAGCGGCGGCGGCGGCCAAACTCCGGTGCAGCCGCAATGATGGGCCGGTGCAGCGCAGCAGCCCGGCTCTCATGCAGCCGCAGCCGAGGCGAGGCCGGAGCCCGCTGCGGCCCCCCCAACTCCGCGACCCGAGCCTAACTCCCCCTCCCGCCGGCAGGAGCTGCAAAGGGGTTTCGGAGCGGCCCCAACTCCCTCCAGTGCAACAGCAGTTTTAAGGGGGGGAAAGCCGCGAGGGCAGGAACGAGAAGCTATGGGGAAGCACTGCAATGGGGGAGCGTGGTCCAGGCAACAGGAGAAAGATGCAACCTCAAGTCGAATGCAACATGCAATCCCCGGCCGCCGCTCGCCCGCTCCCTCCCCTCGCCACCCCGCCCCCTTTCCAAATAACTACCCTTGAACCACTTTATTAGCCATACTTAGTCCCACACTCGCTTAGGGAGGGGCAGGGGACGGGGTCCTTAGCTCACCTTTATTTATTGCTGCTTTCCCCCCCCCTCCATGTTTTTTATTCCTAAGTTCTTTTGTTCTAAAGGGGATGATGGCATTTACTTTTCTGCTTTGTGTAGCAGGGCAATCACTGGG
The DNA here is from genome assembly GCF_000299155.1 of Elephantulus edwardii. NCBI lineage: Eukaryota > Metazoa > Chordata > Mammalia > Macroscelidea > Macroscelididae > Elephantulus > Elephantulus edwardii. The sequence goes on along the minus strand of NW_006399939.1, from coordinate 2,487,089 downwards.
AATCGGCCACGTATAATCCGGCGGTTTGTCATATTTTATTAGTGAAAGTATTTTATGCCTATTCTACCTCCAAGGACTGTAACATGGAGAACTGCAGGGAGAGAGAAGAAAAAAACAAAAATCACAAGAATTCTTGTTTTGAGAAATTTCTTGGCGGGGCGGGGGAGGGCCTCTTTCTTTTCTTTTTTGGAGAGAAGAGGGTTATTTAAATTTCTTTAATCGATAGTTTTCCACTTAAAGCTTAATATTTTTATGTAGGTACAACACTGAATTCTAAAATAACCCCCAACCACAATAAAGAAGAAAGTCCAAGCGCCTAGATTTTTTTTTTTTTTAAATCCGTTCTGGACCGTAGTATCTGCTCTGTGCAGCTCCCTGGACTTAACATAGTGTTGGCCTTCGAATGTTAAATAACAATAAACCCCAACCTCAACTGAATACAAATGGGGGGTGGGGGTGGTTTTGTTTTTAAAGCTCAGCACTTTTGTAGCATCTGCCACTACGCATTTTCCAGGCATTGATTAACCATGCAACTCCCATAGGCATGAAGTCCAGTTTTTGCAGATAAAGAGCAACAGTGATGAGATATTCGCCCAAAGTCAAAGTGAGTCACTGGCAGAAACAGAAATAGCCTAGGACTCTATTTGTTCCTAGTCACATCTTTTCCATTAAGTAGTATTCCCTCCCAGAAACAAACAGCCTTTGAAAATAAACACGTTCTTTACCTGGTTCTGTATTTTTCTCTAGAGGTGCTTTGAGATCATTTTGGATAGGAAGGCATTTTCTCAACTCTCTTTACCTCCAAAATTAAGTTGCTTTTTTCAATGAAAAGCAATTTTTAAAAAACAAAAAAATAAAACCAACCCATACACAACTCAAATTTCTTGAAAGTTAGAAAGTAAATAAAAACCTGAGCTTATTTTAACTGTGTAGACCATTTAGTACTCTGAGCTTTAAAAAAAAAAAGAAAAATCCACAGTAGAAAAAGTGTATGAGTTTGAGAGGGAAAATGAAAATCCCTATAAATGATTCAAGAAGCCTATGTGAACTCATATAGTGTTGGGAAACTAAACCCATAACACAGTCAAGATGAATAATGTAAGGCCAAGTTGGGTAGTAAGACCCAGCTTTACTATCTAGAAGTAATGCTTACGTATTTAAAAGATGAGGAGGAGGGTGTCTTTCAAGCTGGACAGCTAGTCACTAGAACCTGATGGTATCATACCAAATCAGTCCAGGCTGTCAAATTTCTTCCAGGAGATTGCCTTCATTTTCTTACCGGAAAAGAGGTTAAAATCTTTCAGACCACCAAGGAAAAATTTCAGAAGCTCATATTGTGCCTGAATTTGTAAATGCTATTATGCAAGGGTCAGCAAACTCCCTACGAATGTAATAGACTGTACTCTCCTTCTAGACTTATTATATACTGCATCACGTCTCAGTGCTATTGTTGTCTCAGAAAGATAGCCAGAGATGGTATGCAAATGAATGTGACTGTATTCCAATTAAACTTTTATTTGTGAGAAGTGACACATTTAACGTAATTGTCACATGTCATGAAATATTTTTCTGCTTTTCCAACCATTAAAGAGTGGCATCCACTTCCTAAACCACATGCTTCTGGAAACTCTATGAAGACTGAGAAATGACGATAGTTATAGAAAGGCTTTGGGCCTTTTGTTCATAGGGTCGCTATGAATTGTGCTCGACTCGATGGCAATCAACAACAACATATATCTAAACACCATTCTTGGATTAGTTTATAGGCCTAAAAGCAGCAAATAGGCTGTTTTAGGCCCAGGCAGCCCTTATAATTAGGTTGAAGAATGAAGTTGACCAGTTCCTGAACTTCTTGTACAGGACAGGGCTTGGTTATTCAGATATTTATTTGCACATGTGATTAGAAATTGTCATACAAAGTCATGTTGCAAATATTTACCCTTTTCTAAAAACTTCCTGCCATATTTTGACCTTTTTTTTTCTTCTCTTCTATACCTTTGACCTCTTTCTCAATGAGGTCTAAACATGTTTTGAGCACTGGTAGCTTAGTGGGTAAGGAGAAGAACTGCTAATTCAAAATTACTGGTTCAAATCCACATGCTGCTCAATGGAAGAAAGCTAGGCAATTTCCTCATGTGCTTTTTACAACCTCTGTAAACCTATTGGAGGTTCAGCTATGAATTGGTTCCAACTCAAGGGCGATGAGTTGAAGTTGAGACAAATATTTATCTTTTAATTAAAATACTTGCACTGAATAATGAGGCACTCCTATAACCATCAACTTTAATGAAAAGAGCACTAACTTTTGACTTATTGAAAGTTTATGTTTTCATTAAGTCCTATTCCTCTGAGGAGTGGAACCAAGAAATCTGCACACTGATACTTAACAAGTACTGCTCCTTTCAAACCAAGTGCCCTTTGGTGAGCTGTTAACTTCTCAAGGCCTTACATCTGCCAACTTATAAAATGTAGCTGTTAATGCCTACTTCATAGAGCCCTTGGCAAGAATGATGAGACTTCATCTCACATACTTTGGGTATGAATAATGCTAGAAGGAGCCAATCTCTGGAGAAAAATAGGAAGACCCTCAATGAGATGGATTGGCACAGTGACTGCAACAGTATGTTTAATTATGGCAAAAATTGTGTGGATGGTGCAGGATTCATCATGGTTTTAATCTATTGTCTTACAAAGATGTCATAAGATTACAGGTGGTATGGTCGGTTTGTAAATGATGCGTGGTCTTTTTCAGGCTCTGTGGGTGGTACTGACCCATATGGATTACATCTCAACATCAGAAAAACAAAAATTCTAAATACTGGACCAAACAGCAAAAACAAATTGACAACAATTTCATTTTACTTAGATCTATAGTCAACAGCCATGGTGGTGGTGGTTGTTATGTGCCATTCTTGTCACTTGTAGGAGTCAAATCAAAAGATGTGTTGCACTGGGAAAATCTGCTTTCAAAGACCTCTTCAAAGTGCTAAAAAATCAGGACATCAATTTTAGGACTTACATACAACTGAACCAAGCCATAGTAGTTTTCACCACTTCATTGTGAAAGTTGGACATTGAATAAAGAAGACTGAAAAATTACGAATGCTTTTAAATAGTGGTGTTGGTGAAGAATATTCACTACACCATGGACTGCTGAAAGAACAAACAAATCTGTCTTAGAAAAAGTATACTCCTCAGACATAAAAATAGTGAAACTTTGTCTCAGGTCCCTTGGGGATGTGGTCAGGAGGTACCAGTCCTTGGAAGAAGACATTATGATGAGAGGAAGACACTTACTGAGACTAATTTACACAATTACAGCAACAATGGACTTAGGCAACCAGAGATAATGAGGATGATATAGGATAGGGTGACACGCTGCTCTTTTGTTTTGTTTTTGTTTACAGAGACTAGGCTTTATGAGGAGGGGGATGTGGCAACAAGATTGGAGGAAAATTCATCAACAACCTGCATTATGCAGATGACACAACTTCACTTGCTGAAACTGAAGAGGACCTGAAGTATTTTCTGCAGAAGGTAAAAGACGGTAGTTTTCAGTATGGATTGATGCTCAATATCAAGAAGACAAAGATTCTCACCACTGATACAATTGGCAGCATCATGATAGATGGTGATGAGATTGAGGTTGTTAACAATTTCGGCTTGCCTGGCTCCAAAATCAACACTCTTGGCACCAGCAGTCATGACTCAAAAGATGAACTGCAATAGGGAAGCCTGCTGTCAGAGACCTATCCAAAGTGCTAAAGAGTAATGATGTCAGTCAGTCTAGGGACTAAGATGTGCCTGATCTAGGCAATGGTCTTCACAATTACTTGCTATGCATAAGAGAGCTAGACAATGACTAAGGATGACAGAAGTAGAAGTGATGCTTTTGAGTTGTGGTGATGGAAGAGAATATTAAACATACTATGGACCACCAAGAGAACAAACAAATCTGTCTTGGAGAGGGTCAAGCCAAGTTACTCCTTGGAAGCAAGGATTTTAAAGCTCCATCTCACATACTTTGGGCATGTGGCCAGGAGGGACCAGTCCTTAGAGAAGAACACCATACTTGGAAGGGTGGAAGGACAGTGTAGGAGAAGAAGACCCCATATGAGATGGATAGACACAGTAACCAAGGTAATGGGGAGAGGGTAGGTTTGTTGGAGTCAGTGAGACTGACTCAGGATAGGACAGGGTTCAGAGCTATTTGCCACAGGGTTGTTATGAGTCACAGGTGATTCGATGACACATAACAACAACAACAACAAGAGTAATAGATACTTTAAGGGGGCTTCACAACAACAACATTAGTGGTTCAAATGGTTAACATACTTGTCTTTTAAGCAAAAGTTTAGACGTTCAAGTGCATTCAGATGCACTTTGGAAGAAAGACTGAATTTACTTCTGAAGAAATTGTTAAGTGTCGTCGAGTCATAGGCAACTCATAGCAACCCTATGAACCAAAGTCCTTAACACTTGCGTGACTTTCATCCTTTCTCCAGGTTCATAGTATTTCCAGAGGCAAGCTATTAAGGAAATAGATGCCACTCCTGCTTCCAAGCTTGTTTTAATCAGGGAGCTCCACCAAACACTGTCCACCATGGGTAACCATTTAGTCCTTGAAAACCCTGTAGAGCATAGTTCTACTCTGACACACACAAGAGTTGCCACGAATTAACAACTTTGGGTTGATAAATTGGGTCTCTGTCTCTAAGCATCATAGATGCCCATCACAGGAACTCAGTAGGCACCACACCTATGTGTCCTTACACAAAACATCCAGGCTTTAAAACCCAGGTGTTTCTTATCTAAAATGGAGATTATATCTTGCAGAATTGCTTGGAAGTTTAGATGACATAAATGCTCAAGATAAATAAGTACAAACAGCAATTAGTATGTTGTTGTTAGGTGCTGTCAAGTAGAGTATGACTCATGGTGACCCTAAGAACAGCCAGCCTGAACCCTGTCCTATCCTGTGCCATTCTCATCATCTCTGACTCATTGGAACTCATCACTGAAGTCACCATGACAATGCATCTCCTTGAGGGTCTTTTTTTCTCTGACCCTCCATCATTCCAAGTATGATATCCCTTTTGGAAAGAATAGCCTCACCTAGCAACATGTCCAAAGTATGAAAGGTGAAGCTTCACCATCTTTTTGCCTCCAAGGAGCTCTGTGCCTGCACCATTTCTAAATTTTAAGTTCACTAGAGAGGGACATCATGCTGGGTAGAGTAGAGGGACAGCGCAGGAGGGGAAGACCCTCTATGAGTTGGATTGATTCAGTGACTGGGGTAATCGGGATGGGTGTGTCAGAGGCAATGAGATTGGCACAGGATAGAGCAGGGTTTAGGGCTGTTGTACATAGGGTCGCTATGAGTCACAAACGACTCAGCGGCACATAACAACAACAACATTAAAAACTCCAATGGGGTAAATAAGTTAAAACTTTTAAACATGAAAGAGATAATAAATAATAACAGCTCAGAGCAACTGGGATTTTGCTTTCCAAGTGAAGGACTCGGCATGGCACAGTGTGTGTAAATTTGACTGCGAATGGAAATGTCAGCAGTTTGAATCCACCAGCTGCTTTGCAGGAGAAAGATGTTCAAGCTCCTCTCAGAAAGACTCAGGGACTCCACGACACTGAGATTGATTTACCACTTAGTCTTTGGGGGGGAAAAAAAAATTAATAGAAATTATCAAAATCTGCTGAGTAAAGGCAAAAACTCAAATTTTAGATGATATTTAATGGGCAAAAATCTCAAATGTTTAATCAGATTAAACAAAACCCTCAAATTTTGGATGTTATTTAAGTTATAAAAAGTAATAAAAGCCACTACTTTTCCACATCTCATAACTTTATCCCATGATTTAAAATTATTCCTACAAGGTCAGATATGCTTCTATAGTCCTGCAACTTCTTCTATAAATTCTGACACCAACCATACCTCTCCCCACCCTCTCACTACTTTACTCTTAGGTTCTCTAATGAATTGCAATGGACGCACAGAGCTCAGACAATACTCATGATTATGGAGTTTATTGTAGAAGGATACCATATTCAGAAGAGTGGAGGGACAGTGCTTGAGAGGAAGACCCCAGATGAGGTGGAATGATACAGTAACTGGAGCAATGAGGGTAGGTGTGTTCGAATTAGTGAGACTGGCTCAGGACAGGGCAGGCTTCAGAGCTGTTGTACACAGGGTCACTACAAGTCGCAGGTGACTGGATAGCACATAACAACAACAACAACAACATTAGGGAAGGTATAATTCAGGTTGGAAACACTCGGTATACAATTTTTAACCAGATCAACTTGTTCTTGGTCAGCCTCCTAGGTAGGCCTCACTCTGGGGCCTGCCTCATCTCTGAAGTGTTACAAAGCCCTTTAGTTCTGCCAATTACATGCACCACTATCCCGATACATCCAAGAAAAATAGGCTGAGGCACTGAGGTCTGGTCTATGGGGCAACAGTTTTAGTTCAGCTCAATCTCACACTGGTGTCTGGTCCTCCTCATCATGCTATTTCTAGCCCAAAGTACTTTCTTTCTTGATAGTACTAACATTTTCTGCCTTTAAACCTACTTAATTTGAGCCTGGCAAGATGGCAAAACTGATTAATCCATCCATTAGTGATCTATACATTATTTTGTCTGTTCTCACCCAGAAGGTATTGTTCTTTGCCTTATTAGCAAGCTCTTCACTCCCTTTTGTGGGGCCACAAACATCTCAGATTTGTATTGTCTTACAAAACTTCATGGTAAGGAATTGTGTTGTCAACCCAAAGGTATATGATTCAAAACCATCAACTAAAAAAAAAAAATAAATAAATAAAGAGGAAAAAATGTAAAAAAACCCCATCAATTACTCCTCAGGAAAAAAAGATGGTCAATCTCTTCCTATGCCATTTACTTCCTCTGAAAATCTGCTGGAGGATCAACTGTGAGTCATTTCCCATTTGACAGTGCAAAACACCAACAACCTAGCAACATGGTGAAAGTCAAAGCCAATGCATAAGAAAGCCACATTGAATAATCCATAGTACCATCAACATCTAACTCCCTGTGAAGACCATCACAAAGAAGCACCCTATATTATAATAAACAACGAATAAAGAAAGGGTTTGTGAGAAATATTTATTTTACAATTTTATAGTAGCATAGTGCACACCTATACCCATAGATATTAAGGTATGTTGTTTTTGAATAGAACTATGATGTTCTTGAATTTTATGCTTACATTAATGTAGCACCCCTAGAAAAGACTGATTGCCCACGCTTGCTCATCCAACCCCCCTTCTTTCAGCCCTTCTGTTCTTTTCTCTACCCCAGGCTGAAAAGTAACCCCATTATCTTTTCAAAGGTCAGCCTGAAGACGATTTGAACTCTGCCTGAAAACCCGAGGCAGGGAGGTAACTATTGGAACTCATCAGGTCTTCATTTCTAATTCTTTTTGGGCTGGCGTAAATGAAAGCCTGGCTTGTACCAACAAAGTACTTAAATGAGTCAAGGAGACATATCAATGTGATTTTTAAAGAATTATGACAGAAAATCTCTAGTGACTAGCAGAAGTTGACTGTACATCTCTTCTCCTCACTGTCTCAATAGTTTCTGATCTTTAAAAAAAAAATCTTCATTTTAACTGTCTTGCATGGGTTTTGATGGTGAATCGGAGTCATTAATAGAAATGGGTCTGTTATAACTTGTGAATACATAAATATTAGTGACTAAGCAATCCACCCTCTGGAGAACACCTTCAATTTCCCTATTTTGCCATAATCTCTGATGTCATTTTAATCCTTAGCAATTTTGGGGTTGGGGGTGTGTGCGCATGTGCACATATACTAGAGTTAGCTACACCAGGGTTACTCACTCTTGGCACTGTTAACATTTGGGGCCAGATAATTCTTTGTTGTGGGAGGCTATTCCCTGCAATGGAAGATGGCTAGCAGCATCCCTCTACCCACTAGATACCATGCTTGTGACAACCAAAAATATCTCTCAACATCCTTGGGTGGGGAGTAGGTAATAGTGGTCGGGGAGGCATTTAACTTGCATCTAGTTCAGAACCACTGAACTAGACCAAGCACCATGGTTTACACATGTGTGTAGGAGACTCTGCCTGCCGCAAAAGCAGATCTTAGTTACAATCCCAAAAGAAATTGATGCAGATCAGAGAGCAGCTGGACCAGTGGTTAAAACAAAAATGGTCGCAATTATAGCTGTAGAAATGTCTGCCTTAAAGCTGCTGAGCTGCTAAAAGTATCACAGAGAGATCCTCCAAGACCGGGATGCTTAAAGAATTTTATCACCCTGCTGAGTCCTGCCTTTAGTTTATCTAGTATCAACATAAATAAATTGCATGTGCGCCTGAGCAACGGTGTTATCTAGTGGAAGGCGTTACCAGATTGGGAGTCTGAAACCCTGAGCTTGAGTCCAGATTCTGCAAATGTCGAGCCAATTACTTTATCTTTCTGGGCCTGTTTCCTTGTCTAAAAGGGAGAAAATAATACTACTTAATCCACTGGGGTATTCTTAGGGTCCATACTGTTAATAGGGAGCTCTGGTGGCCTCGAGGTAAGAAGTTGCACTGCAGTCTCAAAGGCACGCAGTTTGAATCCACCAGCTACTCAGTGGAAGAAGGGAGAAGGGTGTGCAATCTCCTCCCACGTGATGGTACTGCTTCTAAAACCCATTTTAGGGCAAGCTATGTGTCAGTTCCAACTAGGCTGTACACAACTGTTAATAAACAGTGGAAGGACTTATTCTTGAAGACTTAGGAACATTGGAATTAATACAGACTGAGCTAATACTCAAAGTTGCATGTTAAGTGACTAACCTGAAAGTCAGAGGTTCAAATCTACCAATGGTTACTCCAGACAAAGATGAGCTGTCTCCTTTCCGAAAAGATTTACACCCTTGAAAACCCAAGTGAGGGTTGTCATGAGTCACAGTTGACTTAACTACCATGAGCTTCATTTTGTGGGTATGGATTGCAATATGTGTTGGGAGGTGCTAACAGAAAGGTTAGCAGTTCAGATCTACCAGCTACTTCATGGGGGAAAGCTGAGGCTGGAGTCTTCTATTAAAGATTTACATCCTCAGAAATTTTGAATAAGAATTGGTTTAATGGCATTTGCTTGCCTCGGTTTGGGAGCTGATCTTAAACAAAACAATGCAATATTTTTCTAAACCCTAGTTTCCTTATATGCAAAATATACACATAAGCATATGACTTCATAGAGCTGTTGCAGAGGGTAAGGTAGAGGGTAAGGTAGATAATGCCCATCAAACATGCTCAATAAATGCTAATCATGTTTTCTGATGCTTTGCTAAGCTGTATCCCACCACACAAATACATATCTTCTCATTATTTGTTTCCTATGAGCATAAAATCTGGAAGCTGAAGGACTAGTAATACACCTACAGAGTTAGACCCAAATTCTAACCAAGTGAAGGCATTAAGTTGTAGTTTTCAGGCTCCTGTCATCCAAGTTAAATCTGTTAGGGCACAAGTTTGTCACAATCCCAGAAAGTACTCCCACCTTTATTGAAATAATGTTCTAATAAGGCTTTTTTACAACCTTTGTATCACATAAAACATATGGGGTCAGGCTCAGAAGGCCAAGTTAGCACAGTGTTTTTCCAAATCTAAACACTGAAATCTGACTTGGTGCTGCTCAAAACTAGTCATCCTCAAAGTGTGGCCAACTGCATCGCACTCCTAAAATGCCTGCAGGAAAAAGGGATTGATTTCTGAGTTAAAATGTAAATAAGGGGCTTTGAGGTATCTTTTAAATAAATCTTTATTGTACAAAAGTGCAATACAATAAAAGTGCAAAGATAACAAGTTGTGTATATTGATACAGTGAACAGACTAATGTATTTATGGAGTGTTTTTAAAGACTAGGGAATTCTGTAATCTATCATATATTATGGGTAGAAACAGGTCTATCTGAATCTGAAGTAGACAAAGTAGTAATTGCCTTCGATATGCAAATGTTATTTCAAATTATTGAGTGGATGTATTGCAAAATGATAAATTGGAACCACATTGCCAGTCATAACATCACCTATCATTTGACATTTGATCTTGGGTCACTTTAAGTATCTCAGTCTTCTCATCCATTAAATGGGAATAACAAGCCTTTGATGTTAGATTTGACTGAAATAACACGTTTAAAGGTTTAGCTAATTGGCCTGTATGTAAATATCATCATCATTTAGGATGATGCTTCAAGAGAAGATGGGAAGGAAGTTATAGAGATCTTGATAATTCTCGTAGTTAACAAAAGAAAATTTTGCACAGAAGGGGGGCTGGATCAGAATAGCTTAGGATGCTCACAGAGCTTGGAACTCAAACCAGCAGGGAGATTAGATTTGTGCTAAAAGCGAGGGGATGAAGCCTGAGAGAAAGCAGGGTATCTGGAGGGCAGTGCCAGGGAGGTGGCAGGCGGAGTGATGAGCCGAGTGACTGTGAAGATAGAGCCGTTCTGAACAGAAAGCCACAGGGGTGTGCCTGGCATCCAAACAGGACATGACCTGATTTTTCAGAGACTAGAGTAAGGTCTCCGAGTAATTGTTTGTTTGATGTGGGCCTGCAGGAGAAACAAGAAAAGCAGCAGCCACAGAAATCATAATCCCGAGGGTCAGAGCCCTGAAAGGCCTGGCCTTGGGAAAGAGAGCAGGTGGAGATTCCTTGGAAAGGCTTGTGTATGGCTGTATCCAAGACCAAGTGACTGGAGCACCTTCCAACTAACGAATAACCTGGAATGCGTATTGTTAGGCCTGTCGTTCCCTCACAAAGAAATAAGATGTAATTATGTATTTGAATCAACTTGGATACTGAACGAGCAAGACACTGCTAAAGCAAAAAAAGGATAAGGGCAAGTTAAGCCTCAGAACCCAGACATGCATGCAGGAACTCCCTCCAAGGACTATCCCAAATCTAACCTGGAACCTGATGTGTCACAACTGGACCTGAGGGTCTCTTATTTCTTATTCATTACCTCAATCTTATAAATGCTCTTGGAAAGGAGGTGATTTGGTTTCTCTAGCCACAACTGGTCACAGGAGATGGATCAGCTTATTAAGATTCAGTGGAAAAATTATGGTGAATAAATGTGACCCAGTGTTCTAGCTTTCGTAAGACATCTATCATTGATGGTGAAAGGGTATGAAATAATAAAACCAGAGAGGGAAAACTGGGGCCTGAGGGTTTCCGACTGAGCCTAACTTTGACCCCAGTATCTTTCTCAACACTGTGAATCAGGCAACCAAGACAGATTTTAAGAGCTTGCTCGAGATAGGAACCCATTTTGCCACACCTGGACTCAGCCTTCATCCTTTGCTCTAATTAACATACCTGTTTCTATCCACATCTCCCAACATTCAGTGAATGCAAAGGGTATCAGATAGGAAATGATGCTTGGCTTCAGCCCTATATATTTAAATTAAGCCCTGGATAGATAACCATTGCCTTTTTATATAGGGATCTGTTCTCATATTTCTGAGTATATAACTGAATATGACCTATAAATAGTCACATCAACCTCATTGCTGAATAATTTACATACTGAGGTCATGCTCTCTGGGTGAACCTGACTCACATTAGTGTTAAACTAACCAGCCGTAGGTATCCAACCTAGAACACCAGGTGAACCGCATCCCAAAGTGATGGGAACATAAAAGCAACAGTCTTAGATTTTATTCCTCATTTTTTTAAAGTCCAAATCCAATCTACTTTCTCAAGAGTCTCACTTTCATCATCTCTAAGTTGGGATGTCATTTTCAACTATGTACTAGATGGCCATGTTAGAGGAGCTACTAAAATAATAAATGTTCTCAAAGATTTCAGAAGTCTTGCATTTTAGACTCAAAGCATTATTTTTGCAGGTAAGAGCTCTTTGAGGAAAGCCATCATTACCCTAGGGCTGAAACAGAACATGACAATTTGTGTTTTAAACATCATTACATAAACACACCAAGTTCCAGTAACACTTGGGTATTGCTAAGATGGGTAGGAAGTGGTGGACAGCATTTTAGTACTGTCTGCATTGCTCCCATCTGTAAAATGAACACTCCGTAGTGTTCATTGTCCTTGCTTTGCTTGCAGAGAACCAGTGAGATAGTACTGGCAAAAGATTGAATTTATGGAAAATTGGTCCTGTCAGGGACAGAGTATCAAAAATAATTAGCTGACATTCAGCCATTTTAAAGGCAACATATGATGAGGAACCAGTGACAATGAAGAGAGACATTCATGTGCCACTGAAGGCATTAGCAAAATCCAAGGATCCAGGAAATAACAGAATATCAATTGAGATGTTTCAGCGAATGGATGCAATAAAAGAAGTGATCACTCTTCTAGGCCAACAACAAATTTGTAAAACAACAATTTAGTCACCTTACTCGATATGTATGTGTGCCCACTCCAACGTAAGATAATCCAACAGCATGTGGAAATGACTGAATAATATCATTAATATAACATACAAGTAAAATTTTGCTGAAGATAATATAAAAATAATGATAGCAGTACACTGACAAATAAAGAAAATCAAGCCATATTCATGACAAGGAATAGCATTGCTATCCCAGATCTTGACTGACAGCAAATACCACAAAGATGTGTACATGTATATGTTATTGACTATGCAAAAGTGTTGACACTAGTAGTGTAATAGTCATATTAATGGGCCTTCCTTGTATATGTATGGATAATATCCTATCACTTACAACACTGTATTTCAGGATGGAACTTGAGATTGACTTTTTGACTATGGATGCAACACCATTGTTCTATTTTTCATTCCAAGCATAGTAGACCGGATTGGAGGTCACTGCATATCAGGATCAAAAGGAGATTCAGCAATTCAGCAATAGCCTGTGTTATGCAGATGACAGAACTTCGCTTGCTGAATGTGATGAGGATTGTTGTAGAGGAAAATAGCATGCAACCTTCATCATGGACTGGTAGGCAACACCATGATGGATGGAGAAAGTATTGAAATTGTCAACAGCTTCATCTTACTTTGATCTACAATTAACATCCTTTATACCAGCAGTCAGGAAATCAGGAAATGTATTACACTGGGAAAGTCTGCAGTTAGGGACCTCTCCAAGTTATTGAGACATCATAATGTCAGTTTTAGGATTAAAGTCCATCTGATTCAGGCCATGGTCTTTCTGATCACTGCTGTGCATCCAAGAGCTGAACAAGGAATAAAGAAGACAAAAGAAGAATTAGTGCCTTTATGCTGTGGTGTTGGAGAAGAGTGCTGAATATCACACAGATGATCAGAGGAATAAACAAATATGTCTCAGAGAGGGTTCTGCCGAGTGCTCCTTGTAGATCTTGGCTTTGCCTCACATACTTTAGGCATGTTCCTAGGAGGGGCATGTTGGTTGGAGTGGGACATGATGCTTGGAAAGGTGGAGGGTCGTGAAGGAGAAGATCCTTGACCAGGCGGATTGATACAATGACTGCCACAATGGGCTGGACTATGTCAGGAAGGCGAGGATGGCACAGGATAGGACAGGGTTCAGACCTGTTGTTCATAGGGTCACTATGGTTTGTGCTCAAATCGATGACACCTAATAAAAATGACAACAAATCAGGAGGGATCAGTCCCTGGAGAAGAATATCATGTTCGGTAAAGTGGAGGGTCTGGGAAAAAGAGAAAAGACTCGCGATGAGATGGATTGGCATGGTGGCTGCCACAATGGGCTCAAACAGCGACGAGTCCAAGGATGGCAAGGAACCAGGCAGTCTTTCATTCAGGTGTGTAATGGATTGCTAAGACTTAGAGGCAACACAACGACATCTAACAACAAGGGGAAGAAAGCGGAAATTTTTTTAATTACAATTTAATTTAAAATAACACAACTTCTTCCAATCTCAGCATCTGACTTGGTGAATGAAACTAGAGTCAGTGATGGATGAGGGTCTGTGGGCTAAGAATTGCACTGGTAGGTATTGTAGACCATGCAGGGACCTGAAACAAAATTATGTTCTAACTTACTGAGAATGTGCAGGAAAAAATAAAAGCATTTTCCAATAGCCACTTGGGGACTGTAGACTCCCAAAAGTGCAGGTGTTATGAGTCTCAAAGCCACAAACATTTGATTTTAAGACTAGCTCCTCAATTAGCATAAGCACAAACTTATTATTTTTCCAAGTACATTGTTTTGTCGCTGTTCATCTAATAGAAAAGCAAACCTCATTCCACTTCCAATCTGGATGAATATTACATTTCCTTTGATAAACGTCAGCGGGTTGATGGGAGCAGGCCCATTCCAAGCAGAAATGCTCCAACCTAAGCTTTGTGACTAACTGTGCCTCCAGACAGCTCATTTCATCTTGGAGTGTCCTCGCCTCAGCAGTTTGGGCAAAACCCAGAAAGATCACAGAGCAAAACCAACCAGGAGTATGACAACATTAATACGATGATTTTATGTTCTTCTGTTACAGGAACCTAAGTCAACTTGCAAAAATGTTGTGAATAAAAAGGGTTTGGACCTGTATAATTGCAAATAATCAGCAAAAACGAACAAAAGAATAGTCTACAAGTGGGCCTTGCTTCCCACTTTTTAAAAAATGAGTTCTCTAAAAGAAAATGTGCTTAGATTAAATTTTTAAGTTTAAACTGTCTCCTTTCTTTTTGTTTCACCAGTCTTAAAATTTCAGAAGTTTAGCCTGGTTGGATTTCTGTGGGTCATAACTCCCAAAGCTTTGGATCTAAATTTCTCTGCTCTCTCAGGTGCATTGATTTTTTCGGCACATGAACTCCAAGAAAAACTCACCGCTCTGAGTCAGAACTGACTCATAGTTGATGCTCCAGGAGGTGGTAAATTGTGCGGGAGGAGATTGTCCATCCTTCTCCCATAGAGCCTCAGACAGATTCAAACACAATCCTTCAGTTAGTAGTGTCAACACCCTACAGACTAGGCCACTAGAGTGCCGATAAATTATCTAAGGTACAACTGGGGTTCTGGCAAGTGGCTACTTAGATTCAGGTTCTGGTCTCTAATAAGAATTCCTCTGAGCCACCAGGAAAGAGATACGGGGTAGCATCAGACTCGGGTGAATCAGGTAAGGTTTTGAGCTGGATGAGTGGATCCTGAGATAAGGGCCTTCAAGAGCAACTCACCTCTTAGCAAAAAAAAGAGAAAAGTTATTGTCCCTGTTGTTGTTGTTGTTGCTGTTGTGTACCATTGAGTGACTCTTGGGTGGGTTTTCAGAGGCAGTCGATCACACAGGAGGAGAGTGCCCATATTTCTTCTAGCAGCTAGTGGGTTTAAACCACCTGTCTTCAGGGTTGCAGAGCAGCTTCTTACCACCAGGATACCAGAGCACAGTGTCCCTTGTGTTGCTGTTGTTGTTATGTGCCGTTGAGTCACTTGCTACTCATAGCAACCCTGTGTACAACAGCCCTAAACTCTATGCTGTGCCAATCGCATTGTGATTTTATGTTCTTCTGTTACACTCCCATCCCGATTATCCCAGTCACTGAATCAATCCACCTCACAGAGGGCCTTCCTCTCCTGCACTGTCCCTCCACCCTCCCAAGCATGATGTCCTTCTCCAAGGACCAGTCTCTCCTTACAACATGTCCAAAGTGTGTTAGATGGAGCCTCAGAATCCTTGCCTCCAAGGAGCCACCCAGTTTAACCCTTTCCTGGATGAATCTGTTTGTTTTCCTAGCAGTCCATGGTACTCTCAATACTCTTCTCCAGCACCACAGCTCAAAGGCATCAATTCTCCTTCTATCCTCCTTGGTCATTGTCCCTTGTAGGTAGGATGAAAATTATGGGAGTCAGAAAGGCCTGGGTTAGAATCTGGCTAAGTCACTACTTTCCTATGTGTATCCTCATTTTTCTCATCTGTAAAATAGATATAATAAGACTTTCCACATTATTTTAGTGGTTAGAAAAAATCCATATTACGCTTAGTAGGGGTACAATGATATCATGCCTTCTTTATGCACCTAAGCCACATGTCCCACAGTCTCTTGTTAACAGGCATTAACTAAAAAAAAAAAAAAAAAAAATCAAACTCGTTGCCATAAACTCAGAACCAATTCATAACTGGTGAATCAGCTGGTGAATTCTAACTACCTACCTTTGTGTAGGCAGTGTAACTCCTGACCCTCTAGGCTACAGTCCTTAACAGGGATTAGTAATAAAAAGAAGAGAATGAAGGAGATTTTAAGGGCGTGTGGCAGCCATGCATATCTGTTATATTGTGTTATATTAACTGTTAAAATGTAGGAGATGCTATTAAGCAAACTGTTCTTTTATTGCAGGACTTTTCAGAGCCTTTGAAGAGCAAAGATACAATACACATGTCCAAAAGGAAGCATTTCCCCAATTTATTTGATTGTTGTTGTTATGTGCCATCTAGTTTCTTGCAACTCATAGTGACCTTGTGTACAGCTCTGAACCCTGCTCTATCCTGAGCCAAGCTTACTGTCTCTGATATACCTACCTCCATCACTGCACTGAATCACTAAATCAGTCTATCTCACTGTGGGTCTTTCTCTGTCCCTCCAGTTTCCCAAGCATGATGCCCCTCTCTAAGGACTGTTACTCCTTGCAACATGCACAAAGTATGCCAGACGAAGCTTACCCAACCAAATTTGATGAAGCATCTTGCAATAAAGGAAGCACATTTGGAAGTATGGGTCTTGTGACTTTTGGAGGGAAATGCTGGTTTCCTCACATCGAATCATTATGATCCATCTCCTGTTCCATCATACCCTCAGAACTGTCTCTCTCATCCAGTTATTTCTCCTTGAAAGAGGACTTCTTCTTTTCACAAATATCACATGACACTCTGAGGAGTGATTTCCAGCATCCATTCAAGTGAAAAGTTCAGCTCCCAACGGTCCCAGGCAACATCCACAAAGCAAAGAAGGCAAGGACCTCATGGGATCCAGTCATTACAGGACCTCGTCAGGTGGCCGGGTAACACCACACCTTACTTCCTCCACGAAACCAAGAGGCCAACGGAGGCTGTAGGTGGACTTGTCACAGGCCAGCCCAGCCCAAGGAGGAGGAAAGAATTAAACAGAGGACCAGCTTTTTATTTTCATGTAAAAAGCACTTGCCCTCGGGTTATAAATGTTATTGCATTTGTGTAGCACTTTACTGCTCCCCTCAGCTTGCAAGCATCACAGGATCCCAGTTGCAGTACTTTTATAACCCTTGATCAATAGCTTATTTCTATTGCCTTCAGTCCCAGCTGCCAATCCGTGTTGTTTAAAGTGGGAGGCAGCCTTCGCTGCTCTCCAGCTCTGCATGTTATGAATGTAGACTGTGCGCGTAACATATGTATGTGTGTGTGATGAGAGGGGGACATGGGATTTTTAAACAAGGAATGATAAAAATGGGTCCCTTGTTCTGGTAGGCTAAGATGAAGGGGAGTTTTCTCTCTAGTGAATGCCTGCCTCTCTTTCTGTCTAAAACTATACACTTGGTCATCTTTGAGAGGTCAAGAAAAAAAGATTCTGTCTTGAGTTTCTGTGTTTTTATTACAGATGTATATTTTGAAGAACAAGGGTGGGGAGAGAAGTTTATGGAAAAATGTCATTTCAAGAGAGAATGGGACAATCTGTCACGTCCATCGCTCCTGTATTCCCAGCACTCAGACTGAGCTTAGCACAAAGTAAGCGCTCAGGAAATAGTTCAGGACCAAATGAAGGGATTCTGTCTGTCAATGGAAGAGCAGAGAGTTCCAGATCACTCTCCTGGGGCCACCTGAGCAAAGAGCAAACAAGGAAGCCTTTTAAGTTGCCAACAGCCGTGGAGACCACAAACAGATTCAGCACACATTTTGGTTAAGGCTCTCTGCTAGGCACTATGGGTAAGCACCAAAAACTAAAGGTACAGCCTACACAAGAAGTAAGAGTGCCAAGTGTAACCACAAACTATTCTCCTATTTTCCAGAGAGCAGAATCTGCAGAACAAACAATTAGAGGACAAATGCTAGGCCCCACCTCCTTCCCCACATGTAAGACAATTTTAGGACCACACTCTTCTAGGAGAGGCCTTGAAAGAGGACCCCAATTCTCCTCAACATTCTCCAGCTTGCGCTCCCAGGAAGGCAGCCAGGCCTGCCCTTGCCTGAACCTGTGTCCTTGAGACTCAGCCAAACCTCTCCGGGCTTGGCGGAGGGATGTTGAGGTGACATTCTTCTTCCTGCCACTCAGCATCTTTTAAACAATCCTCCTCCACCTTGGGAGAATATGCATGAACTCACTGCAGGTTCGGGCCATGGAAGCTGAAAATTCCCTTTCTCCCTGGGCAGGGGAATTGTCACTAGCGGAAAAAGCACCTCTCCCCGTGCATAGTCAGAATCTGGGATGTTTGCAAGTTGTGTAAAGTCCAAGTGCTTTGTGGGAGTGAGTCGGTAGGAGAAATCCATGTCCCAGGGTGGATGACTGAGGCACCTTTATAGCAAGGCTGCTGGGACATCTCACCAGTCCAAGGCCGTCATCCTGGAAGAAATGAGAGCCTTGCACTGGAATGGAACGGGGTGCAAAGCAGGGCACTGACTGTCACACGCTGCACAAGTTCACAGCCTCGGGGGCACATGGCGGGAGGAGAGCAGGAGGCTGGCACAGGCCCTTTTTGGCTTTCAACCACACCGCCTGGAGTGCACTATGAATTAATATTTTTCATAAATCCTGTAATTATCCTGTGAACGGAATAGTTCCGTGGCACTGCAGCTTTTGGTGTTACAAGCATTAATTTGTTCAATATAAACATTCTGAATATACCATCGGTTAAGCTTGGTTCTTAACGCACTGGGAGACTTGAAAAACAGAAGTGGGTCAAGCCCTTTTTGAGTTCATGGGCCCCAATTAAGAGGGGTGCTCTGCCCTGAGTGGTACGCAGGCTGATGGTCTGCTCCCAGGCCAGTCCTTGATGTCTAGGAGACGGATCTTGACCGGCTTCCTTAGGCCAGGTTCACCTGATCGTAGTCAACTGTGATATATACAAGCTCTTTGAAAGGCAAAAGAACAGGGGTCATTCTGGGCTTGACAGATGCACAACAAAGTATCTTACACACCATCTTGTCTCGTGGGCTCGCCCTTCACTGAGGCCTCGATACTGTGCGGGGATGGGGATGTCCAGATAGGCAAGCAGAAAAGACCAGGCGGACAGGCAGCACACACTTGGAGGAAGTACCTTGCAAAGCAGCTTCCATACCTGTGTGACTTTCCTTTCTCCAGTCCTTGTCTTTCCAGGACATCTTGGTTTCCCTGGATATGAATTTCTTTTTTCTTTGTCATTTTCTCTTTTATCATGCACTTTCTCTTGAGTCACTTCAAATCCTTTATAGCAGCCAGGGCAAAAGACAACAACAAAAAAATATTAAATAACAGGACTTGTATTTGGTATCCTCAAACTGGCCCCGTGGATCTCTTGACCCTATAAGGAGGACAAGGAGGACTTAGTCTAAATTGGACTGGGAGTACTTTCTTCTTTCTCTTCATTATTTTAAGGTTAGCCTTCTTTTCTGTTTTTGTTGGTTTTAGAAACAGTATGAATACCTTTAACTTTTCTTTTTAAATACAGGAAAATATGACCAAAACATGACCAAGATAAATTATGCAAAATCCTCTCCATCACCAGAGAGAACCACCATCCACATTTTGGTGACTATTCTAGCCAACCTTCAATAAAAGTAAATCACTTAAACAAATATTCCTGCTATAATACTGACTTGTGTCCTGTTTTTGAACTTAGCAATATATGTTTCTTTTCACATCATTGCCATATTATTCTGGGAACACTTTGTGTTTTAAACGAGAATCAAATTTGTTTTCTGATGTATAAAATATTTAAGCCTGACAGGGAAATGAAACTTCTGTCATAACCTCAACTTCCAAAGATAACCCTTATTATAGATATGAAAAAATTCTTCAAGTTTTTATGCATATATAAACATACATTTACATAAATAGAGTCGTAATACACAATGTTTTGTAACCTGCTTCTTATCACTAGGTGCTGGGATTCTCTCTGGGCCTATATATGTAATAGGTCATCCTTTTTAATGGCTACATAGAATTCCATTCCAATGAAAACATATCCCATAATTTATTGAATCACTCTCCAATTACTGAAAATATCTGAGTTCTTTTTGGTTTTTCTCTTTTAAGGAATACTGCATTAAATCAATGCACACATCTCTCTATGCATGTATTTGATTCTTTTTTTAGGAAAAAAATCCTAAATTACTGAGGAAAATTGCTGAAAAAAATAGTATACTCTTTTAATTTTTTATTTATATTAATAAATGATCCTGTAGTGAATTTACAACTTATATTTCACCAACATATGTGACATAAGCTGATCCTCTATATTCTCTCCAGCATTGGCCATTCCAACTATTTTTTTTTCCCTTTGCCACTAAGATGATTTAAATTTGTGGGTCTTTGACAGTCAATGGAGTTGAATATGTTATTGTATCTGTATTGGTAAGTTGAATTGGATTTTGCTTATGCCCTTTGCCTGTTTTATTTGATTATTCCTTTTTATGCTATTGCTTTATAAAAGCCCTTTATATATTATGGCTATTAACCTCACCACCAATGTTGAATTTCCCCCCTTCATGCATATTATTGTATGTATTGTCATGGCAATCTTTTATTCTTAAGTATTTGTACTGGCCTTAGAAACCAAAACCCAAGACCACTGTAATCAAGTCTAAACCAATAGTGACCATGAGGGACAGAGTAGAATGGCCCTATAAGGTATTTTTTAAATGGTTTGATCCAATAATTTATGTTTTATCTAATAAGTCCCAAGAAATAGGGGCCTGTAGAAATTTTATTCTTGGAAAAGTTTTTATAGTAAATTTATAGGGCAACTTGTGTGTTGCTTTGATGCTGGAAGTTATGTCATCAGTAATTTAAATACTATCAGAGTCACCTATGGTGGACAGTTTCAGCAGAGCTTCTAGATTAAGAAAGACTAAGAAGCAGGACTGATCATTCCTCTGGGATTGAAAAATCCTGTGAAGAACAGAGGAACATGGTCAGATACAGTCCCTGAGGGCCCCTCAGGTTGAAGGCACTAAAAAAAATGAGGAGAACCAGTTGCAAGCATCCTTTAATAACCGGAACATGAAATGTAGGAAATACATATCTAGGAAAAATGGAAACTGGGAGAAATTCATGGGGTGCATAATGATCCACATCTTAGGCATTAATGAGCTGAGATGGACGGCTACTGGCTGTTTAGAATCAGACAATCATATGATCTATTATATCTATAATGAAAAATTGAAGAGGAGTGGTGTCCCAGTCATAATAAAAAGAAATATTTCAAGATCTTTCCTACAGTATTGTGAGTGATAGGATACTTTTCACACACAAACACACACAAGGAAGACCTTTTAATAAACTGTTGTTCAAATAGGCAGGCACACCAACTCCTCAAGCCAAAGATGAAGACACTGAAGACTTCAATCAACTTTTGCAATCTGAAATCAATCAAACATGCAAAAAAGATGCATTAAAGTATTTGGTGACTGGCATGTCAAAGTTGGAAGCAAAGAAGAAAGACTGGTAATAAGAGAAGATGGAACTGACAGAATTAAGGCTGGAGATAGCATAATAGAATTTTGTACAATCAATCAATCATTGTAAGGATCTTTTTAGGAAAAACCATAAAAGGTGAATATACACATGGATATCACTGAATGGACTGCACAGGAATCAGCTAGACTAAGTCTGTGGAAAGGGATCATGGAAAAGTTCAACACAAACAATAAAAACAACTCTAACAGTTAACTGTGGAACAGAACATCAATTACTCGTGTTCAAGTTCAAATGGAAGTGGAAGAAAATTAAAGTAAGTCCATTAGAATGAAAATACAATCTTGCATTTATACCAATTGAATTTAAAAAAAACAATTTCAAGAATAGATTTGATGCACTGAACACTAATGACTCAAGACCAGATGAGTTATGGGATGACACTGAGGACATCGCCCATGAAGAAAGCAAAAGACCATTTGCAAACACAGGAAAGAAAAAACCAACCCACTAAAATGGAAGTCAGAGGACAACTTGAAACTTGTAGTAGAAGGTAAAAACAAAGGGAAGGAATATTGACATAAGAGAGATGAACAGAAGATTTCAAAGAGCAGCCTGAGAAGACAAAACAATGTACTATTAAAAAATGTGCAAAGAGCTGGAGTTAGAAAACCAAAAGAGAAGAACAGATTCACATATATTAAGCGGAAATAATGGAAAAACAAATTCAAGCCTCCAATTACAACAACGAGAAAGCTCATTTGGCCTAGTGTACAGAAAGTGATGTTACCAAACCAAAGGTGGGTGATTTTATTTTATGGCCTTCAAGCCTGGTTTTAATTGGTTTTGGTCAAACATTCTTCTAAGTGGTATAGCACTGGTCTGTCCATTTGCTGTACAGAGGTAACTCGTGGTTGCAGTCATGCTAAACACTGTGGCACTGATGAGTCAAATGCAATAATGGTGACCTACGGTGGACAGTGTTTGGTGGGGCTCCCCACTTAAAACAAGCTTGGAAGCAGGAGTGGCATCAACTTCTGAAATAACTTGCCTCCAGAAACCCTATGAACTTGGAGAAAAGATGAAAGTTTCACAAGTGTCCAGATCTTTCATTCATAAAATCATTATGAGTTGCCTATGACTTGACAGCACTTAACCAACAACAACAGTTGCAATACTGAAGGACTCTGAAATCTTGAATGATGCAAGAAGCATTAAAAGAATATGGGAAGAATACAGAGGCTACATAGCAAAATGAAGAGGTTGACACTAAATTATTTCAGGAAGTAGCATATGATCAAGAACTCATGGTAATGAAGGATGAAATTCAAGCTTTACTGAAGGTATTGACAAAAAATAAATCAGGGAGGGGTGAATGTGGAGAAAAGTGCAATAATGAATGAATGAAAATCCAAAGTCTCTGTAAATTTTTATTGCAATTAATAAGAAAAAAATTATTTAAAAAATCCCCAGGAGCTGAGGGAATACCAATTGATATGTTCAGCATTAAAAGCAGCCCTGGAGATGTCCAATAGTTTATGCCAAGAAATTTGGAAAACAAACTTTTAGCCAGTTGACTGGAAAAGAGCCTTATTTGTTCCTATTCAAAAAAAAAGGTGATCAAACAGAGCACAGGAATTATTTAAAAATATAATGAATATCACATCATAGTAAAACCTTGCTAAAGATTACGCAAATGTCCCTGGAACAGTACACTGAAGAGGCAGTTGTATGAAGAATATCATTGCTGATGTCAGATGGATCTTGGATGCAAGAAGAGAATATCAGAAAGATGTTTACTTGTGTCTTAATGACTATGCAAAGACATTAGATGGAGTGGATCATAACAAATTATTATTAACATTGAGAAAAATGGTAATCTTAGAACATTGTGCTCATGTGAAACCTATATATACACCAAGAAGAAATTGTCTGAGAAGACGGCAGTTTTAAAATCAAGAAAGTTGCGTGTGTCAGGGTTGTATCCTTGCTCCATATTTATTTGATCTGTACATTAAGCAAATAATTTAAGAAGTTAGACTATATGAAGAAAAATGTGGCATCAGGATTGGAGAAAGTCTCATCAACAATCTTGCTTGCAGAAAGTGAAAATGATTCAAAGCATTTACTGAAGAAAATCAAAGACTACAGATTTCAATATAGACTATACCTCAACATCATAAAACCAGAAATCCTCACCATGGTATCAACAGGTAGATGGAGAAAAAATTAAAGTCAATGATTTAATTTTATTTGGACCCACAATTAGAATCCATGGTAACAGCAGTCAAGAAATCAAAAGGCATGTTACATTGGGAAAATCTACTGTCAAGGACATCTCCAAAGTGCTGAAGAGCAAAGATGTCTGTGTAAAGATAAGATGCATCATGTGATTCTTGTCATTTGCTTTGTTAATGTGATGGAATACACTGATTGTTTTTCTTTTATTGAACCATCCTTGCATACCTGTTATGAATCCCACTTGCTCATGGTGATTTTTTTTAATGTATCACTGGATTCTTATTGGCCAGGATTTTATTCAGGATTTTTGCATCTATGTTCATGAGAGATATTGGCCTATAGTTTTCTATTTTGATGGTGTCTATACCTGGCTTTGGTATCAAGGATACATTTGCATCATAGAATGAGTCTGGGAGAATTCCATCTTTTTTTATTTTCTGAAATAGTTTAAGTAGAATTGGTGACAGTTCTTCTCTGAATGTTTGATAAAATGTTTTACCAATTGTAAAACCATCTGGTCCAGGTCTTTTTTTGGCTGGAAGTTGTTTTATTACCTGATCCTATCAACTGATGTAGAAAAGACCTTTGACAAAATTCAACACCTTTTCCTGATTAAAACACTCAACAAAATAGGAATAGGAGGGGATTTCCTCATCATAATTAAAAAAGTATATATGCAAACCTGAGAGCCAACATTGTTCTCAATGGAGAGAAGTTAAAGGTATTTCCTTTGAGAACAGGAAATAGGCGAGGATGCCCACTATCAAAACTCCTACTTAATATTATATTAGAAGTCTTAGTGATAGCAGTAAGACAAGAGAAGGAAACAAGAGGTATCCAAATTGGCAAAGGTAAAATTATCTCTATGTGCTGATAATATTATAATATACTTATAAAACCCTAAAGACTCAGTAAGAAAACTACTAGACATAGTTGACCAATCCAGCAAAGTGGCAGGATACAAAATAAACATACAAAAATCACTCCCTGATTTCAAATCCTGCTATACTGCTGCGGTGGTCAAGACAGCATGTTACTGGTACAATGACAGACACATAGATCAATTGAATAGAATTGAAAATCTAGAAATCAATCCATCTACCTCTGGTCAACTGATTTTTGGCAAGGAGATGAAATCAGTTAAGTAGGGAAATGACAGTCTTTTTAACAAATGGTCTTTGCAAAATTGGAAAACCATCTGTAGAAAACTCAAGCAAGACCCACACCTCACATCATATACAAAAACCAACTCAAAGTGAATCAAGGACCTAGGACTAAAACCAAGGACAATAAACTTCATTAGGGAAAAGCTTGGAAGAACCCTAGAAGCACTAATCCACAACATGAACAGTCTTCTAAGCATTCTGAAAAACCTGCAACCAAGAGAGAATAAAATAGATTAATGGGGCCTTCTAAGAATCAAATCCGTATGCAAAACTTCTCCAACAGGGTAAAAAGAGAAACCACAGCCTGGGGGAAAAATATTTGGTAATGACATGTCTGATAAGGGACTTATATCTAGAATTTATAAAATACTTGAACACCACAAAAAGATAAACAATCCAATTGCAAAATGGGCACAGGATAGGAACAGACACTTCACCAAGGAAGACATTCAGGTGGTGAACAAACACATGAAGAAATGTTCAAAATCCCTAGCTCTAAGAGAGATGCTAATCAAAACAACTATGAGATACCATCTCACCCCAGTAACAATAGCAAAATGTAACAGCAGAAAACAACAAATGCTGGCAAGGTTGTGGAGAAACTGGAACCCTTGTTCACTATTGGTGGGATTGTAAAATGGTGCAACCACTATGGAAGGCAGTATGGCACTTTCTCAAAAAGTTGGAAATAAAAATACCACTTGACTCAGCAATTCTACTACTGGGAATATATACCCTACAGAAACAAGAACTGCCAACACACAGATATATGCACACCCATGTTTATTGCTGATTTGTTCACAATCGCAAAGAGTTGGAAACAACCCAAGTGCCCATCAACAAACAAATGGATAGAGAAGCTGTAGTATAGTCACACAATGGAATATTATGCAGCACTGAAAAACAATGAACTAATGAAATATTATATAAAATGGATGACCATGGAGGACATTATGCTGAGTGAAACATCTCAGTCACAAAAACACAAATACTGAATAACATCATTGTTATAAAACAATACAGAACTGACATGGGAGTTGGAAGGGAAACTAAGAAAAGATAAATAATGTACACAGCATTGAAACAGATGAGGAAGAGAACTGTACAAAAGGAATATATGATTAGGTATTATTGGCATGACAAGAGCCCAGAATAAGAGCTGCATAATAAAGTGGTCTGGGGAAGGTGACTGTATAACAATGAAAGAACTTAAAAAAAAAAGTGAACTGGGGGACAGAATGAAGAGGGAGGAAAATGTGCACTAGCAAATGAATGGAAATCCAAGTTCTTTATAAACTTTCATAAAATTCTTTTTGAAAAAGATAATGTGCATCTATCTGATCCATGCTACAATATTTTCAATTGCTCCTTATGTATTTGAACATGGGACAATGAATAAGGATAACGAAAGAAAAATTAGCACCTTTGAACTGTGGTGTTGGCAAAGGGTACTGGGTATCCCCTAGGATGTTAGAGGAACAAACAAGTCTCTCTTGAAGGAAATGCAACCAAGGTGCTCTTTAGACACAAAGATGGTGATGCTTTATCTCACATGCTTTGGGCATGTTGTTAGGAGGGGCTAGTCCTTGGAAAAGATAGCATACTGGGAAAGGTGAAGGGTCAGAGAAAGAGAGGAAGACAGACTCTCAATCAGAAGGATTGACCCAATGACTGCAACAATGGACTTGAGCATATTAAAGAGCCTGAAGATGATGCAGGTAGGGCAAGTTTCCAAAAAGAACTTTTTGAATTTGAAAAGTTGCTATGAGTCATAGTTGAATGTTGTTGTTAGGTATTGCCGAGTTGAGTACAACCCATAGTGACCTTATGACTAACAGATCTGAACCCTGTCTTATCCTGTGCCATCCTCATCATCTCTGACCCATTGGAGCTCATTGCTGTAGCCACTGTGCTAATCCATCTGGTTGAGGGTCTTCCTCTCATTAGCCAGGCTTCCACCATTCCAAGCACAATGTCCTTTCCCAAGAAATATCCTGCTCCTAACAATTTTTCCAAAGTTGAATAGGCGGCACAAACTAACAGCACATTTATTAATAGGAGCCCTGGTAGTATAGAGGTAAAAGTTCTCAACTGTTAACGGAAAGGTCATTGGTTTGACCTCACTAGCTACTCTGCAGAAGTGAGGCAGTCTGCTTCTGTAATCAATGCTACAGACAGTTTCTACTCTGTCCTACAGGGTTGTTCACAGTCCGAATCAACTTAATGGCAGTGGATTTGGTTTTAATGTGTCTACTTAAAAATTTTAACGTATATGTGTGGCTCACATTATATTTTTATCACACAGTTCTGTGCTAGATATGTAACAATTAGGAGTATGGGATCTTTAATGGTTACTAGTATACTCATTTTTTAAAAAAACTAACTACATATTACCCCATTAAATGTATGTACTAAATGTGTTTAACCAATCTGTTGTAGTTGAATATTTTTTTCTTCTTATCTTGAATCATTATATATAACTTTTGCTTAACAAATTTGTATGCAAGGGAATGACAATCATCAGATTTGCTTTTAAAAATCACTTTAACTAACTTGTGGAGAACAGATTGGTCAGAGCCAAGGATAGATTTGGGGAAATCAGTTAGGAGGCCACTGGAAAGAGCAATGCAGAGATGGAAACAACTCTGTTCTTTAGAAATGGTTAAGACATAATGTCCAAAGGACTTGGAATTGAATTGGAAACCATTGACAATTACTCCTAAGGTTCTGGTTGGACAAGTGGAAGTTGGTGAAATGGTAATTGAATCAGGAAACTTAAAGAAAGGCTAGTACTTGGAAAGAAAGCTCATGAGTTCAGTTTTGAAATGGGGAGCTTAATATGTCCTTGAGATGCAGAGATGTGAAATAGACAAGTCTAGAGAAGAGAAGAAGCTCAGATACCACCACCCAAGTAGAAATATGCACACCCATGTTTATCGCGGCTTTGTTCACAATAGCAAAGAATTGGAAACAACCTAAATGCCCATCAACAAATGAATGGATAGAGAAGCTATGGTGTATCCACACAATGGCATATTATGCTGCATTGAAAGAATGGGTGGCCCCCATATGACATTATGCTGAGTGAAATATCTATCTCAGTCACAAAAGGACAAATACTGCATAGTGCCACTGTTGTAAAACGGGACTGACATTGGGGCTGGGGGGAGACTGAGAAACATGGAATAAATTATGTATACTGCATTGAAACAGATGAGGGAGAGAACTGTTTAAAAGGGGTATATGATTAGGTATTATTGTCATGACAGGAGTTCAGAACAAAGGCTGCACAGTGGAGTGGACTTGGGGGAAGGGATTCTACAATAATGAAATAATTTTCTTTTACTTTTCAAAGAGCGAACTAGGGTGGGGGGAGGTTGGGCAGGGAGAAAAGTGCAACAATGAATGAATGGAAATCTAAAGTCTCTGTAAACTTTCATTAAAATTAATTACAAAAATACGAAATCCCCCCCAAACTTGGAAATTATTGTTGTACAGATGATATTTGATACCTGAATGGGCCTTGTAGTATGATGTTGTTGTTCTAAGGTGCTGCTGAGTTGAATATGACTCATAGGGAACCGATGAACAACAGATCTGAACCCTGCCCTATCCTATGCCATCCTCATTATTTCTGACTTCCTTGAGCCCATTGCTGCCGTCATTGTGCTAATTCATCTCATTGAAGGTCTTCATCTCTTTCATTGAACCCGCACTTTTCCAAGCTTGATGTCCCTTTTCTCTCCTAACAATATTCCCAAAGTATGTGAGACAAAGTTTTGTTATCTTTGCCTCTAAGGAGCATTCTGGCTGTATTTTCTCCAAGACATATTTGCAAAGATGACAGAAGAATTGATGCCTTTGAGCTGTGGTATTGCAAAAAGATTGCTGAATATCTCATGGACTGGTTTTTCTCTCTATTCTCTAATACTTCCATCAACTAACTGGTTAGGTCTTTGCAAATGAGATGCTTGAAATCCAATACAATAAATGGTGCATGGTACTCTTGCAGGGTCCTTGTAAAGTTCAGGCATGTCTGAAGAGGATCTAAGAGGAAGGTCTTTTACCTCTGCTTATGTAAGGCTGTGAAAGGGGCCTTCCCAGAAACTTGGCTCCTACTAATTTCTTTCACCTTTCAGCAAGTTTCATTTGATCTTGTTGTTTCATTGAAGCCCTTCTGAGACGTTAACCACCTTGTCACATGGAAACCTGGGGCATAGTCAATTTAGGGTGGTCCTTCTAACCCAAAGGCAGTGCCTCTCTGATAGTTCAAATCTACCAGTGGCTTGCGATTTACAGCCTCTGAAAATCCCCTGGAGAATTAGCTATGAATAGGTTCAGCCTCAAAGGCAGTGAGATTAACTCTTCTTGGAAACAGAAAGGTCTTTAAAAATCTCCCCAAATGCATCTTTAACAGTAAAATTCCAACACTGTGAAAAGTAGTTATTGAAATATTGAGCCAAGAGTATTTCTTCTAAATCCTAAATCATACTCAGAAGCAGCTTCTTTTTCAATTCCAACATCAAAAAGACACTGGAAAGTCTCAAAAGAGGAGTTAGATGACCCCCAATGCCCCTCCAGTGACATTAGCTCCACTGTAATCAGCAGGGGGCTCTATGGCGCAGAAGCACAGACCAACAATGGCCCAGCGTGGTCCACCTCTTGAGGAATCAGCTTCTCACCTCATTCTTCTCCTAAACTCCATCTCCTCCCTACAGACACTTAACAAACAACGTGTTTGGGACACAAAAGAGTCTGTGTGTGTGTGTTACTAATGACAGCAAGTTGATGGCTGCTTGTAAGGAGCCAACTGGGACGCAGGGCCCACACCTGTGCAGGGACAGAGCCGTTTCTTGTATGTACACAATATAGTCTCTCCTCACGCACACTCCTCTCAATAATGTTATAATCTCAAAACCTGTTTTCTTTAAAATGTGTCCTGCCATTCTGTCTGTATTGTTTCATTTTAAAAAAGAACGTATTTTTTTTAAAAAGACTCTCCATTTTTACTTTCCCTTTCTCTTCTTTTACAGCTGAATTATTTCTATTTTCTTCATGACAGCTAGATTCACTTAGGAAGCTCTGGTGGCCTACTGGTAAGTAGTTGTTCTGTAATCTCAAAGGCATGCAGTTCAAATCTACCAGCTACTTCCAGTGAGAAACATGTGCAGTCTCCTCCCTGCAAATTACAGCTTCTGAAAACCCATTAAGGGTCAGCTATGAGTATATTCGAACTCTATGGTACATAGACATACTTTCACTTCGTCTAGTTAATGAGTTAGTAAAATGGTAGCCATAGACATCTTTCGGTAGTATCGCCCATTTTCACAACGTTAATTCTTCCTATCATAGTATGTTCTTCCATTTATAAAGGCCTCTTTTTGTTTCTTATAAAAGTGTTTTTGTTTTGGGAGTGTTTTTGTTGTTGTTGTTGTGTACCACCAAATCAGATCCGACTCGTCCAGAAGGAGATTATCCCTCCTTCTTCAGCGGAGCACCTGGTGGATTTGACTCATGAACCTTTGGAATTGCAGTGCAGCTTCTTTCCACTAGGCCACCAGAGCTCCCTTGTTTCTTGTAGTAGTGTTTTGTAGTTTTGTTTGTATTGGTCTTTGGTACCTCTCCTCATAGTTCTTTAGAGTACTTAATTGTCTGAGTGGTTATTGTAAATGGTATTGTTTTCCTTACTTCCTTTTCAGTGTTCTCCTTGTTAGTATAGAGGAATCCAACTGGTTTTCTGTATGTTGAACTTGTACTCTTGTCACTTTATCAAATCTTTCAATTAGTTCCAGCATTATTTCTTTTCTGGATTTCATCTATATGTTGTTGTTGTTGTCGTTGTTATGTGCCATCGAGTCGCTTGCGATTCATGGAAACCTTAAGTACAACAGCCCTAAACCCTGATCTCTCCTGTGCCAATCGCACTGCCTCTGACACACCCATCCCAATTACCCCAGTCACTGAATCTATATAGGATCATATGATCTGCAAATAGGTGGTTTTACTTTCTCTTTACTAAGTGGTTACCTTTTATTTCCTTTGCTTGCTTTATTGCTCTAACTAGGATCTCTAATACAATAGTGAATAGGGTGTTGATAAATGGCCCCCTTGTCTTGCTCCTGTTCACATGGGGACTTTGGAGCTTTAAATATTAACAGGAGCAGACTGTCTTATCTTTCTCACACAGAGAGGCTACTGGATCAAAACCACTCACCTTTTAGTTGGCAGCTCAACAAGTAATGCACTACATTGTTGTTATGTGCCATCAAGTCATCTGAGACTCATAGCGACTGAAACCTACATTAGCTCTGAAACCTGCCCTATTCTGAGCCAAGCTCACCATCTCTGACAGACCTAATCCCATTTCTGTAGTCAATGAGTCAGTCCATCTCCTCCTGGGTCTTCCTCTCCTGTACTGTCCTTCCATCCTTCCAAGCAAGATGTCCTTCTCCAAGGACTAGTCTCTCCTGGCCATGTGCTCAAAGTATATGAGATGAAGCTTCAAAACCCTTGCCTCTAAGGGAATAGTCAGACAGACCTGTTTGTTCTCTTAGCAGTTCACAGTATGTTCACTCTTCTCCAGCACCACAGCTCAAAATTGTTGGTCCTTCTATCATCCTTAGTCATTGTCCAGCTCTCTGATGCATAACAAATAACTGCAAAGACTTTGGTCTCGATCAAGTGCACCTTAGTCTCCAGACTGACTTCATTGCTCTTCAGTACTCTGGAGAGGTCCCTGCATGCAGACTTTCCCAATGCAATTTGTCATTTGATTTCCTGACTACTGGTGCTGAGAGTGTTGACTGTGGAACCAAGCAATCTGAAGTTATTGACAATCTTGATCTCTTCACCATATATCATAAAGCTGCCAATTGGCATAGTGCTGAGAATCTTTGTTTTCTTGATGTTGAACTTCAATCCATATTGAAGACTATAGTCCTTGATCTCCTTCAGCAAATGCCTCATGCCCTCCCCAGTTTTAACAAGCAAGGTCCCAGGGTCCAATACACCAAAGGTGATGGAATTTTTTTCAGCTGTAATTAAAGTCCCTAATCAATTGACTTTGAATTAATTAAAAGGAAGATTATCCTGGGTGAGGCTGGACTGAGCAGCTGAGTCTTTTTAAAGCGTGCTTACACCTTCCATGGGATCGGAGAATATACTGATGGTCCTGAAAAAGCAAATTGCCACGAGTCCTACAAGGTGACCTCAATACAGATCCTGTCATTATTCTTCAAAGAGATGGAAAAGATAATCACTAACTTTATATGTAAAAGAAAAACATAATGTTTGGGAAAGTAGAGGGTCAGCAAAAGAGATGAAGAGCCTCAGCAAGATGGATTGACAGAGTGCCTGAAACAGTGGGCTTGGACCTGGTAAAGATCTGGAAGGGCACAGAATACAGCAATGCTCCAATCTACTGTTCACAGGGTCCCTGTGCGTCACAGTCAAGTCAATGGCAAGAAGCAACAACAATATATGTGCTGCTGGCAAAACCAAGTATCAATTTGCAGAAAATGGAAACAAGATCTATATCGTACGCCAAATAGAAAAATTAACTCGAGATGGATCAAGTGCTTATGCATAAAATATAAAACTATAAATATTATAAAACAAACAAAAAAAAACAAACCAGAGGCAAACATAGGAATCTTACTTATGGCAGAAATAGACTAGCAAATATAAACGAAAATGCACAGTCAGCAAAGGATAGACCAGTTAAGGCTTCACTACTGGACCCATAGCTGGTGAAATGAGTGAAGTTGTCAACCATTCCATTTTACTTAGATCCACAATCAGCACCCATGGCTGGAGCATCCAAGGAATCAAATAGTGTATTGCATTGGGGAAATGAGCTGTCCAGGCTCTCTTAAAAGTTCTGAACAGCAAGGTCATCAGTTTAAATATTCACCTGATCCAATCCATCTGAACTAGAAAATTAAATCCTTATATGCTTCAAAAAGGAGCTCTAAGTATAAAATTAAAAACATTTATTTATTTATTAAAAAGGCGCTCTAGTGAGCTAAGAAACAGAGATTTGTGGTCCTATATAAAAAATAATACTCCCATGAGAGTTTGAATCCTCACGTAATCTCATACCATGAGATGCACAACCTCATACCATGTGATTTATAAAAGCCTGCTGGGGAGTCAACTATGAGTCAGTTCTGATCAATAAGTTTGCATTTTGATGCAATGAAAAGCTTCTCCAAATGAGTAAAAAGAGGACCTACAAATTGAGAAAAATATTTAGCAACAACATATCTCCTAAGTGACTAATCTCTAAAATTTATAGAAAACGTCACCATCCCAACAAGATGACCCAATTAAAAAAAGAGGTAAGAGAACATGAAAGACACTTAATTTTTAAAAAAAGCACAGGCATTTGCATAGTTAACAAGCACGTGAAGAAATGTTCATAACCATTAGTAATTCTCACTTATTGGTGTGTGGTTAAAGCCAACTCATAGCTGATCGACCCTTCAGCAGGTTTTTGGAGACTATAAATCTCACAAAAGGAGACTGTTGTTGGTGTTTGTTCATTAGCTATTAGAGGGCTATAATTAAACCAACAATGAGATATTATCCCACTGCAGCAACAATTAGATAGCTTAATAAGACAATAAAAAAATATTGAGAATTTGTGAAGAGATTGGAACACTACTAGAAGGGCTATAAAATTGTATAACCACTATGGAAAGCAGTTCAGTACTTCCTTAAAAACTTGGAAACAGAAATACTATTTAATCCAGTAAAACTACTACTAGGTATACATCCTAAAGAAATAAGAGCGACAACATGAACAGATAAATGCAGATACATGCTCATTGCAACCATATTTATAGTAGCAAAGATGGAAGCAGCAGAAATGTCCATCAGTGGAAGAGTAGATAAAGAAACTGTGATATATACATCCAACAGAATACTATGCAAGCCTGAAGAATTACTAAAACATTACATAATATGAACAGATTTAAAAGATATCATGTTGAATGAAATAAATCACTCACAAAAGGACGAATATTGTATCAATCCTTTTTAATGAAAAGTTAAAGAGAAGTTTATACACAGGATCATTCTTGGATGGTTACCAGGGATATGAAGAAAGGGAGCAGAGATTAAAAATTACACAGGGAGCTTTGGTGGCCTAATGGCAAGAAGCTGCACTGCAATGCTGAAGACACATGGTTCGAGACCACCAGCTGCTCTGCAAAAAAAAAAAGGATAGGCAATCTCCTCCTGTGCGATTAGCTGCCTCTGAAAACCCACTGGAGTGTCAGCTATGGGTAGGTTCCAACTCCACAGTACACAACAATAACAACAACCAAAAGACACATATTAAGATGAGTGGTAGCAAAGGCAATATACAATAAGGAGTAGTGAGCACAAGATCTCTAAAAAGAGAAGACATGGAACGATATACAAGAAATAGAGTCGACAAAAGTAAACATTAATGCATACATAATTCAAACTCAGAAACTTCAAACTTACTGTCTAGGAGGTGGAAGCAACTTATAACTGACCCTTCATTGGGTTTCTGAGGTGTAAATCATATGAGAGATTGCCCATCTTTCTCTCCCAGAGTTGCTAGGGAATTTAAGCCACCAGAAATACATGCCTATTCAACCAGAGCTCCCTAGTTGTATGATTATTGCTGTGATATCAGTAATGTTAGCTGTTATTAAGTGCCAACTGCTTCTTGATCTGTATAGAGGTTTTGCATGAGCACAATTAGGTGTTCTGGGATTCTCGGCATCAGTCACAATTTATTATGAGCCATACAGTCAAATACCTTTGCATAATCACACGAGTACACATCTTTGTTATTTTCTGCATTCAGCCAAGATCCATCTGACATCAGCACTGATATTCGTTGTGCTAGGATCTCTTTTGAAATCAGCTTGAATTTCTGGCAGGTCCTTACTCTGTTCCAGCCATTTTTTACTACTCTTCAGCAAGATTTAACCTGCATGCGATATTGATGACATTGCCCAATAGTAAGTATTGCTCTACAAACAGACATACCGGAAAACTGGCCAGATATAAACAGGTGGAAAGAATTACAGCCACGACCATGCATAGATTTGCTGTTAGGTGTCCATCTAGTCAGCTCACCCTCTTGAGGGTTCTCCAGTAGCTATAAATCTCACAGGAGATTTCTCGTTTTTTCCTACAGAGCAGCCGATGAGTTCAAACTTCATGTCTTTGGGTTGGCAGCACAATTCCTTACCCACTAGGCCAACAGAGGTGATATTTAAGCAGGTGATATTACTACATTTATATTAGTATGTGTTGTACATGAATCCATGCATAGAGCAGAATCAACTGAGACAAAGCTATATATATGCATCTTAACCATAGTAAAAAAACCTTAAAGGAGTAAGTTTCTGGTCCTGGGGCCTTAGGACTATAGTTTGGGGACAACAAGGACAACTGACACAACCTAATCTGCAAAGACAACGTTCTACTTTGGTGAATAGGGATGCTTGCTGTTGCTGTGTACCGCAGAGTCAAAACCAACCCATAGCTGACCCTCCAGCGAGTTTTCAGAGGCAGTTAATCACGGGAGGAGATTGCCCGGAGTAGTGTTTGAGATCTCAACAACTGTTGATCCGTCAGCTAAGGTGCAGAAGAGGGAAGAAAAGAAAAACTGGATAGAAATAATTAGTCCAAAGGGCTAATGGGAATAAAGGGGGAGGAGGGGTTAATCATGTGGGGCTCAGCTTCCATGACCTTCAGACCAGAAAGTGCCTGGTTACCACTGCTGACCATTCTAAAAGGAATCACAGTAGAAGATCCTGGGCACAGTAGGGAAAATAAAGAACATAACTCAAAATCACAAAAGTGTCGAGTTAACTAGTCCAGTGGAGACTGGTGGAATCCCTGAGATCATAGCCCTTAGTTACCCTGTGAGCCTGGAACAAAAATCACCCATGGGGCTCAACATTCAGTCAAGCAATAGACAGGCCTATAAAGTGAACACTGTAATAACCGACTACAGAAGGTCAAATGTCTTTCTGGTATTTACTTGTGTTTTATTAACTTTGCAAAGGCAGTTTATTGTGCATAACATGCAAATTAGACTAAAATCGAGACCAACGAGAATCCTGGAACACTTAGTGGTACTCACATGAAATCTATTCATGAACCAGGAAGTAGTTATCTCTACAGAACAAGGGAACACTGTATGGTTTAAATTCAGTAAAGGTATCTGTCAGGGCTGATCTTTCTCTATGCCTATCCAATCTGTATGCTGAGCACATCATTCAAGAATCTGGACCATCTGAAGAAGATTGTGGCCTCAGGATTGAAAGAAGGCTCATTAACCACCTGCCTTATGCAGATGGCACATTCGTGCTTGCAGAAAGTGAAGAGGACTTGAAGCATTTACTGCAGAATATGAAAGGTTAGTTTCAATATGAATTACATCTCAACATCAAGAAAACAAAAATCTTCACTTTTGAACCAATGCTGTTATTGTTGTTATGTGCCGTCGAGTCGCCTGTGACTCATAGTGACCCTGTGTACAATAGCCCTAAACCCTGCTCTATCCTGTGCCAATCTCACTGCCTCTGAGATATCTACCTCCATTACCCCAGTCACTTAATCAATCCACCTCATAGAGGATTTTCCTCTCCTGTGCTGTCCCTCCACCCTCCCAAGCATGACATCCTTCTCCAAGGACTGGTCCCTCCTTACAACATGCCCAAAGTATGTCAGACGAAGCCTCAGAATCCTTGCCTCCAAGGAGTTGCCCAGTTTAACCCTCTCCAGGATGAACCTGTTTGTCTTCTTAGCAGTCCATGGTACATTCAATACTCTCCTCCAGCACCACAGCTCGAGAGCATCAATTCTCCTTCTATCCTCCCTAGTCATTGTCCAGCTCTCTGAGGTATAGCAAGTGATTTCAAAGACCATGGCCTGTATGAGGCACACCTTAGTCTCCAGAGTGACACTATTGCTCTTAAGTACTTTGGAAAGGTCCCTAACAGCAGACTTTCCCATCAGAATACGTCTTTTAATATCCTGGCTGCTGGTGCCAAGAGTGTTGACTGTGGAGCCAAGCAAACTAAAGCTGTGAACAATCTCAATCTCTTCACCATCCATCCTGATGCTGCCAGTTGGCCCAGTGGTGAGAATCTTTGTTTTCTTGATATTGAGCCTCAATCCATATTGAAGACTGCAGTCCTTGACCTTCCACAGCAAGCGCTTCAGGTCCTCCTCAGTTTCAGCAAGCAGGGTTGTGTCATCTGCATAATGCAGATTGTTGATGAATCTTCCTCATACCACACTTCTCCTCATACAGCCCAGCCTCCTGGATGATCTGTTCTGCATAAAGGTTGCAAAGATATGGAGACAGGATACATCCCTGGTGTACACCCTTCCCAATTTTGAACCATGCAGTGTTTCCTTGTTATGTTTTGACAACTGCCTCCTAGTTCAAGTATAGGTTTTGCATTAGCACGATCAAGTGTTCTAGGATTCCCATTCTTCTCAGAGTCAGCCACAGTTTGTTGTGATCCACACAGTCAAACGCCTTCGCATAATCAATGAAGTACAGATAGACAGTCCTCTGATACTCCCTGCTTTCTACAAGATCCACCTAACATTAGCTACAATATATCTAGTACCCCTTCAAAACCCAGCCTGCACTTCTGGCCGTTCTCTGTTGATGGCAACATGGTAATAGAGAAAAGAATGAAATTGTCAACCAATTCATTTAACTTGAATTTACAATCAACACCCATGGTAGCAGCAGTCAATAAATCAAAAGATGTATTGTATTGGGGAAATCTGCTGTCAATGATTTCTCCAAAGTGCAAAAGAACAAAAATGTAATTTTAAAGACTAAGGTGCACCTGATCCAATCCATGGTATTT
Source organism: Elephantulus edwardii (assembly GCF_000299155.1). Lineage (NCBI taxonomy): Eukaryota > Metazoa > Chordata > Mammalia > Macroscelidea > Macroscelididae > Elephantulus > Elephantulus edwardii. The sequence continues at coordinate 2,449,245 of NW_006399939.1, read as the reverse complement.
TCAATTGTTTTATCTGAAAGCTGGACAATTACTAAGGAAAACCAAAGAAGAATTGACGCCTTTGGATTATGGTGTTGGAAAAGAAGGTTGAATATAGCACAGACTACCAAAATAACAAACAGGTCCATCTTGGAGAAAGTGCAGTTTTGGAAGGTTCTCCTTATAGTCAAAAATGGTGAAATTTTTTGTCTCACAAACTTTGAGCATATTATCAAAATGAGCCAGTCCTTGGAGACATCATGCTGGGAAAGGTCAAAAGTCAGGGAAGTAGAGGATGACCATCAGTGAGATGGAATGACACAATGACAAGGACAATTGGCTCAAGCATCTTGGAGATGGTGAACATGGGACAGGACAGGGCAGGGTCTAGATCTGTTGTTCACCAGCAGGCACCTAACAACAAATAAGATCAAAAGAGTAGCCTTTGCTCAAGGACAAGTGCAGAAGGCAGGAAGGATAGGATAGAAGGATTAATGGAAAGGGAAATTACGAGCAGGAAGTTGGAAGACTGTGATTTACATTGTTGGTATTGCAATTAATGTTATGAGACGTATAGGAATGGTTGGGGGAAAACAAATTTCATCTTGCAAATTCTTACTCAAACCACAGGCACACAAAAGAGGGGAAAGAATTGGGGGGAAAACAACTTGATGGAAGGTTGTCATGAATCCACAACAATTCAAAGGCAGTGGATATGGATTTGTTTGTTATATTGTATCCTATCAAAGGAGTGACATCATCATATTCACATGCCCATGCACCGAAGGATACTGAGGTCATTTTATCAACTTGCCTAACCTGTGCTGAAATCCAAAAGCATATGACTTGGATCTGCCAGTTGCTCCATGGGAGAAGGCTGGGCAAGCTCCTCCTGTGTGATTAACTGCCTCTGAAAACCCACTGGAGGGTCAGCTATGGGTAGATTTCAACCAGTTGGTCAAACTCAACAACCATATAAACATGTTACATTGAGTCATCCCAGGAAATATAACAAAATAAAATCACTGAAAACACTATCATCTGTAGATCGCCCCTCTTACCATGATGATATAGCCTTCTATACTTTTCCCATATGGTTATGTATTTTTAAAATGGGATTGTAAAAAAAAGATCAGATGATTGCATGTATCTTAATGTTACAGGCTCTTTTTCACTTTTGTGAACATCTTTCCATATCTATAAATATCTATTGCATCCATTTAAACAGCTGTAATAGACTCCTCCATTTTTGGAGTTAGTAGCATTCTTACAGTCTACTTTTTTTAAAGAAACTTTTTCTTTTGGAACACAATTCCTACAGAAATTATAAAGATAATTGAGTGCTCCCATATCTCACACTCAATTTCCCCCATTCAAACATCTTACATTTTAGTATATTTGCTTTAAGTCATTGTGAATATGGTGTAGAGGTGATATCTGATGTCCTCTAACGCTTTCAGATAAATTATCAATAGCAACAGCCCAATTCCTAAAGAGGCACAATTCAGACATGCCTGCCCTCTAAACTTTTTATCAATTCTGACACTAACTATTCCTCTGATGACACTCTCTACTTCTCCGCTTTGTTAGCTAATCCATTGGAATGGCCTCAGAGAACTCACAGATAATATTCAGTTAGGAGGTTCATTAGGGAATCAACAGGTTACAATTCAGGATCAGGAATGACTCAGGATACCATTCTTCGATCATGACAGACTGTTCTTAGCTGTACCTGCAACCAAGCTTCTTCTCTCTGGTCCTTTGCCCTCTAACCTTCTGAAGAAAGTGTTACAACCACTCTTACTTCTGCTGATTATAAATGTCCACTAGCATCACCTCAACCAGCAAGTCTCAATCTGAGGGCACTAAACCCCAGCTGCAATGGTTGGCAAATCTAGTTCCTTTGGAAAGAACCCAGAGGCATTCTTACTCCATAATTAAACCTCCTGCCCAAAGGTAGCTTTTTCTCTCAGTGGTCAGGACAGTCCATGGCTCTGTCTCAAACTATTTTCTTGGTTTTACTGCATCTGCTATTGCTGATGATTCTACTCATTGTCTCTTATGTCACAGTTCTGTCTTCTAAACCTAAGAGGTTCACTACCAGGGTCCCTGGTCCAAGGGACACACACGCTTGGCTTTTCTTTCCCCTTTCTTGCCTCTGGAATAGCATAGCAAAACTGAACAAGCCCCATATTAGGATTCCAGACTATTTCTTTATATGGCCCTACCCTGATAAGAATGTTATGCTTCTTATTTATTTTATTACCCAGCTATTCAATCTCCTTGGTGAACCACAGGCTTCCCCAGTCTGTGAAGTCCTATAATGGTCATATAAGTCATATAGAAGTCCAGTCACATAGTGGAAGTTATGACAAGGATTGCTGTTGCTGTTGATGTGTAACATACAGTTGGAATTGACCCATAGCTGACCCCCCAGTGGATGTTTAGAGGTAGTTAATTGTACAGGAGGAGATTGCTTATCCTGGCTATTATTTAAGTAACTAACTGCACCATATAAATGAACCAATATTGATAAATAAATCATCAATCACTAATGCCTATGTGCAAGTTCAAATTGAAGTTGAAGATAATTATAACAAGTCCACAAGAGCCAAAAATACGACCTTGAGCCTATCCCATCTGAATTTAAAAATCATCTCAATAATAGATTGAAGCACTGAACACTAAGGTTAGAAGACCAGAAGAATTGTGGGATGACATCAAAGATATAATCCATGAAGAGAGCAAAAGATTGTTACAAAGATAGAGGAGAAAGAAAAAGCTGAAAGGAATGTCAGAAGAGACTGAAAACTGTTACAGTGAAGGGAAGCCAAAACAAAGTGAAGAGTTGCTGAAGTAAAAGAGCTGAATGGAAGATTTCAAAGAACAGCTTAAGAAGGCAAAGCAAAACATTATAATGGAATGTGCAAAGACCTGGAGTTGGAGAGTAAAAAAGGAAGAATTCACTCAACATTTCTCAAATTGAAAGAACTGAAAAACAAGTTTAAGCCTTGAATTGCAATACTGAGAGATGCTATGGGCAAAATCTTGTATGATTCAGGAAGCATTAAAAGAAGATGAAGGGAAAACAAGAAGTCACCGTACAAAAAAAAATTGATCAACACAAAAATATTTCAGTAAAAAGCAAAGGAAAGAGTCAATGGTAATGATAGAAGTTTAAACTGTGTGGAAGGCATTGGCAAAAGGTAAAGTCCCAGCAATCAATGGGATACCCACTGCCATGTTTCAACTAACAGATGCAGCCCTGGATGTACTCACTAGTCTGTGCCGGGAAATTTGGAATACAACTACCTGGCCAACTGATTGGAAGAAATCCACATTTGTTCCCATTCCCCAAAAAAGGTGACCCAACAGGAAATTATTGAGTAATATCCTTAACATTATATCCAAGCAAAATATTGCTGAAGATCATCCAAAGCTAGAACGGTACATTGAAAGAGAACTTTCAGAAGTTCAAGCTGGGTTTAGTAGAGGCTATGGCACTAGGGATATTGTTGATGATGTCAGATGGATCCTGGCTGAAAGCAGAGACTACCAGAAGAGTATCTATTTGTGTTTTATTGACCTTGCAAAGACATTTGACTATGTGGATAAAAATAAATTATGTCTAACATTGAGAAGAATGGAAAATCCAGAACACTTAATTAATCCAGATCAATTAATTCATATGAAACCTATACCTAGACCAAGAAACTGTAATCTGAACAGAGCAAGGAAACACCACAAGGTTTAAAATTGGGAAAACTGTGCATTAGGGCTGTATCATTTCTCCGAACCTATTCAATCTGTAGCTAAGCAAATCATTAGAGAAGCTGGACTTTTTGAAGAAGTGTGTGACATCAGGATCAAAGACTCATCAACAATCTGCATTATGCAGATGAAACAACTTTGCTTGATGAACGTGAGGAAGACCTGAGACACTTGCTGCAGAATATCAAAGACTATCAATAAGGATTACATCTCAACATCAAGAAAATTAAAATCCTCAACACTGGGCCAATAGGCAAAATTATGAGAGATGGAGAAAAGATTGAAATTGTAAATTATTATCTTGCTTGGATTCATAGTCAACACCCTTAATATGAAGAGTTAGGAGATCAAGAGACATATAGCATTGGAAAAGTCTTTTCTCAGGGATCTTTCCAAAGTCCTGAAGAGCAATGAAGTCATTTTGGATACTAAGGTGCACCTGATCCAAGCAACAGTCTCTTCCATCACCTGCTATACATCTGAGAGCTGGACAATGAGTCAGGATGGCAGGAGAAGAATGGATGCATTTGAGTTGTGGTGTTAGAGAAGATTGCTGAATATCCCATGGACTGCCAAAAGAACAAACAGAAAGTGAAGAAAGTGCAACCAGAGTACTCCTTAGAGGCAAGGATAGTAAAACTTCATTGGACATGTTTTGGATATATTGTTAGGAGAGACAATTACTTAGAAAGGGACAATGCTTGGAAATGGTGGTGAGGGTTGAGCAAAGAGAGGAAGATCCTTAAGGAGATGGATTGATGCACTGTCTGGGGCAATGGGTTCAAATGTGTTTGGGATAAAAATGGAGCAGGAAAGGACAGGGTGCAGATCTGTTGTTCATAGGGTTGATATGCTTCATGCTAAACTCCACAGCACTTAATACTTTCTTCATCATTTCTTGCTTTTCCATAATGTGTCTTTGTCTATTCCAGGGCCTCATCTTGGATATGGAATCATATTTATGAACATATTTCCTCTTGACTGTATCAGGTTCTCAGATTTGTGTTGTTTTTGATGACCTTTATGTTTTAATGAGTAGCACAGTGTTGTTATGTGCCATCGACTTGAATATGACTCATAGAGACTTTATGAACAATAGATCTGAACCCTGTCCTATCCTGTGCCATCTTCAAACTTCTGACACATTACAGTCCATTGAGGCAATCATGGTGCCAATCCACCTTGTCCAGGGTCTTCTCCTTTGCCTACCCTCTACCCTTCCAAGCATCATGTTTGTCTCCAAGGAGTAGCCCCTACTAGCAACATGCCCCAAGTATGTGAGGTGAAGGCTCATCATTCTTACCTCCAAAGAGCACTCTGTATGCACCCTTTCCAAGACATAATTGTTTGTTCTTTTGGCCGTCCATGGGATGTTCAGTGTCTTTTTCCAACACCACAGCTCAAAGGCATCAATTTTTCTTATGTCCACCCTATTCATTAACCAGCTCTGAGATACATAGCAAGTGATTGGAAAGAGCCTGAATCAGACACACCTCAGTTCTCAAACTGACATGATTATGCCTCAATAATTTGTAGAGGCCCCTAACTACAGACTTTGCCAGTGCAATATGTCTCCTGGTTTTCTGACTGCTGGTACCAAAGGTGTTAGTTGTTGATCCAAGTAAGATGAAGTTGTTGACAGTTTCAATCTTTTCTCCATCAATCATGCTGTTGTCTATTGATCGAGGGGTAAGAATCTTTGTTTCCATGACATTGAGATGCAATCCATATTGAAGGCTGCATTCCTTAATCTTCTGCAACAAGTGCTTCAAGTTCTCCTCACTTTCAGCAAGCAAGGTTGTGTCATCTGCTTAACACAGGTTATTGATGATTCTCCCTCTGATTCTGAGTCCACATTCCTCTTCATAGAGTCTAGTTTCTCAAATAATTTTCTCAGCATACAGATTGAATAGGTATGGAGAAAGAATACAACTCTGACACACTCCCTTCTTAATTTTAAACCATGTACTGTTCCCTTGCTCTGTTTGCAGAACAGCCTCCTGGTCCAGGTATAGATTTCACATGAGCACAATTAAATGCTCTAGCACTCCCATTCTTCTCAATGTCAGCCACAACTTATGATTCATACAATCCAGTAGTCAGATGTTTTGTAGAATGTTCCTCCCTTGAGATTTGTTGGATGCTTTTCTCATGAGTAGTCTAGGATTATGTGCTTGGTGAAGGAGAACTAGAAGCATAGACCCCTTTTCCTCTATCACAAGCATATCATATCCAGAATAAATACTATCAATATAAATCTTCACTGTTGGTGTCAATCTTATCATCTAGTTGGAACAATGATTGTTAGGTTTCTTTCTTCTCCCTTTCCATGCTGTATTCTTTGGAAGAAAGTCACTATGTATCATTCCCACTTAGAGAGTGAGGAGAAACTTTCCTTTCCTTAAAGACAGTATCTACATGCTGTTTTTAGGGGCTGTCGAGTTGACAACAACTTATCGTGACCCTCTGAACAACAGATTGGAACTTTGCCTTGTCCTGGGTCAATATCACTATCTCTTCCATGCCTTTTAGAACCACTAATATTTGTGTTCCTCTGCTGTTCACAGAATTTTCAGAAGCCTATTATTTCAGAAGTGAATAGCTAATCCTGTGTCCTACTCTGTCTTACTCTAGGAGCTCTGGTGAAACCTGTCCACCATGAGTGACCCTTCTAGTACAGCAAACTGACAGACAAGCACTGTTCTAATAAGAGTAAATGAGAAGCAAGCAAGCATATACACATATAAACTATAAAGCAAATAGCAAATGCTAATTACTAGCAGTATTAGTAGTAGAGCCCAGATTGGAAGTTACTAAAAATGATGAAAAACAGCTGTAGACATCCTTTAATAATTGGAACATAGAATGTACTAACAGTGAATATAGGAACTAGAAGTTGTAAAAATGAAATGGAATGCATGAACATTGACATTCTAGGCATTGGTGAGATGAGATTGACTAGCTATGGCCACTTTGAATCAGACAATCACATGCTATGCTGAGAATGAAAAACTGAGAAAAGTATGGTGCTGCATTTATATTAGAAAGGCAATTCCAAGTTCTGAAGTACAACGTTATGAGTGATAGGATACTATTCATATGCATACAATAAAGACCCGATAACACAACTATCATTTAAATATACACATGAACAGCAAAAGCCAAAGAGGAGGAAATTGAGGGGTTTTACCAATTTTTGTTATGCACAGTTGACCAAACATGCAATCAAAATGCATTAATGATAGTTGATGACTGGAACATAACATTGGAAATAAAAAAGGTAGTCAGAAAGTATAGACTTGGTGCGAGAAATGAGGTCGGAAATATAATACTCAAATTTTGTATGTTCCGTGACTTTTCATTGCAAATACTTTTTAAAAAACAAAAACAGAAAAAGTGTCTTTACACATGGACCTCACCCAATGGATTGCATACGAATCAGATTGACTACATCTATGGAAGGAACCATTTGAGAAGCTTAATATCAGCAGTCAAAACGAGGCCACAAATTACTCATGTGAAAGTTCAAATTGAGGCTGAAGAAAATTGAAACAAGTTCAAAAGAATCAAAATGTGTCCTTGAGTCTATCCCATCTGAATTTAAAAATTATCTTAAGAATAGGTTTAAGAGAACAGGTTTGAGACATTGAACACTAATGACCGAAAACTGGATGAAACAAGATGATATCAGGATATCATCCATGAAGAGAGAAAAAGTTATTACAAAGATAGAGGAGAATGAAAAAATCAAAATGAATGTCATAAAAGACTGAAAATTGTACTAGAGTATTGAGAAGCCAAAACAAAGGGAGGAGATGCTGAAGTAAAAGAGTTGAACAGAAGATTTCAAAGGGCAGCTGGAAAAGACAAAACAAACTTTTACAATGGAGTGTACAAAGAGCTAAAGTTGGAGAATAAAAAGGAAAGAACTCTCAGCATTTCTCAAACTGAAAGAACTGAATAACAAATTCAAGTCTCAAGTTGTAATACTGTGAAATGTTATGGGCAAAATCTTGAATGATCTAGGAAGCACCCAAAGAAAATGGAGGGAATACAAGGAGCTACTGTACCTAAAAGAGGTAATTGACACTGAAACACTTCAGGAAGTACCAAATGATCAAGAGTCAATGGTCATGAATGATAGAAGTTCAAGCTGCACTGAAAGTATTGACAAAAAATGAGGCCCCAGGAATCAGTGGGATATCGACTGACATGTTTCAACTAATGGATGTAGCCCTGGATGTCCTCACCAGTCTGTGCCAGGAAATTTGGAGGACAGCTACCTGGCCAACTGAAAGAGATCCATATTTGGTTCCATTCCCTAGAAAGGTGATGCAACAGAATGTGAAAATTACCAAAGTCATTAATATCAATTGAAAGCAAAATATTGCTGAAGGTCATAAAAAATTAGCTAGAACAGTACATTGAAAGACAACTACCAGAAGTTTAAGGATTTAGAAGAGGCTGTGGCACCAAGTTTATCATTGCTGACATCAGATGGATACTGCCTGAAACTAGAGAATACCAGAAAAAAAGTCTATTTGTGTAATATTAACTACACAAAAGCATTTAATTGTGTAGGTAATAACAAATTATGGCTAACATTGAGCAGGATGGGAATCTATGAACATTTAATAATGCTCATGGGAAACCTATACCTAGACCAAGAAGGTGTTGTCCAAACAGAGCAAAGGAATACGGCATGGTTTAAAATTAAGAAGGTATGCATCCGAGTTGTATCCCTTCTCCATACCTATTCAATGCTGAGAAAATCATTTAAGAATCTGGACTCTATGAAGAAGAATGTGGTATCAGGGTTGGAGAAAGACTCATCAACAACCTGCATTACACAGGTGACAGACTTGCTTGCTGAAAGTGAGAAGGACTTCTGGCATGCTGCAGAAGATCAAAGACTACAGCCTTCAATATAAATTACACCTCAAGATCAAGAAACTAAAAATTCTCACCACTGGACTGATAGGTAACACCATGATAGATGAAGAAAAAGAGTGACATTATCAACAGTTTCACCTTAGATACACAGCAGTCAGAAGGCATATTGTACTGGGAAAGTCTGTAGTCAGGGACCTTTCCAAAGTACTGAGGAACAATAATGTCAGTATGTAAGACTAAGATGCACCTGATTCAGATGATGATCTTTTCACTTATTTGCTGTGCATCTGAAATTTGAACAATGAATAAGGATGATAAGAGTAGAAGTGATATCTTGGAGCTGTGGTATTGGCAAAAAAACGATACTGAATCTCCCATGGAAAGAACAGACAGATAGGTCTTAGAGAATGTGCAGACAACATGGTCCTTGGAGGCAAGAGTTTTGTCTCGACTGTCTTGGAAATATTGTTAGGAGAGACTATTCTTTGGAAAGGGACTTTATACTTGGAAAGGTGGAGGGCCGGTGAATGAGAGGAAGACCTTCAACAAGACAGACTGACTCAGTGACTGCAGCAATGGCTCAAGTATGTTAGATGATGATGCTGGAATAGAATAGGGAGGGTTCAGATTTGTTATTCATAGGGTTACTATGAGTCATACTTGACAGTACCTAATAGCAACAACAGAAGGGTATTTACCTCACTCACACACTCACTCACTCACTCTCTCCATGTTAACAAGATAATATACTCATAACTGACCCTCCAGCAGGTTTTTAGAAGTTGTAATTCACACAGAAGGAAACTGCCTATCTTTCTCTGAGGAGCAACTGGTGGATCAGAAGCCCCTCTTTGTATTGGCGATGTGTATGTTTAATATGACATTCTTCTGCACAAGAGATTTGCATCTTCTCACCCCATTTATTTACTCAATTATTCATATGAGCATGGACTCATGGATGTTTATTTTATCCTTTGATTATAATCCAATACAGTGTTAATTTATTTTCTGGCTCAGAAGGTTTCCATTTTGGCCTTTGGGAGTCCTTTTATTTAGCTCCTGTGCCTTTCTGACATACTTTCATTATTGTGGCTTGGTTTTGTTTGTTCATCTGACCACTTCCTCACTCTCTGACACTACAAGACTCTCTAGACTCATCCTGTATATTTCCTGTGTGTGTCTTTCCCACTGTTCTCTGCCTCCTTTTCCTCGCTCCAACTGTCCTAGAATCAGCAGTCTACTAGTTTTTGACGCTTGGATTGTGCAGAATTTGTTTGTTTTGTCCTGTTTACTATTTCTATACAAGGCAGCAAAGAACATCCTTGATAACAGATGAATGAGACTATTTATCTGATGATTTCATTCAAGTTGTAAGAGCAGGAACTGGCTCGCAGGGAAGGCTTTAGGCCAAACCTCTTTTCATCCTTTTGTATGTAGGGCTAGAATTCATATGGCAAATGAAATTAAGTGATGCCGCTCTTTCCATAAATGGGTTTGCATCCAAAATGAGACTTTGTAAGTCTGACATAAAATCAGGTTTTAGCTATCACATCTTATGTTGTTGTTGTTGATTGCCTTAGAGTCAAGCATGACTCATAGCAACTCCATGAACAAAAGGCTTAAAGCCCCTCTACAACTATCAGCATTCATCAAAGTTCATAGGGTTTCAAGAAGCATGTTATTTAGGAAGTAGATGCCACTCCTGCATCCAAACCTGTCATAGTATATTATTGTTTTTATATGCCATTGAGTCACTTGTGGTGTACAACAATCCTATGTACAGCAGCTCTGAACACTTATAGGGATGATATGAAACAGTCATCTAACACTCACACATCGCTCATAGGAATGCAAAAATAAATTTGTCCAGGAACTCTGAAAAACAGTTTAATAGTTTCTAAAAAGTTAAAAATGAGAAGAAACTAAAGCTAGACATTGACAAGAGCTTAAGGCACCTATATATCTGTGACTTCCATGAAAATTTTGTCTAGAGCATATGAAATAAAAGGAAGAGAAAAACAAGTGATGATGGTGGCGCTTCTCTGAGTGTGACACTGATATTCCTGAGGTTCGTCTGTTCCAGTTGCAGCCGAATACTTTACGGCATTACAAATGACATTACAAATTGCAGACCAGACCAAGCTTTAATAAAGCCCAACTCACAGACACTGTCAGCTGACACTTCAGAAACATACCTGTGAATGAAAAAGAGACCCTCACCGACTTCATGTACACAGTGAAGAGTAACAAGAGTAGACAGGATCAGAAATCAAAGGGCAGCAAACAGCTCGAGTGAGGAGGAAGCACATCTTAAAGACGTGAAGAACAATGCTTAATGCGTGTGTGATATCAGCTACATTTAAGTCCATGCAGACTATTAAAATTTATTGTAAATAAAAAGTTTTACAAATACTGTAAAAGAAAAACAATACAAAAAGTTAAACATATCTGTCAATTCCAGCCCTCATTATTTATCTGATAAATAAAACACATCTCTAAAAGCACCACCACGCAAATGATCATAGAAGTTGTATTTGTACCAGTCTCAAATAGGACAGAACCCAAACGTCCATCAATAGTAAGTAAAACAGTTGTGGTATAGCCAGACAATGGAATATTACTCAGCAATGAAAAATGTGAAATGTTGATACATACAACCAGCCTAGAAAAATCTCAAGAACATTATGCTGCACTAAAAATGTTCTATACCCTTCTATTCAAATAAAATTCTAGAAAAGGTAAAAATGAATATGTTGTTGTTATTGTTGATTGTCTTCAAGTATGACTCATAGTGACCCTATGAAGAAAAGGTCTGAAGCCCCTCTGTAACTACTGATGTTTATCAAAGTTCATTGAGTTTCTGGAGGTGTGTCATTTAGGGAGTGGATGCCATTCCTGCTTCCAAAAGTGAATATATAGGGATATAAATTAGATCAGGAATTGCAAAGAATGAGAACGGGATGGGGTTTGAGGGGGATTGACTATAAAGAGGCTTAAGGGAACTGTTGAAAGTAATGGAAATGCTCAACATATCTTAACTATTGGAACTCTGGTGGTCTGCTACCTTTAGAATTGTGCTGCCAGCCCAATGGCAGGTGGTTTGAATCCACTAGCTGCTTCATGGGAGAAAGACAGGCACTCTCCTTCCTGTGTGATTTACAGCCTCTGAAAACCCACTGGAGGGTCAGCAAGGAGTCATTTCTGACTCTACATCAATGAAAGACAGAAAGAGAGAGTTTATTGTAAAGAGAAGTTTTCAGGTCAAAGGAGACCCATGCAGACTAGGAAAGGACAACCAGTTCTAGGCACAAAAGGGAAGCCTCTGCCTGATCCAGCAGGGTAACTGGTGGTCCTGTCTGGATATGATAATGATGAGTGGAAAGACATGGAGATGTTGGATCCATGCAATCTTGTTGTGAAACACTCCCTGATCCAACTTGACAGAAGAGGGGCTTTCTCACTGCCTGTAATCTGCTAGACTGGAATTGTCTCCTCAAAGTCCAGAAGTGATCAACAGTGACATGAAACCCGAGAGGTGGCAGCATGAGAGAGGTGGGGCTGTGGATGTCAGTCAGCAGATGTGGCAGAGAGCAGCCCTCTGGAGATGGGGGAGACCAGGAGCTGATCAGGAGCTGGAGAATCTGATTGCAAATGACTTGATTGAGTGTGCCCTCCAACTTCCGCTGCCAGGGATTGTGACGACCAGCACCAACCAGTGGACGTTCTGAGGGGAACCTTAGCAGTGTGGGAGCATGGGAAATGTGCCAGGCCAGCCACTGGGGTCGAAGTGTTGACATATAGGTATTTTCTGTATCGTAAGTTTGTTCTTATTTTCTCAAATCCCTATTGAGGGCCTTGAGGTCCCAGGTAATGCTGTTTTAGCCACTGGGTTTAAAGCCTGGACAAAACAGACAATTTCCTGTTCTCATGGGACATGCCTTTTCCAGAAGAAAAGTGAGCTGAAGAGAGAAAACACAAGGTGAAGGGAGAGAGGAGCCGCTTGGGTCAGGGCCCCTCTGCACAGGAGGCACGAAGCTCAGCCTTTCATGCCCATGGGCTGGAAAATACTGGTTGTGGGATAAACTCCTAGCGAGACAAATTCAGAGCCAGAGAGCGCAAGCGTTTTTAGGCTTTTGATCAATAATTCTAAATTATCCTCCAGAAAGTGCCCTAGGTAGCCTTTAAAATTCTGTGTATATTAGGCATGCCTCTGAGAGTTTAAAAGGTATGTGAGTGGGAGGAGGAGGGTAAAGTCCACTTTTCCCAAATGTCACCTGGGAAGGGACAGCTCAAGTCCACCACTCCTGTGCAGATCCAGGATTTTTAGAAGCTAAAGACTGTGCTGCTGGGTGATGCACAAGTCAGAAAGACTTCTGTTTACATTCCAGCCCTGCCACTCATAACCTTGGGTTTTCTCTTCTGTAAATTAAGCCTTCAGCTATTCTTCCTTCACAGGGTTAAACCAGACCTTAAAGTGAGGTACTGTTCAGAGGACCCAGCATATAGCACGTGCCTGTGGTTTTCACCCTGCAAAGTCCACAGTCTTCGGGGCTCAGAAGCAGTGTGCTCCCACTGGTTGTCCAGACTTGGTACAGGCCTGCTCTGTGTCTGCTTTCAGACTCCTGTTGCTTCAGTTCAATAGCTGCCCACTAAGATGTGATGTCTGCCTCAAATTTCCTACCCAGGTATGTGTTAAGTAGACTTCCAAAGAGAACTATGTTCATCAAGGAGCCCTAGTAGCATAGTACATATTGAATTGCTAATGGAAAGGCTGGTGGTTCGAATCTCTACAAAAGATGGGCACTCTCCTTCTATAAAGACTTAAAGACTTGGAAATTCAATGGAGGTTGGCTGTGAGTTGGAAATGACACAGTGTCAGTGGGGTAGTGGTTCTGTACGAACATATTTAGATGTTGTTGTTGTTGTTGTTGTTGTTATGTGCCGTCGAGTCATTTGCGACTCATAGCGACCCTATGTACAACAGCCCTAAACCCTGCTCTATCCTGTGCCAATTGCATTGCCTCTGACACACCCATCCCGATTACCCCAGTCACTGAATCAATCCACCTCATAGAGGGTCTTCCCCTCCTGCGCTGCCCCTCTACTCTACCCAGCATGATGTCCCTCTCCAAAGACCTGTCTCTCCTTGCAACATGTCCAAAGTATGTCAGACGAAGCCCCAGAATCTTTGCCTCCAAGGAGTAGCCTGGTTTAACCCTCTCTAGGATGAATCTGTTTATTTTCTTGGCAGTCCATGGTACACGTTCATATATATCTATATGTATGTTGTGTGCCGTTGAGTTCAAACTGACTCATAGCTGACCCGCTAGTGGGCTTTCAGAAGAAATAGATTACTCATCTTTCTCCCATGGTGCAACTGGTAGATCTGAACTGCATGCCTTTGGGTTTGTAGCCCAATTCCTTACCCGTAAGGCACCACAGCTCCATATATACATACATAAGTATGTATACAAATCACACTTACATGTATTCCTAGAAAGAAAGAAGGACACCGCTCCCCCCCCATTTCTCTAAATATAAATAGCTGATCAGTGTAAATTCAAACTTCCTGAAACCAATTACCTCTGGAGATTTAGACCAATCATCATAGACTATTTCAATCTCAAAGTATACTATGTGTGTCTGAAAAACGGAATAAATTCTTTGGAATAGGATAAAGATGAAATAATGAGCCAGAACATATTCAGTGACAGACACAGAAAGTTTTGATTACTCATTTGAGTACTTTTTTAATTTTATTTTTTCACCAAAATGCAAATAAAGCCACTATTTTACCTTAAACAGAGCAGGGACATGGGATATTCAATCTCAGCTGTCTTCATGTACTTTATATTTTGCACATTAACTTTCCAGTTTCTAATTGTCCTGAGGTCCCCAGACTCAGCTATCACATCTCAAAAGCTTCTAAAACTTAACACCAAAAATATTCCTTTCAGCTCTTGCCCAACCCTCCCCACCTCACAAAGGGTATGCACAGCAAAGTCTATCTAGATGACCACTGAGGTCCACAGTTCCCAAATGCCCACCTGTGGGCCAAGTTTTCACCCATCACTGATATGAAAATAAGTAATAACGGAACAGAGAACTTTTTATAGACCCAAATGTATTCTTTCTCTTAAATCATGTCTTTCTCCCTACCCTAAACATTCTTTTAAATATTCAAAACTGAGAGATTCTATGGAAAAATGTTTTTATAATATAAAATTTTTATTTTTATACTGGGTTACTTACAAAGTTTGTATACATTGTTTTTCATAGTGGACCTTTCCCATTTCCTTATCTCCCCCCCATCAAATTGTGTGACCCTATGATCACCCCAACCCCATCTATCCTCATCTCTCTGCCCCTCCTTTACATCCTCATACATGTCCTACTAGTAATCTGTTTCTACAATAATGGTCTTATACAGTATTTGTCCTTACGGGACTGAGTTAATTAACGAAACATTATGCTCTCCAGTCCCTTCCAAGTTAGGTAGTAATTTACAAAATCATTGCTCCTGTGCACTGCATAGTATTTCATTGTGTGAAGGTACTAGATTTTTTTAATCCATTCGATTGTGTTTGGACATTCGGGCTGTTTCCATATTCTTGGGATGGTGACTAACACGGCTATGAACATTGATGTACAAGTCTCCATTTGTGCCTCAATTCTCATTTTCCTGGGGTTTATTCCAAGCAGTGGAATAGCTGGGTCATGTGGAATTTCTATGTTCAGCTTTCTGAGGAAACATATGGCAAAAATCTTGAACGATGCAAGAAGCATTATAAGAAGATGGAAGGAATACACAGAGTCACAGTACCAGAAAGAATTAGTTAACACAGAACCATTTGGAGAAATTGTATGTGATCAAGAACCACTAATAATGAAGAAAGAACTTCAAGGTGCACTATAAGGCATTGGCAAAAAATAAGCCCTCAGAGTTAATGGAATACCAATTGACACATTCAACAAATGAATGTAGCTCTGGATATACTCACTAGTCTATGCTGAGAAATTTGGAAGACCTTGCCAGTGATTTCAAGAGATCCACATTTGTACCCATTAATAAAAAATGGTGAGTCAACACACTGTGCAGATTACTGAATGGCATCATTAATATGATGTGCAGATAAAAGCTTGCTGAAGGGAGAGGTTAGAAAGCATTATACTGAGTGAACTAATTCAGTCTCATAAGGACAAATACTGCATGAAACCATGACTTTAAAAATGGATGGATGTATATAGAAGTCCAAAGGGAGAAACTAGGCCGAAGAAAGGCTGAGGATAAAGAGGTGGAATCTTGAGGCACAGAGTTATGTTGGCAGGGTGAGGGGTTGAAAAAATTGGGGAAGATTCAGTGGGGACATGAAAAGGTTGGTTAGTGATGGGCATGGATCAATGGTGGCTGATTTTATAAAACAATGTGTGAGACTGATCCTCTGAAACACAATGTCAATAGAGGAATGCATGAAACACACTATATTTAAATGAAACACAGTATGTATTAATTTTGTATGCAAACCAATGTAAAACAAAAAAGATTTTTTTAAAAAGCTTCCTGAGATTATTTTTTTTAAAAAAATGGCTAGAATAGTACACAGCCAGAGAACTGCTAGAAATTCAAGGTGGATTTAGAAGAAGCCTTGGAACTATTGATATCATTGCTGATGTCAAATGTATATTGGCTGAAAAAGAATACAGAAAGATGTTTACTTGTGTTTTATTGACTACATTAAGGCATTTGACTGTGTGGATCATAATGACTTATGGCCAACATTGAGAAGAATGAGAATTCCAGAACACTTAATTGTGTTCGTATGAAACCTGTAACTAGATCAAGAAGCTATGTCCAAATAGAGCAAAGGAATATTGCATGGTTTAAAATTAAGAAAGAGATGCTTCAGAGTTGTATCTGTTCTCAATACTTTTCAATCTATATGTTGAATAAACAAATCATTCATTCTCTATGAAGAAAAACGTGGTATCAAGATTAGAAGAAGACTCATCAACAAGCAGCCTTATGCAGATGCTACAACCTTGCTTGCAGACAGTGAAGAAGACTTAAAGTACTTTTGTAGATGGATAAAGACTGAAGTTGTCAGTGATTTCATTCTGCTCTGATCCATAATCAATATCCATGGTAGTAGCAAAGAAATAAAAAGGCAGATTGCACTGGACAAATCTGCTGTCAAGGACTTCTCCAGAGTGCTAAAAAGTAAGGATGGCAGTTTAAAGACTAAGGTGCATCTGATCCAAGCAATGGTCTTTTAAATTACTTTCCATACATCTGAAAGTTGGACAATTAATATGGATAATAGAAGAATTAATGAATTTCATTTTGAATTAACTTTGGATTGCAGTGTTAGGGAATCATACTGAATATTTCATGGGGAGTTAAAAGAACACACAAGTCTGTCTTGGAGGAAGGACAGTCAGGGGTATTCCTTAGAGGTAAGGTTGGTTACATCTTTGTCTCATCTACTTGGAACATTTCTGTCAGGAGAGGTTAGTCCTAAGATTAGGACATCATACTGGGAAAGGTAGAGAGTCAGAGAGAGAGAGGAAGACCCTGAATACGATGAATTAACACAGTGACTGTAGCAATGGAGCAGAACACATCCAAGATCATGAGGGTGGTACAGAATCAGGCAAGGTGCAGATCTGATGTCCATAAGGTTGCTATGAGTCATAGCTGATTTGATGGAACCTAACAGCAACAACAGGTGGAGGTTAATTGTGTTGTTTCTCTATCTTCCTCTAATTTAGCAAAATAAAAGGTTGGTCTCCTTATTCACTCATCAAAATGTATTTTGAGATCTCTCTAGTCTATAAAAGGCATGCAGTTCAAACCCACCAGCTGCTCTGCAGGAGAAAGATGGACCATCTCCCCACGTGATTTACTGACTCTGAAAATCACAGGGTCAGCTATGAGTCAGTTCTGACTCACAATACGTAACAACAACAATGAGCCTATAAACTCCAAAAGTCTGGGAATCATCTATGAGTCAAGCACTTGACATGAATGAAATACACATGAACTAAACGAATCAGCTCATTTAATCCTTACAGCACTGTTTTCAATGCAATTTACTGCTGTTGTGTCAGAATCACACAGGAGGATAGTGTCCATCTTTCTCATATGGAGCAGCTGGTGGATTTGAACCACCTACTTTTTGCCAAGAAATCTGGAGAACAACCACTTGGCCAACTGACTGGAAGAGATCGATATTTGTTCCTATCCCAAAGAAAGGTGACCCAACAGAATGTGGAAAC
>NW_006399939.1:2416316-2430014 GCF_000299155.1 Elephantulus edwardii | reverse complement strand
CACTGACCCATAGCTGACCCTCCAGCGAGTTTTCAGAGGCATGGGAGGAGATTGCAAATCTTTCTCCCATGGAGAAGCTGGTGAATTTGAAGCATGTGCCTTTGGGTTGTCAGTGCAACGCCTTACCGCTAGGCCACCGGAGCTCCCCCTACTCACTTTTATTGTTGTTGTGGGCCTTTGAGATGAAACTAACCCACAGCTAACCCTTCAGCAGGTTTTCAGAGACTTGAAACTGCATGAAAAGAGATTGCTAGTCTTTCTTCCATGAAATAGCTGGTGGATTGGGAGGCGATTGCAAATCTTCCATGAAGTAGCTGGTGGATGGGAGGCGACTGCAAATCTTTCTCCCATGGAGAAGCTGGTGAATTTGAACCATGTGCCATTGGGATTGCAGTGCATTTCCTTACCATGAGGCCACCAGAGCTCCCTTGTTGTTAGAGGCTATCAAGTCAAGTATGGTCCATAGTTACTCTATGAACAAGAGATCTGAACCCTGCTCTCTCTTCTTCTGTCCTCACACCTCCTGACACACTAGAGCCCATTGCAGCAGGCACCATGTCAATCCACCTGGTCAAGGGTCTTCCTCTCCTTTGTCAACTCTCCACCTTTTCGAGCATCATGTCTATCTCTCTCCTGGCAATTATGCCTGAAGTTTGTGAGGAGAAGCCGCAACATCCTTGCCTCCGAAGAGCACTCTGGCTGCACCCTCTCTGAGACATATTTGTTTGTTCTTTTGGCAGTCCATGGGATATTGAGCACTCTTCTCTAACACCACAGCTCAAAGGCATCAATCCTTCTTCTCACTTCCTTATTCATTGTCCAGCTCTCAGATGCATTGCAAGTGATTGGAAAGATCATGGCCTGAATCAGATGCACCTATTTTTATATAGTTGTTTTTGACTACCAGAGTCGAGCCAGAACTGGCCCATAGCTGACCCTCTGGCAGGTTTTCATAGGCAGTTAATCACATGGGATGAGATTGCCCATCCCTCTCCCATGGAGCAACTGGTGGCCTTGAACGGTGTGCCTTTGGGATTGCAGCTGAGCTTCTCACCTCTAGGCCACCAGAATTCCCTGTTATTGGGAACATAATATTCCCATATGATGGGAAAGGAAATAAAGTCTTCTAGAAATTAGAGAGTTTCCTGAATGGTGCAATTTCTGCTCTAGACTAATCTTCCAGCAGTGCTGAGAGAAAAAAAGGCTGGGCAATCTGCTCCTGTAAAACGTATGTACACGCACACTGTATGGAGCAGTGGTCCTCTGTAACAAACGAGGTCTCCTCGAGTCAGAATGGCCTCGATAGCTATGGGTTTGGATTTTGGTATACAAATTAAGTGACTTAGCCAAGATCACTCAGCCAGCAAGAAGGAGAAAAAAGCCTGGGATTTGAACTCAAGCTGTCTAAAACTAGATCCAGGGTCTCCTCCTCCAGGCATGGTGCCTCTTTCTGAATTCCCACAGGAAACAAGAGATTCACTAGAACAGCTAAAATGGAAGTAGGTGGAGAGCCTTATGCACAAAATGTGTAAATCCAGAATAATCCTTCCATGTATAAACAGGAGAGGGGAGAGAGGGATGGAGGAAAGGAGGGAGGGAGGGGGAGAGAGAAAGAGAGAGAGATGAATGACAATACTTCATTGTCGGTGCACTTTCAATAAACAGGAATTATGAAAGTGTTAAGTGCTGGAAGACCAGGGACAAGCTGATTCACAGTGCAAGGAGCCGGGCGGGTCCTGAGCGCGTTAATTGCCCTCTTCAGAGTCCCCGGAACAGGAACTGGACACAGCCTAGGCTGCTGCCTCATTACCAGACAAATGCAGAGAAAAGTGACAGTTTAGGGGGAAAAAACAAGAGTGATTAAGGGATGGAAGAATCCATGAGTAAAGATGAAAAAATAATTACGCACAGCTTGGCCAACTCATAAATCAAGGACGATCATTCCATCTGCAAAACACCAGCAAGGTGAAAAGAATCAAAGAGAAAGATGGGCTATTTAATGTGCATTTAAAAGTGAAACAATGGCTGGGATTAAGAGAGTGCTAAAAGCTGAAAGTCAGGGACAGGCAGATCCACTGTGAAAAATCACCTCCCTGGGGGAAAGAACCAGAACCCCGGGGGTCTGAGACACAGATGAGATTGGACCAAATACCAGATAAGGTGCCGAGAAGAACAGTCTAGTAGTTTAGGGGTGGGAGAGGGGGGAGGGGACGGGAGAGGGAATAGGCGGGGGGAGGGGGGAATTGGGAGAGGGAAGGAGACGTGACCCGAGTTCCCTCCACATTCCTCGCCCCGCTTCCCTGCCTCCCTGGTCCTCCACCACCCCCCCTTACCTCAGCCAGACAGGATGGCATTATGAGGAGGAAAACAGTGTCAACAAATATCGCAAGGTGTCATAACACAAGCCCGGCTGGGTTTGATTAGGGGCCATGGCGGAGGAGCATTAATTATCCCCAAGAAAGCAGCCCTTGGGCAGGCAGAGCGTGGCGGCAGAGCAGCCCCTCACTGTCTCCCCCGAGCCCTGGGAGGGGTCGCAGAGCCCTGGTTTATTTATCCCCACGAAGGTGTGCGGCTGTCAGATGAATGCAGACACACTGGAGCTAGACTCGCCACTGCAGACACCATCTGGGACACAGTTTCCACCTCTTGGGCCACGAGCTGCATCTCCCACCTGTGGATGGCTTTTTAGGAACCTTAGGGACTTTTCCTTTTTTTTTTCTTTTCTTTTTAAACGGAACTCCAGTGATATAGCGCATTACCTGTTGGCTGCTACTCAAAAGGTCAGCAGTTTAAATCCATCCGCAGGAGGAAGACGGGGCGAGCTCCTCTTGTAACGATTTCCAGACTGGGAAACCCAGTGGAGGGTTGCTTTGAGTCAGAAGCCACTCCCTGTCGGTGGGTTTTAAGGATGCTTTATATGAATCCCTTTGCCTTATATACTTTGGACATGTTATCACGAGGGGTCCAATCTTTGGAGAAAATATCATGCTTAGTAAAGTAGAGGGTTAGCAAAAAAAGAGGAAAACTCAAGGAGATGGATAGGCACAGTGATTTTAACAAAATTGGCTCGAACGTAGCAGTCATTGTGAGTCAGGACCAGGATTGGGTAGGGTTCCCCTCTATTGTGCGTGGGCTTGCTGTAAATTCGAATTGACTTAATTTGACACCTAATAATGTCAACCACAAAGCTGTTGTCCTAGGTGTCCCTGAACCCTGGCACCCAGAAGAGGATAGAAAGTCAGAGTTTCTGCCTGTTTTCTAAGAGGATGACATCTTTTTGCCCAGTTTATGAAGACTTCTTGTCCATTTAACCTAACACTCTGCATGGCCGCTGCTTTGCTTGCAAAGTATCTTAGATGGCATCCCTTTAATGTTTTCTTTCCAATGGGATTATAACATTACATCAAGCAGAAAACGAAATCCCTTGCCATAGAGTTGACCTCAACCCATGTATGTCAGAACAGCATTGCCCTTCATTGAGTTTCGATGACTGATGTTTCAGAAAGAAATCACCAGGCCTTTCTTTCCAAGGTTGGGCTTGAACCATCGATTTTCTAGAAGGCAGCTGAGTGTGTTGATCCAATTTTGCATCAGCTGGTTACAATGAATCAACAACTGGATTTAGAAGCCTGTTCAGTCCTGTTGCTATCTATAGTCTTCATTCTATTTTTACTTCCTGAAGTTCCTTACTGGGAAAAATTGATCAGGTGGGAACAGAAGGCCCAAAGTTCAAGTGGACCTTTTAGAAGAGTCTGTTGTTGTGGTTAGTTGGCTGTTGAGTCAATTCCAACTCATAGCAGCCCCATATTTATAGTGTGGAACTGCTCCATAGGGTTTCCCAGACCACCTTGTTATTGGTATGTGCTGTTGAGTTGACTATGATTCATAGCAACCCTATAAGCAATAGTTCTGAACCTATTTTTTTTCACTTAATATTAATTGCTTCCTCCCCCCTTTTTTGTATTGTAATTTTTAGTGGAAGTTTACAGAAAGGTTTGGTTTCATTAAGACACTGATACCATTTTCCTTCCTCTTCTTCCCAATTTCACTTTGTAATGCATGTCTTTATTCCAGGTGGTTGTCATAGATAATGTCTAATCATTTCTTTCAGATAGTCTTTCCCTTCCACTATCCCAGTGTAGTGTTCATGACCCATTCATTCTTTCCTGTTCTCCCCACTCTAGTTATCTTATTTTTATAATAGTGGTCATATGCAGTATTTGTCCTTTTGTGACATATATTTCATTCAGTATAATATCTTCCCTGTTATGCAGTGTTTTAAAAGTTCCTTGTTTTTCAATGCTATATAGTATCACATTGTGTAAATGTACTACAGTTTTTCTATCCATTCATTTGTTGATGGGCACTTGAGCTGCTTCCATCTTTTCACGATTGTGAATAATGCTGTAATACATGGGTGTGCATATATCTATTTGTGCCACAGTTCTGATTTTTTTAGGGTATCTCCAAAGTACTGAAGAGCAATGGTGTCTTTCCGGAGACTAAGGTGTGTCTGATACAGGCCATGGTCTTTCCAATCACTTGTTATGCATCAGAGAGTTGGACAATGACTAGGGAGGATAGAAGGAGAATTGATGCCTTTGAGCTGTGGTGCTGGAGAAGAGTACTGAGGGTACCATGGACTGTTAGGAAAACAAACAGATTCATTCTGGAGAGGGTTAAACCAGGCGGCTCCTTGGAGGCAAGGATTCTGAGGCTCCGTCTAACATACTTTGGACATGTTGTAAGGAGGGATCGGTCCTTGGAGAGGGACGTCATGCTTGGTAGGCTGGAGGGACAGCGCAGGAGGGGAAGGCCCTCTATGAGGTGGATTGATTCAGTGATGGGGTAATCGGGATGAGTGTATCAGAGAAAGTGCGATTGGCACAGGACAGAGCAGAGTTTAGAGCTGTTGTACATAGCATCGCTATGAGTTGCAAGAGACTTGACGGCACATAACAACAACATATTCACAATAGTGAGATAAATTTGGTAAAATGTTATTTCTATTGCCAATTTTTTTAGTGATCATACCATTTTACATTTGCACCAGCAGAGCAAGAGAGTTCCAATCTCTCTACAACCTTGCCATTGCCAGCATTTGCTATTTGCTGTCCTGCTGTACTCTGCTATTGTTACTGTAATAATATTTCACTGTTGCTTTTATTTGCATCTCTCTAATAGTTAGGGATTTTGAACATTTCTTCATGTTTGTTGGCTCTCTGAGATTCTTCTTTGGTGAAGTTTCTTTCATATCTTGTATCCATTGTGTGGCTGGGTTGTTTGCCTTTTTCTTGTTGAGATGCTGGAGTATCCGACAAATTTTAGATATGAGTCCCTTATCAGATATGTCATTGTCAAATATTTTTCCCAGATTGTGGGTTTCTTTTTTACCCTGTTGGAAAAGTTTTTGATGTGCATATAGATTTGCTTTTTAGACGGTCTGATTCATCTATTTTATTCTCTCCTGATTGTAGGTTTTTCATTATGCTTGGAAGTCTATTCATGCCTTAGACCAGGGCTTTTAGAGTTGTTCCTAGTTTTTCTTTGATGAATTTTAGTTTTTGGTTTTACTCCAAAGTCCCTGATCCATCTTGACTTGGTTTTCATGTGTGGTGTTAAGGGTGGTCTTGCTTCAGTTTTCTGCAGGTGGTTGTTCAATTTTGCCAGCACCATTTGTTAAAGGGTCTGAAATTAACCTACTTAATTAATTTTGTCTCTTTGTCAAAGATCAGTTGGCCATAGAGAGATAGATAGATTTCTGGATTCTCAATTGTCTTCCAAGTGGTGTGTCTGTCGTTGTACCAGTATCACGCTGTCCTGATTTCTATGGCTGTATAGACCATACCTTTTTAGAAGCAGATTATCAAGTACTTGCTTTCCAAGATGCTGTTAGATGTATTTGAACCACTAACATTTTTACTATTAGTTGATGCCTGTTTGTATCACAGGGGCAGTGCTTAGAAAGAGATTGAAAAGGAAAAGTGAATTGTGAATTTTTACCCTTTCTTGTGAATGCACTTAACACCAAGGAAGAAACAAAAAAGATAGGTGGGGAAACATGGAAACCTAGTTGAGTTTATATTAAAAGCCCCCCTGGGATCTAAATCTAAATTTCTTACATTTCCATGCATATTATTAGTGCCACAAAAGTTTATAATCATTAGAACAATTGCATAAATAAAAGAATAATGTAAAGAATAAAAAGACTGGGGAAAGAAAGGAAGAATGAGTGAAAGCTATAAGTGAAATAAAGCCCATGGTATAAATGATAAAGGGAGCTCTGGTGGTCTAGTAAGTTAAGAATCTGCACTGCCAGCCCAAAGGCATACGGTTTGAATCCACCAGCTGCTCCACAGGAGAAAAATGGATGTTTTCCTCCTTGTGATTTACAGCCTCTGAAAAGCTGCTGGAGGGTCAACCATGAATCAGTTCTGACTCGGCAGCACACAACAACAACATAAATGGCAAATTTGTTGAGCGAAAGGAACTTGTCTAGAACCTCTGAAATTTTCTCCCCAGGTCTCCAAGCATTTAGAAATAAGGGATGATAGCTAAGAAGTCAAGCATTTAAACATAGTGACAACTCTACAAGGTACATTTCAGTGCTTTTTTCAACATCTCTCCTTGGTGTCTTTGTGTAGTTTTCCTCTCCTATAAAACAGACAGTCCAAGTTTTCAGTCTGACATGGTTTTTTTTATAACTTCCAGGTGATTTTAAATGAGCTAAAGGAGAGGCATATAACATCTCTGGTTTGGAATACTGAGTCCAAGCATTGATTGTGCAGCCAAATGGCCTGAATAGAGAGTGACTGAACCTTGGACTCTTCATCTCAGAGCCAGTCTTTCTACGTTTGCATTAATTCACTGAGTCTGGAGTCAATGAACATAGACTCTGGGAAAATGCTGGTCTGGCCTCATGGGGTCGGGGGTGGGGGAAATATACAGAACACAGGAAATGGAAGCTCTTGAGGTGGTGACATTTTTCCCCCTACCTGAGAGAAGGGACTTTGTGAGCCGTTCAGTGCTTCGTGATGAATGCTGGAGTCCTGGGTGGTGCAAACCATGAATGTACTTGGATACCAGCTGAAAAGCAAGAGGCTCAGATTTATCCAAAGGAACCTTGGAAGAAAGGCCTGGACATCTGCTTGTGAAAAATCAGGCACTGACAGCCCTTCAGAGCCTAGCTCTGACTTGCAAGGGATCCCCACAGTCAGGCTGACTCAATAGCAACTGATTTGGCTGGCCAGCCAATAGAGAAGTGACTCGCGGGAAAAACTTTGCCCTGCCCACAGGTACGAAAGGCCCAAGGTTATGCCAAGATCATTTGGGCACGAGGGCCACAAGCCCTTGGGCCAAGAAGAAAAAAAAATCTATACACCAGTTCTACAGGACACATCACCCTCCCTTCAGAGACATTACCACTAAACTTAAGAGACACTGGTCACAGCATGAGAAATTGTCAGCAGCTGACATGTTTGGAATCATAAAAGCCAAGAATGTTTCAGATACAAGCTGTCAGATCAAGGGTTGGACAATGGAAGATAAATGCTGGAGGGATTTGGTAGAAGTGAAGGGTTATCATGGTGGAGGGTGGAGCTGGGAAATAAGTGGGTCAAGACACTGGGCTAAAGGCAGGGACAACACTGTAACTAATAGTTAACTCCATAATGAGGGATTTATCTTTCACTGTTCTATAAATTGCTTGTCTGTCAGATACTCCTCTAAATCTGAACATTCAGATTAAGACAGACTAGGAAGAAGGATTGACCATCCACTTCTGAAATAGCAGGCCTCTGAAAACCCTATACAACACAACACACGTAGACTAACAGAGAGGGCAACTGAGGTAGAACTTTCAAGTATGGAAACACAAAGGAAGAGGAACAGTTATAAGCAGACACTAGTGATTGGAACATGGAATGTGAGAGCCATGAATGTAGGAAAATTAGATATTGGTTAAGAAAGAAATGGAACACATAAATATTGACACACAAGGCATTGGAGAGATCAGATGGAAAGGCATGGGGCATTTTGATGATCATATGATATCAGATGATCATATGATATATTAATCTGGAGATGAAAAGGCAAGGAAAAATGGGGTTGCTTTTATAGTTAAGAAAGTAATTTCTAGATCCATCTTGAAGTACAACATTGTGAGTGACAGAATAATATCCATATGCTTACAAGAAAGCCCAGTGAATACCACTATCATTCAGATATATGCACCAACCAGAGCCAAAGAAGAAATAGATGATTTCTACCAACTATTACAGTAGGAGATCAATCGAACATGCAATCAAGATGCATTAATAATAATGGGTGACTGGAATGCAAAAGTTGGAAACAGAGAAGAAGATTCAATAGTTGGAAAACATGGACTTGGTGACAGAAATTAAGCTGGAGATAGAATGATTGAATTTTACACAATCAATGACTTATTCATTGCAAATACGTTTTATAAGAAACATAAAGGCAGGTTATACACATGGATTTCACCTGATGGTATGCATAGGAATTAGCTCAATTACACCTGCAGAAAGAACTGCTAGAAAACCTCAGTATCAGCTGTGAAAATCAGGCCAGGAGCTGATTGTGGAACAGACCACCAACTACTCAAATGCAAGTTCAAGCTGAAGCTGAGGAAAATTAAACCGAATCCACAGGAACCAAAATATGACTTTGAGTTCATCCCACCTGAATTTCAGAACCAGGTTTGAGGCCTTGAACACTAATGAGCAAAGACCTAATGAGTTGTGGGAGGATGTCAAATGTATTATCCAGGAAGAGTGCAAATGGTCATTACAAAGACAGAAGAGAAAAAAAAAGACCAAAATGGATGTCAGAAGAAACTCTGAAGATTACACTGGAGCGCAGAGAAGCCAAAGCACAAGGAAGAGCTGAACAGAAGATTCCAAAAGGCAGCACGGGATGACAAAGTAAAATATTACAATGAAATGTGCAGAGAACTGGAGTGAGAAAATCAAAAGGGCTGAACTCGTTCAGCATTTCTTAAGCTCAAGGAACTGAAGAACAAATTCAAACCTTCAGTTGTTATAATCAAGGATGCTTTAGGCAGAATATTAAAAGATCCAGGAAGTATTAAAAGAAGATGGAAAGAATATACTGAGTCACTGTACAAAAGGAATTGGCAGACACAGAATTTAATGAAATAACATGGGCAAGAGCCCCTATGGTAATGAAGGAAGAAGTTTGAACTGCTTTGAAGGAAATAGCAAAAAATAAGGCCCCAGGAATAGATGGTATATAACAATTGATGTATTTCAGCTAACAGATGCTGGCTGCCCTGGATGTGCTCACCAAGTTGTGCCAAGAAATCTGGAGAACAACCACTTGGCCAACTGACTGGAAGAGATCTATATTTGTTCCCATTCTGAAGAAGGGTGACCCAACAGAGTATGAAAACTATAGAACAATATAATTGATTTGACATGCAAGCAAGATTCTACTGAAGATTATGCAAAAACGACTAGAACAGCACATTATCAGAGAACTGCCAGAAGTCCAGGCTGGGTTTAGAAGGGGTCGTGGTACTAGGGATATTGTAGCTGATGTTAAATGGATCTTAGCTGAAAGCAGGGAATACCAGAAGAATGTCTATCTGTGTTTCATTGATTATGCAAAGGCAGTTGACTGTGTGGATCATAACAAACTGTGGCCGACTCTGAGAAGAATGGGAATCCCAGAACACTTGATCATCCTAATGTGAAAATTATACTTGGACCAAGAGGCAATCATCAGAACAGAGCAAGGAAACACTCCATGGTTCAAAATTGGGAAAGGTGTATGCTAGGGATGTGTCCTGTCTCCATACCTTTTCAACTTGTATGCAGAGCAGATTATCCGGGAGGCTGTGCTCTATGAGGAGAAGTGTGGCGTCAGGATTGGTGGAAGATCTATTAACAATCTGTCTTATGCAGATGACACAACCCTGCCTGCTGAAACTGAGGAGGACCTGAAGCACTTGCTGCAGAGGGTCAAGGACTGCAGCCTTCAGTATGGATTGAGGCTCAATGTCAAGAAGACAAAGATTCTCACCATTGGACCAATTGGCAGCATCAGGATGGATGATGAAGAGATTGAGATTGTTAACAACTTTAGTCTGCTTGGCTCCACAGTCAACACTCTTGGCACCAGTAGCCAGGAAATAAAAAAACATATTGCGATGGGAAAGTCTGCTGTTAGGGACCTCTCCAGGGTACTGAAGACCAATGGTGTCACTCTGGAGACTAAGGTGTGTCTGATACAAGCTATAGTCTTTGCAATCACTTGTTATGCATCAGAGAGTTGGACAATAACTAGGAGGGATAGAAGGAGAATTGATGCCTTTGAGCTGTGGTACTGGAGAAGAGTATTGAATGTACCATGGATTGCCAAGAAAACAAACAGATTCACCCTGGAGAGGGTTAAACCAGGCTGCTCCTTGGAGGTAAGGATTCTGGGGACTCATCTGACATATTTTGGACATGTAGTAAGGATGGACAGGTCCTTAAAGAGGGACAGCACGCTTGGGAGGGTACAGGGATGGCGCAAGAGGGGAAGACCCTCTATGAGGTGGATTGATTCAGTGACTGGGGTAATCAGGATTGGACTGATTCAGTGACTGGGGTAATCAGGATGGGTGTGTCAGAGGCAGTGTAATTGGCACAGGATAGAGCAGGGTTTAGGGCTGTTGTACATAGGGTCGCTATGAGTCGCAAGCGACTCGACGGCACATAACAACAACAACTTATAATAAGTTTCTTTGTTAATGACTTTTTAATGTCTGTTTAAAAATGAGAGCCCTCTGGTGGCCCAGGGTTAAGGAGTTGTGCTGCCAACTCAAAGGCATGAAGTTCAAATCTATCAACTGCTCCACAGGAAAAAAGATGGGTAATCTCCCACAACGCAATTAATAGCCTCTGAAAGCTCTCTGGAGGATCCGCCATGATTTCATTCTGACTCCTCAGCACAGAGCAACACCTGGTGGCCTAAGGTGTTGCACTGCCAACCCAAAAGCACTTGGTTTGAATATACCAGAAGCTCCTCAGCAGAAAGCTGGGTAGGCGCCTCCTGATTTACAGCCTCTGAAAAACCGTTGGAGGGTCAGCTGTGAGTTAGTTTCAGCTTAATGATACGGAGTTGTTGCTCTTTATAGATGAGATTCATGTAAGACTGTAGAGTGAGCAATTAAGAAAGCCTCCATCCAACAAGTGAGTGTGTAAGCTGCCCGGAGTCAGGAAAGGGCTGTGGGAGACGAAAGGAACCAAAAACCCTCCCGCATCATTTCAGGAGCTCAGTCAACACATATACACATGTGTACACACACTAGAGAGTAAAAGATAAAACCCTACTTACGAAGCATTTTACTGGATCCCAGGATAAAAGATACAACCCCCAACTCTTAAGGCTACTGTATGCATATGAGCACACAAGACGGTAAATGTGAACAGATATCTGTAAAATAGTCTGACAATTGTTACAATAAGCTAAAGGGATAACGGATGAAATTGAAAAGTGAGCTGTGAATTAGAGATTAGTATTTGTCTCCGTGTTGAATATCCCAATTTTTTACAATTGTATCATATTTATGTAAGAGCATGCCACTGATCTTGGGAATTACACACTGGTGTATTTCGGGGGTGGGGGATGGCATGAATACATCTGGGGAGTACAGAGGATGAAAGAGGGGTTTTGAGAGGGTGAGGAAGGGAAGGAGAGAGGGCAGTGAGCCGACACCAAGGATTTGACATTTGAGTGAAATTTAGCAGAGAAGTTCACAAGGAAGAGAGGTTAGTGAGAAGGCATGTTAGGAGGGTGGTTACAGCGTAAGCAAAGATGAGGCATGCAAGTCCAAAGGGGACACACTGGAGAGTCAGGTGCACCAGGCTTCCCAGCATAAGCAGAGGAATGTGGCTGAAAACAGACTACACAAAACTGAGGGGACTTCAGGCTAGTACAGGGCTGACATCGGAAGGACAAAAGAAACTCCTCTGTAGACAAAATTTTTACCTGAAAAACGGATACTGTCTTGTGAAACAGCATAGGCATGTGAAAAGGGCTCAAGAATGTGTCATAGAAATACCCTAAAGAATGGTCAGCCAGGAGCTCTAGTGACCTCGTCCATAAGGTGTTGCATCCTTAACCCAAAAGTGGTACTTCTCTGGTGGCTTGAATCCACCAGCAGCCCTGCAGGTGAATGATGGGCCAACTCCTGGGTGGTTTACAGCCTCAGAAACCTAATGGATAATCAGCTCTGAGTCACTCCAACTCAATGGCAATGAGGTTTTTGGAACTTTTGGAGAAATGATACAAGTTACCTAAGTGTTCAGGTCTTTAATTCATAGCATTGCTGAGTGGTCTGCAACTCAATGGCACTTAACGACGACGATGACAACAACAACAACAACATGCTGTGACTATTACAATAAGCTTGAGCATATCAGAGGATGCTTCAAGATAGGGTAAGGTTCAGATCTGTTGCTCAGAAGGTTGCTATTTCTTTTAGTAGTTTTGATGGTACCTAACAATATACAGGATGAGCTCAGGGTTGACCTTGGTAAACTCAGATCCACAAAGATTTCTTAGCACTTACATTTATGCAGGTATTGTACGTCCTAGACCCTGAGGAGAAAGAGAGAGATCAAAAGATAGGCTTCCTGTCTTCAAGGTAGAGCTGATAACCAAGGAAAACTTTATAGATGAAGCTGAGTTCTGAGTGAGAGAAGAGAGCTTAGGGTTCACAGTCAGCCAGGCCTCCCAGAGCTCACCTCTACCATTGACCTCCAGGGGCTGTGTTTGACTGCCTCTGTAGATGGTACCCAGACCATCAGAGCCTGGTAGTGAAGGAGGAAGGCTAGGACGGAAAGGACAGATGGTGCTCAGCAAAAGCAAGAAAGGCCGTGCAAGTTGGAGATAATTGGTTTGTGTTTAGCAACAGTGATTAATCTGTTGGAGGCGTATAAGGAAACGAAATTGGTCAAGAAATTAGAACCCAATCTCGTTCATTTACAGAGATGCAAAACCCCTAGAAAATGGACTCAGCAATGTAGGGGGGAAAATATAACTATTATGATAAAGTTGGGCTGATCCTAGAAATGCCAGGATTATTTAACATTAGAAAAACTACTAACAGAATTCATAGCAATAGAAAAGAGAAAACTTCTCATTATCTAAATAATTGTTGAAAAGAGTATTTGCTAAAATGCACCATCAATTCATAATGAAATGTAATGATGAAATTTGTACTAAATAATTAGAGCAAGCATCATTCTTTAAATGACTTGAGGTTCTAACCAGTGCAATAAGAAAAGAAATACAATGCTTAAGCTTTGGAAAGGAAAGAATTAGATGGAAATTATTGCAGATAATAAACTTGTTTACTGAGACTACATAAAATATTTTATAGATAAATAGATATAACTAATTTTAAAAATTTTAACTAGTGGCAAGAAGCTGCACTGCAATACCAGAATTACATGGTTCAAATCCACCAGATGCTCTGCTAGAGAAAGAAGGGCAACCTCCTCTTGTACCAGGCAGATCTGATTTGATGATATACACTCAAAAAATAATAAAATATGCTGGCGAGGTTGTGGAGAGGCTGGAACCCTTATTCAGTGTTGGTGGGAGTGTAAAATGGTGCAACCACTGTGGAAAGCATTGTGGCGCTTTCTCAAAAAGTTGCAAATAAAG
>NW_006399939.1:2402739-2414526 GCF_000299155.1 Elephantulus edwardii | reverse complement strand
GTTCTGGGATTCCCATTCTTCTCAGAGTCAGCCACAATTTGTTATGATACACACAGTCAAACGCCTTTGCATAGTCAATGAAACACAGATATACATTTCTCTGGTATTCCCTGCTTTCAGCTAAGAAATTAACGTTATTGAAAGACAATAAATATGACTTAAGTAAATGGAGAGCTATGTTCATTATTAAACATTTATATTATGAAAATTATGCCAATTTTCTTAAAATGGGTCTATAGAATCAATTCAATTCCAGTGCATATCTCAAGTTATTGTTAGGTGCCATCATGCTAGCTTCAACTCATAGTATCCTATATTGTTGCTGTGTCATCGAGTCAGAACTAACCCATGACTCTCTGGCGGGTTTTCAGAGGTAGTTAATTGCATGGGAGATGGCTCATCCTTCTCCAGGGGAGCAGCTGGTGGATTAGAACCATGTGCCTTTGGAATTGTAGTGCAGCTTCTTGCCACTAGATTCTGCACTATTTTCACAATTTCTGCTGTGCCCAAACCTCTTGCTTTAGCTAGTTTGTTAATCTATCGAGTTGAAGTTCTTCCTGTAAACTTGGCAAGCTAATTCTATAATTTATATGAAAGAGCAGAGCCCTAAGAGTAACAAAGATGTGCCTGGGTGGGGAGGAGGGAAAAGGACTTCCTTTACTCTGTACAGGGAGCTCTGGTGGCCTAGGGGTAACAAGCTGCCCTGCAATTCTGAAGGCATACAATCCCAATCCACCAGCTGTTTTACAGGAGAAAAAGGAGCATTCTCCTCCTATGTGATTAAACGCCTTGGAAATCCTGCTACAGGGTCAGCTATGGACCGGTTTCGATCCAATATTACACAATGACAATGGCTACATATGGAAGTATAATAGAAAGCTGTAGTAAGTAGTAAGACACACAATTCTAACCCATTAGTGCCTTCATGGGAAAGATGGACAATCTCTTCTAGTATGATTTACTACCTCTGAAAATCCACAGGAGGGTCAGCTATGAGTGAGCTCCAACTCTGTGGTATCTAAAAGCATCATAGTAAGCAATAGAGTGTGATATATTTAAGTATAGAGATATTGACACTTAACAACAGAGTTGAACCGAACAGTCAAAAACAGACTTAGACAGATACAGAAGGCTGATTTATGACAGAAATGGCACAGCAGACCAGCTGAAAAAGGCTAGATTAGCCAATAAATGGAGCTGAGAAAATATGTTATTCACATGATGGTAGCAAGTAAAAATGGATTCCATCTCACATCATATCCAAAAATAAACTCCATATGAATTAAACGCAGAATGTTCAATGCAAAACTTTTACATTTTTTAAATAGAAGGGTTTCTTTATAACCTCAGGATAGCCAAGGGTTTATCATACAAGATACAAAATTTACTAACCCTAAAAGACTTATAGGTTATAGTAAAATCAAGAGCATCTTTCATCTGTATAAGAGGCTTCATGATGTAGGCTGTTTCTGTAAAGTTCATTGTTGTTGTTAAGTGTCATTGCGTTGAATATGACTCAAAAAGACCCTATGAATAACAGATATGAACCCTGGACTATCCTGTGCCATCCTCACAATCTCTGACACACTTTGAGCCCATTGCTGCAATCACTGTGTTAATCCACCTGGCTGAGGGTCTTCCTCTCTTCCTCTGTCCCTCCACCTTCCCAAGCACGGCCCTTTCCAAGGAATAACCTCTTCTAACAACATGCCCAAAGTATATGAGCTGTAGCTTTATCATCTTTGCCTCCAAGGAACACCCTGGCTGCACCTTCTCAAAACATATCTGGGATCTTCTAGAGAAGGAGGGGCAATCTCCTCCTTTACCAGTCAGATTCAATTTGATGGTACACACACACACACACACACACACACACAAAATAATAAATTTTTTTTTTGCAAAATTTTGCCGTATGAAATTGATCAGATATGCAGTCAAGGTGTGTTAATTGTAATTGATGGCTGAAATGCAAAGTTGGGAATAATGAAGAAGGAATGGTCATCAGAAAGTAGGGACTTGGTGAGGCTGGAAATAGAATTACTGAATTTTGTATGTTCTATAAAGACTACACCCTTGGGATCCCAGTGGGTCAATTCTGCTCTGTTATGTAGGACTCTATGAGTTAGAATCAACCCCATGGCTTTGGGAAGAGTTCATCACTATGTTTCATAAACAAAGGAAGAAGACCTAAAGGGATAGATGTAAAAAGTAAACATTCCTTTCTAACATTGGCAAGTTGCCACTTTGCAATATTGTGCTTGCCTCTTCTGTGCTCAATTACTATCAGAGAAGCAAGAAATTGCAACCTAGTTGGGGAGGAGGGGAAGAATACAATTAATCAATGGCACTGAATTGTACTCGTATAAATTGTTAAATGTTCTGCTGTGTAGAGTCTCAACAAAAAACACAAATTTTGGAAAACAAAGAGAAAAAAAGCTTAAAAAAAAGAGAGAAAGGGAGAAGACAAGTACCCAATGGATGAAGAGAGCTGTAGTACGTATAACCGATAAATGAATACATAAGAGTTGTTTTCATGCTAATTTCCTTGACTCTCTCAAGATCTTACTCAAAAGTCACTATTTTAATAAAACCATCCCAGATTAATGCTTAAAATTACAAGGTCACTTTTATCCTATTTCCTACATCTTGCCCTTTTCTGCCTGTTGTTGTTGTTATGTGCCATCGAGTCATTTGCGACTCATAGCGACCCTATGTACAAGAGCCCTAAACACCGTTCTATCCTGTGCCATCCCACCCGTCTCAAACGCACTCATTCTCACCACTCTACTCACAGAACCGATCCATCTCATCAAGGGTCTTCCTCTTCTGCGCTGCCCCTCCACTCTCCCAAACACTATGGCCCTCTCCAAGGACCAGTCCCTCCTTGCAACATGCACAAACTATGTCAGATGAAGCTTCAGAATCCTTGACTCCAAGGAGCATTCCGGCTTCACCTTCTCCAGGGCAAACCTGTTTGTTTTCCTAGCCGTCCATGGTATATTCAACACTCTTCTCCAGCACCACAGCTCAAAGGCATCAATTCTCTTTCTATCATCCCTATTCACTGTTCAGCTCTCTGAAGTCCAGTGAATACCGCCTTACATTAGCCATAACACTTATCATTACCATCAAGAAAGTGCCCATCAAGTTCATGGTGACTCCACACATGTCAGAGTAGAACTATTCTCCATAAGATTTTCAATGACAGACAGAGGTGGGGGGTTGTGTGCGTGTGGTTTTTGGTTTGTTGTTTGTTTTTTAATTGAGAGAGGGTCAGTACTTGGGGTGAAGTACTGGGACTAAGAAAGGAAGGTGCACTCGCTGTAAGCAGAGTGAAGACTTAAATCCAAGATCATGGCAAGGCATTTGAAATTCATTGCCAGGACTGTGATGGTATAGGATGGTAACGTGGAAGGTGCATACAGGAGCCTGAACAGAATCCTCAGCATGGACGGGCTCATTGAAGACATTAAGCGAAGGAGATACTAGGAGAAGCCCTGCCACAAATGACAGCGGGAAAGCTATGAGACGTGCCGAAGGATCTACAACATGGAAATGACCAGAAAAATCAACTTCCTGATGCGAAAGAATAGGGCAGATCCATGACAGGGCTGCTAAGGCAGTTTGTGTCTCCACTTGGTTTTTTTCTTGCATCCATATTCTCTTACTGTTCTCAACAATAAACTCAGTCACTTGTATGCAAGAAGACCTGCAAATACAAAGATAATCCAACTGGTCATCAATGGACGATGTCTTTTATTAAAGTGAAAGAGAAATTGAATCAAAAAAGTAGTCTAGGAGCAATGAGAAAATAATCTAACATGTAGCAGAATATACCTACTGTTTCTTACATGTTATTGTAAAACTCAAAGCTATTAGTGAAGCATCTTTAAACTTTACAGAACCTCCCTCCTCCCCAAACCATTAGGTAAAGAGAAGGGGAAGCATATATATGGAATAAATTCTGAAACACCCAACAACCTGCCTAAAGTGACAGAATTCTTATCCAAAAAAATCCCTAAGACAAATTTAACTAATGTTCATTCCTTGTTTTCTGTTATTTGGTGTTTTTTTAAAAGAATTTTTTTTTTAAAAAAGATTTTCAATGACTGGGTTTTTTATTTTTCCTAACAGCTTGCTTTTTTTACCAGTCATCTCTAGGTAGACTTCCAACCTTTCCATCAGTAACCAAGCACATTAATCATTTACCTGACTCAGTGATTTCATCATTACCATAAACATTGTTTTACTAAATCATCTGATTACCTATATTCTGTTCCTACCTTTGGAAGCAGGAGTGGCATCCACTTCCTAAACAACATGCCTCTGGAAACTCTATGAACTTTGATAAAGGTCAATAGTTATATAGAAAGGCTTCAGGCCTTTTGTTCATAGGGTCACAATGAGTTGTGCTCAACTTGGAGGCAAGCAACACCAACCACCTGTGGAATATAAAATCCAAAATAAAATCAGGAATTTTGCTCAATTTTGTTCATTGCTGTATCTTTGCATATGAAAGAGTGTTTGCGTGTGTATGCGTGTCAACAAGTCAATAGAAAAGTGATACAAGGGACTTAGTCACTTCATAAAATAAAAAGTAGAACATGAAAATAAATAGAAAAAAGATATTTGACTTTATCAATAATCAAGGTGTCACAAGTTAAGAGCAGAATGAAAGATTCATTTACATCACCAGATTGGCAAATATTAAGAGTTCTGACAATACTAAGTGTTGGCTAAAATGAACAACAAAGAAACTCTTAATACACTTGTTAGTGGGGTGTAAAATGAACAGCTTTGAAAAAGAAATTGATATTATTTTGTAAACTAAACAGGTTTAGAGAAAGGATACACTCCTGATGCATATCTTTCCTGATTTTAAATCATTTGATACTCCCTTGTTATGTTCAGATAATTATTTTTTTTTTTGGCTATGTATAGGTTTTGCATTGAGTGTTCTGGGATTTCCATTCTTATGATCCACAGCCTAATGCCTTTGCATAGTCAATTAAACACAAGTAATCATTCTGGTATTTTTCTGCTTTCAGTCAAGATTCTTCGAACACTAGTAATGATATTCCTCCTTCTACAGAATCTTCTGAATTCATCTTGGATTTCTAGCAGTGTCTTGTCAATGTACTGTTCCATTTGAACTATAGGAAGAAGAATGTGGCATCAGAATTGGAGGAAAATTCATCAACAACATACTTTATGCAGATAACATAAAACTTTGCTTGCAGAAAGTAAAGAAGACTTAAAGAATTCACTGGAGAAGACCAAAGCCTAGTGTTTTCAAAATTCCTCACTACTGGACCAGTAGGCAACATCATGATAGATGGAGAAAAGATTGAAGTTGTCAATGATATCATTTTCATTTTACTCAAATCCACAATCAACATACATGGTTGAAGCACTCAGGAAATCAAAAGATGGACTGTATCGGGGAAATCTGCTGTCAAGGACCTCTCCAAAGTACTAAAGAGCAATGATGTCAGTTTAAGACTGTTATGGTTGTTGTTAAATGTCGTCAAGTCCCCTGCAACTCATAGTGACCCTGTGTACAATAGCTCTGAACCCTGCCCTATCCTGAGACAGTGTCACTGGCTCTAACACACCTAATCCCACTGCCCCAGTTACCCTGTCAATTCATCTCATCCAGGGTCTTCCTCTCCCATGCTGTCCCTCCACCCTTCCATGCATGATGTTCTGCCAAGATTCGTCTTACTTTTGTGATAATGTCTCTAGTACTACGACCTCTTCTAAACTCAGTTTGCATTTCTGGCAGCTCTCTGTAGATATACTGTTCCAGTTGTTTTTTTATAATCTTCAGTGGGATTTTGCTCATATGTGATATTAGTGATAGTGTATGATAATTTCCACACTCTGTTGAGTCACCTGTTTTTGGAATGGGAGTAAATATGGATCTCTTCCAGTCAGTTGGCCAGGCTTGAATTTTCTCTTCTTCTATGAGGTCATAGGTGTCAATAGACAAAAGATAATATGACAGAAGGAGGAGGGCCATGGACTATTTGGGCATTTTTAAAACATAATTTACTTGTACCTTCAGGTCATGTTCAAGCCCACTCTCATATATACCATTTCCATTTAGTGATGGAGGGCTGCTGTACACATCCAACTTAGAAACTCTGTAGGCTGGACCACACCCAGTTCATAATGGGTCAATTAGCCCGCATGGTGAACTATGTGGCCTACGGTGAGGTGTTCAGTCTTTACCAAGACTCAGTTTCTGGATTAAAGAACAATTTCCTGCAGAGAATGGCAGCACTTTATTTCAAAATCCCAAGGGTCTATGCTAAAATTAACCAATAAGGGTCTGCTAAAGGCCCCAAACAGCACCTCTATCTACCAGTGATACCTCAAGCCCTATTGGATCAGCAACATGATATGGCCCAAGTAACAGAGCAGCTTGCACAGCAGCCTGAACCAGTTATAGGGCCTCTTCTTGTTCTAGGCCCTGCTCAAAACTAGCAGCTTTCCAAACCATTTAATAAATATATAATAACACTCAGATGAGGGATGTGTTGCCTCCCAAACCCAAAGAGGCCCATTGGTATTGTGCCTCTTTCTTAATTGTCTGTCTTTCCCCCTCTGTCACTGTCATGGCATAGGAACCAACTCAAAGCTCAACCAATTCATAGACCCTTCATTGAGTTCCCAAGGTTGTAAGGCAGAAAATTCAACAACTTATCCTTTACTTTAGCTGTAATATCACAACATGCCCCATGCCACCGAACCCCTATAAATTTCACTGAGGCAGCAGGTACCTGAAATTTTTGCTGTATACATTTCCCACATCTTAGCATATAAATGTCTAACCAGGAAGTCTGGGGTCACTGATACTACTTTCTTCCTAAATCCAACCAGTATAATGTCATCAATGTAATGGACCAGAGTGATGTATTGTGGAAAAAGAAAGAAAGGCATTCAAGTTTCCTTTGGACTACAAGATGATAGAGGGGTTTTTTTTGAAACTTGATATACCTCAGAGGTTGTTGTTGTTGTTGCTGCTGTTATGTTATGCTGTTATTATGTTGTTATGGTATGTCAGTCATTGAGTTGCCCACAATTCATAGCAATCCTATGTACAATAGCTCTGACCCCTGTCCTATCCTGATCCAGTCTCACTGACTCTGACACACTTAATCCCATTGCCCCAGATATCATGTCAATCTATTTTGTCTGGAGTCTTCCTCTCCTGAAGTGTCCTTCTACCTTTCCAAGCATGATTCTTGTCCAAGGACTGGCCCCTCCTGGCCATGTGCCCCAAGTATGTGAGACAGAGCTTCAAAATCCTTGCCTCCAAGGAGAAACTTGGTTTCATCTTTTTTTAAAAAAATTATTATTAAATTGTATTAGTTTTAATGAATATTTACAGAGATTTTGGGTTCTCATTCATTCATTGTTGCACTGTTTTCTCTACCCTCCTCCCCAGTTCGTTCTTCTCCCCCCCACCACCGAATGTCTGTTTTAATTGTCCAATTGCCACAGTGCTTTTCAAAGCCAGTTCTGATTAATCTCCTTTGTTAGTGTGTCCTTTGCCATTCCCTATCACTCCTCCCTGAGAGAGACTTCACCCTGATTCATAAGGAAAAGGGGATGGTGTATTCTCTTAGCTACTTCTTGCTGAAAAGGGACGCTGTGGGTTTCAGGGTGAAGATCTTCTCTCACTACTCTAAAGGGCCCCTTTGGCAGTAGGAAACACATAGACTATTATGGAGATTGATTTTGGAATTTAGATGCACTGTTATCAATTGTGCTTAGCCGTACATGTTCATATCTTTGAAGATGTATCATGGAGGTGTTGCAACCTAGAAGACACAAATTTAACTAACAAGTTAAAAGTACATGAGTAAAAAATTAACAAGCAATAATATTCCGAGTAGAGGTTCTAGTAGTGGCACAAATCAAGTTACAGAGGGAAGGTGGTTCTTACAGTAAAAGGCCTATAGACTAGCACTTTGTCTATTATAGTGTACAGGTTAGGAACCACAAGATGTAGAGGCTCAGCTATGTCGTTTCTGCTTCTTAAGTCCTGGAGCAAATTCCATCTACCACTGGGCTGTTTTACAACTTGGAAGTTCACATGCAAGGTAGAGGTAAAGTAAGGAACTGCTTTTGAGGTTTTCCATCCATTCCAACAACTAAGAGATAGTGAGAAGAGTTGGGGCCTCAGAAGGCTTTTAGGACCAATTAGTAGGCTTTGTGTCCAGGAGAAAATGAATATACTTACCAGTAATGTTAATGCTCATCCACGGCTCTTCTGGGAGGATCTAAATCGTTGAAGTGTCCTCCTTTGTTTCCAGCTGGGAGCTGGGGCCTGTCAGTACTGTCTGCTACGAGGACCTGCTTGGCCAAGTGTCCTTCAGAGCCACACTTAAAGCAAGTGAGTGGGAGCTTCTTCTCTACTCCCTTGCCTATCTGTGGCTCTGGTCTGTGACACTGTCTACTGAAGTGGCCCAGCTTTCCACAGTGGAAGCAATTCTGACCTCCTTTATTACCTTTGGGTGGCACTGTATATGAGTAAGACTTCCTTTTCCTGACACAGGCCCTAAACTGGCAGCACTAGCTGCCCAAAAATTTTGGCCATTCTCTGGTCTTTTCTCTTCCCTCTAGATCCCAGTTGTTAAAAGAGGGAAAAATTTAAGCAAATGTATAACAAATAATTTTGAACATTATAATCTTTTAAGCTTATGGCTAGAAGTATTAGCAAAATCATCATTTCCAATCCAGAGATATATGTTCCAATGCAGTATCTATTTTCCATAAATGGTTTTGGTAAGAGGAATGTTGTAAATGTGGATACATTTCCACTATTCCTTCTCCATGCCATGATATAGTGTTATTAGCTTGAGCAGTTATAAATCCATTGCCATCCTTACTCTAACTTAATTCTTTTTTTTTATAAATTTAAATTTGTTATTAATTTCAGTGAAAATTTACAGAGGCTTTGGATTTCCATTCATGGTTTCATCTTCTCCAAGACATTTTCCTACAAGATTGTTGTTGTTGTTGTTGTTAAGTGCTGTTGACTTGTAGGAAACTCATAGCGACCCTATAAATTAAAGACCTGACTACTTGTATAACTTTCATCATTTCTCTAAGTTCTTAAGAGTTTCTGGAAGCAAGCTATTTCAGAAGCAGATGCCATTCCTGCTTTCAAATCTGTTTTAATCTGAGAGCTCCACCAAACACTGTCCAACTAAAGACAAACTACTTATGATGATCTTTTGAAATTATAATGGGGGGAAAGGCATTGGCCAGATCAATAACTGAACACTAGATACCGCGAGATGTACTCATTTGCTTAAACAATGGAACTCCATCTGAAAGTGATGCAATTGGAGCCAATGGCTGGATGAAATTAGAGAATACCAGAAGAATGTTTATTTGTGCTTTATTGACTATGCAAAGGCATTTGACTGTGTGGATCATAAGAAATTGTGGCTGACATTGAGAAGAATGGTAGTCCCAAAGCACTTGCTTATGTTCATGCGAAACCTATACCTGGACCAGGAGGCCATTGTGTGAACAGAGCAGAGGAATACTACATGGTATAAAATTAAGAAGGGAGTGTGTCAAGGTTGTATTCTCTTTCCATACCCATTCAATCTGTATGCTGAGCAAATTATTTGAAAAGCTGCACTCTATGAAAAGGAATGTGGCATCAGGATCAGAGGGAGACTCATCAGTAATCTGTGTTATGCAGATGACACAACGTTGCTTGCTGAAAGTGAGGAGGACTTGAAGCAGTTGTAAAAGATCAAGGAATGCAGTCTTTAATATGGATTGCATTTCATTGCCAAGAAAGCAAAGATTCTTACCATTGGACCAAGAGGCAACCCTATCATAGATGGAGAAGAAATTGAAACTGTCAACAATTTCATCTTGCTTGGATCCACAGTTAACACCCTTGGTACCAGCAGTCAGGAAATCAGGAGACTCATTGCATTGGAAAAGCCTGCAGTTAGGGACCTCTCCAAATTATTGAGGAGTAGTAATGATGTCAGCTTGAGGACTAAGATGCATCTGACTCAGGCGATGGTCTTTCTGATCACTTGCCATGCATCTGAGAGTTGAACAAAGAATAGGGATGATGGAAGAATTGATGCCTTGGAACTGTAGTTTTAATGAAGAGCACTGAATATCCTGTGGGCTGCCAAAAGGACAAATATGTCTTGGAGAGGGTGAAGCTGGAATATTCTTTGGAGGCAAGGAGAATGGGATTTTACCTCACCTCTTCAACCATATTGCTAGGAGGGGCTAATCCTTGAAGAGGGACATGATCCTGAGAGGGGTGAAGGAGGAGAAGACCCTCGACCAGGTGGATTGACACAGTGACTGTCACAATGGGCTCTAGGTTGTCAGGAAATGTGAGAATGACACAGGATAATATAAGGCTCAGATCTGCTATGAGATGTACTCCACACAATGGCACCTAATAACAGCAGGATAATCAACTTTCCTTCTCCCCAACCCATCCATCTCCCCTCACCAGGTCAAATAAGATGAGTTAAATGATGATGTGATAGAGATCAACACCTCTGCAACTTTCAAGTCCTTGATGGTGGCATTAAATACAGATTCCTCCATGAATGTGCTATTATTGCTTTTGGCTTGCTATTTTTCCTAGGTAAAGGCAATTCTAATGGCTTCTCTTTGGCTTTTCCCACTATTATCATCCCTGGTCCAGATGTCAAGGATCCAATGTGGGAGTTCTTCCAGATGCTGAATATTCCAATTGTGCATTCTGTAACAGGGAAAATCACTACAGGAAGAGTAGCAGATACCTACTGGGCCCACTGTCAGACAGACCTGACTAAGCCTCCATTAATGACCTGGCCTCCATATGTTCTTATTTAACTGGTGGGCCATAGTGATGTTTTGAGCTTCCTACAATCAGTGTCAATTCAGAACCACTGTCCAACAATCCTCAAAAAGTCTCATTATTTCTTGTCACTCTTGTAGAAGACCATAGGTACTTTTGAGTAAATCTTGGAGAAAGATTTCTGGCAATGTTGTAAAGTCCTTTCTCCAGGGGACCTGGAATATCCCACACACACCTTCATTCAAGAAGTTGTGGACCTATAAAC
Source organism: Elephantulus edwardii (assembly GCF_000299155.1). Taxonomy (NCBI): domain Eukaryota; kingdom Metazoa; phylum Chordata; class Mammalia; order Macroscelidea; family Macroscelididae; genus Elephantulus; species Elephantulus edwardii. Next base: position 2,403,415 of record NW_006399939.1, on the reverse strand, counting down.
TGGCTCAAGTTTTGGAATTGACTGGGTAGCCATCATTCTGTTCTGGCAATTCAAGTTAGACTGCCATTTACCTGAGTTAAATTCTTCTACTTATACAAATCTAGGACATACTTAGGAGATTTCTCATCTATATCACTTTCAGAAGCACGAGGACTAAGTAACCACCATCATAAATCCATATGAATCAGACAATTATGGTTACTTTTTTAACTTTTCTGTCCATTACTATAACCATGCCCACTTTGCTTGTTGTGTTGTCACTGGCCTCTACTTCCCGGGTTCCAACCTTCCCTATTTTATAGCTTTATTGTTATGTACCATCAAGTCAGGGCCAACTCTTGGATGATCCTTCAGTGGATTTTCAGAGACAGTTAATCACATTGTAGGAGATTGCCCATCTTTCTCTTGTGGAGTAGATAGTACATTTGAACTGTGTGCCTTCAGATATGCAGCACTGCTTCTTACCACTAGGCCACCAGAGCCTTTATAGTTAGATGTCTTAATTCTATAAGAGCAGTTCTCATGGTCAAGTCTGGCATACGTAAAATGATAATTACAATAGACTTTAAGAATGCCAGGACTCCTCTCACAAATTTATTTTATAGTTGTAAAAGGGGTGTCTTCTGAGTATTCCATATGTGAGTCTGTCGTTGTTGTTGTTATGTGCCGTCAAGTC
>NW_006399939.1:2382267-2401544 GCF_000299155.1 Elephantulus edwardii | reverse complement strand
GATATTCTTCAGTGAAATCTTGCTTGCATGTGAAATCAGTGAGATTGTGAGTCTAGCCTGATAAAAACATTCTAATATGTCACTTTCTGTAAGCCTTTGGATACTTTCTTATATATCTCACCAGTCTGATACTTCAACTTGATGTAGTGTAAATCAATTCATAATCCACACTTTTGTAAATTCGCAATGAACTATTAGATAGTTTCTTAACCTCTCTAACTGGAACACCAAATAAAGAATCTGTATTTTTTCTATTAAGTGCCATTGAACTGACAACAACTCTGAGATAACAGAGGAAAATCTCACCTGATTCTGCACCATCTTCACAATCCCTACTGTGTTTAATCCATTATTTCAGTCACTGGATTAATCCATCTCCTTGAAGGTCTTCCTCTCCTTCACAGACTTTCTACTTTTCCAAGCAAATCTGTGAGTTAGGCTCAAATCAATAAACTCAAATGGATCCAATTTTATGTTCTTTGCTCCATTACACTTATGATCCATTCTCACACATACTTTCTAGGTTTCTGTTTGTATGTTTAGAAAAGTCAAGCAGTTCATTTGTAGTGTGGCATACCTCTTCCTGGGTCACAATTTATACTTCACTTTTGGGGGATTTCTGTAATTTAACTCTAGTTATAGATCTAGAAGCAGATATGGGTGGAAGGGGACAGTTTGAAACATTCAGCAATGTTTTATAAAGGTTCTGCCTCAGGCAATGCCCCAAGCTCTGTCACAGGTGAAATTGCAAAATTTCCTTAAATATAGCCGGGTTAATTTTATCAGATGGGTGTGGAAGAACTCGTTCTGTTTGTAGGTCTGTTTCAACAGAATTTAGAGACGAGACGTAATGTCTCCAGCTTCTTGATTATCTGCCCATTTGTCCTCATCCCATGATGTCCTATTCCATTTCTTCCCAATCAATGACTTTAACTTCAGACACCATTTGAGGTTGACATTTTAGTTGACATTGTAATTTAGCTACTTTAACAATAAGATTTTGTGCTTGTTTTTCAGCCATATCAGTCTGTTGCTATAAGACATAAGATTTATATTCAGAAACTTTTGAGTTCTCTTACGTCAAACTTGAAGTGTGACTCAGAATTCCTGAGTTCATCTCTTTCTTTCACTTCTTTGTCTAGTAAGTTGTTGTTGTTGTTGTTGTTGTTGTTGTTGTGCACGCTAGAGTTGGAACCAATCAACCCACAGATGACCCTCCAGTGGGTTTTCAGAGGCAGTTAATTGCATGAAAAGAGATTGCCCATCCTTCTCCAGTAGAGTGGCTGGTGGCCTCAAACTCCATGACTTCAGTATTGTAGCACAGCTTCTTGGCACTAGGCCATCAGTAGGACCAACCTATTAGCTACCCTAAATTTCTCATTCTGACAAACTAGAAAAGTATCAAGTACGCCATCATCTAGAACCTCACGTCTTACTAATAGTTTATTTATATTTGTGGAGATATTTGGTGAATTAATATTGCTGCTCCAAATCAATGATTCTCTTTATTAAGGGAGGTAGAGCCATAAACACACTAAGACTTAACAGACTTGAAAAAAAAAAAAAGAAAATCCTTCTTTATGATTTTGTTTCTTTAGAATCACCACTAGTACAAAATATCTTAGGCTGGCTTTTCTAGAAAGGTAAAGGTAATGAATCAATTAATATATCCATATGTAGTTGTTAGGTATCATCAAGTTGACAGTAACTTATGACAATGTTATGAACAGATCTGAACCTTGACCTGTTCTCATGATCTCTGCCATGCTCAAGTCCATTGTTGCAGTCACTGTGTCAAGCCATCTCCTTAAGAGTCAGTTCTTCTTTTTCTTTGACCCTCTAACTTTCCCAGCAAGAAGTCTTTTTTTTCAAGGACTAGTCTTTAACCTGCAGCCCTCAGGCCTGGTTTTAATTGTTTTTGGTCAAACATTCTTCTAAGTGGTATAGCACTGGTCTGTCCATTTGCTGTACAGAGGTAACTCATGGTTGCTGTGCTGCTGAACACTGTGACACTGATGTGTCAAATGCGATAATGGTTACCCATGGTGGACAGTGTTTGGTGGAGCTCCCTGATTAAAACAAGCTTGAAAGAAGGAGTAGCATCTACTTCTGAAATAGCTTGCCTCCAGAAACTCTATGAACTTGGAGAAACAATGAAAGTTGTACAAGTGTTTAGATCTTTCATTCACTGGGTTGCTATGAGTCGTCTACAGCTCGATGGTACTTAACAACTACTGTGACTCCTAGTGAGCCAATGAACAAGGACCTGAACCCTATCTATCCTGAGCCACACTCATCTCTACTATACTTTAGCTTATTTTGCAATCACCATGTCAATCCATCTTGTTGAGGGTCTTCCTCCCTTTCTCTGACCCTCCACCTTTCTAAGCATGATGCCTTTTTTCCAAGGACTGTCCCTTCCTAACAATATGGCCAAAGTATGTGAGGGAAAGTTTCACTATCCTTGCCTGTAAGAAGTACCCTGATTACAGTCTCTCCAAGATGTATTTGGTGTTTTTTGGTGGTTTTTTCCAATCCATGAGATATTCAGTACTCTTCTCCAATACCACAACTCAAAGGCATTGATTATTCTTCTGTCACCCTTATTCACCAAGAACATGACTCAAATAAGGTGTATCTGAGTCTTTAAACTGACATCATTGCTCTTTAGCACTCTGGAGAAATCCTTGACAGATTTCCCCAATGCAATACATCTTTTCATTTCTTGACTATTGACACCAAGTATTGCTGATTGTGGATCCAGGTAAGATGAAATCATAGATAATTTCAAACTTCTCCATCTATCATTGATGTTGCCTATTGATCTAATGATGCGGATATTTGTTTTCTTGATGTTGACGTGTGTGTGTGTGTGTGTGTGTGTGTCTGTGTCTGTGTCTGTGTGTGCGCACGCACTGTTGTGTGCCATTGAGTTGGAACTGACTCATAGCTGACTCTTCAGTGGGTTTTGGGGTTTTCAGAGGCTTTAAATCACATGGATAGAAATGGCCTGTCTTTATTCCATGGAGAAGCTGGTAGCTTTGAATTGCATGCCTTGGCGTTGGTAATGCAATTTCTTACTAGTAGGCCACCAGAACTCCATATAAACCCTCCAGCAAGATTTCAAAGGTTCTAAGTCACATGAAGGAGATGACTCATCTTTCTCTCTTGGAGTAGCTGTATTCAAACCATGTGCCTTTGCTGTGTCAGTGCAATTCCTTACCATTAGGCCAGCAGAGCTCCCTATATATGTGTGTATTTTTAAAAAAACCAGCAAAACAGATATTGTTACTGAGTGCCATTGTGTTGGAACTAACTCACAGCTGACGTTCTGTCAGGTTTTCAGAGACAGTAAAACACATGGGAAGAGATTGCCCATCCTTCTCCTGCCAGAGTAACTGGTGGTTTGAACCATGTGCCTTTGGGATAGTTTATTTATAAAACATAGGCATGTGTGTGTGTGTGTGTGTGTGTGTGTGTGTAAAATTTAATTCAAAGGATGTAACTCATTTATTCCCATTCCAAGAAAAATGATCCATTGGAATGTGGAAACTATTGAACAATATCATTAATATCACATGCAAGCAAAATACTGCTGAAGATCATTCAAAAACAGCTAGGACAGTACATAGAAAACTACAAGAAATTCAAGCAGGGTTTAGAAGAGGCCATGGCACCAAGGATATCATTGCTGATGTCAGATGGATCCTAGCTGAAAGTAAAGAATAACAGACAAACGTCTATTTGTGCTTTACTGACTATGCAAAGGCATTTGACTATGTGGATCATTACAAGTTGTGGCTGACATTGAAAAGAATGGGAGTCCCTGAGCCCTTGATTGTGCTCATATGAAACCTATACCTAAAGCAAGAGACTGTTGTGTAAACAGAACTAGGAAACATTGCATGGTTTAGAATTGGGAAGAGTGTGTCAGGGTTGTATTCTCTCTCTCCATATCTATTCATTCTGCATGCTGAGGAAATTATTTGAGCAGTTGGACTCTGTGAAGAGGAATGTGGCACCAGGACCATAGGGAGACTCATCAATAACCTCTGTTATGCAGATGACACAACCTTGCTTGCTGAAAATGAGGAGGACTTGAAGCATTTATTGCAGAACATCAAGGAATGCAGCTTTCAACACAGATTGCATCTAAATGTCAAGAAAACAAAGATTCTTACCACTGGACCAAGAGGCAATCCCATCATAGATGGGGAAGAGATTGAAACTGCCAACAACTTCATCTTGCTTGGATGTACAATTAACACCCTTGGTACCAGCAGTCAGGAAATTAGGAGACATATTACACTGGGAAAGTCTGCAGTTAGGGGTCTCTCCAAATTCTTAGGAGTAATGATGCCAATTTGAAGACTTAGGTGTGTTTGATTCGGGCCATGATCTTTCTGATCATTTGCTCTGCATCTGAGAACTGGACAATGAATAGGGAGGACAGAAGAATTACTGATGCCTTTGAACTGTGGTTTTGAGAGAAGAGCACTGAACATCCCATGAACGGCCAAAAGAACAAACACACATGTCTTGGAGAGGGTGTAGCCAGAGTGCTCTTGGAGGCCAGGGTGATAAAGCTTTGCCTCTTATACTTTGGGCATGTTTCTATTCCTTGGAGAAGGACATGAGCTCAGAAAGGTAGAGGGTCAGTGAAGGAGAGGAAGACCTCCCACGAGGTGTATTGACACAGTGACTGTCACAATAGGCTTTAATGTTTTGAGAACTATAAAGATGGCACAGGATAGGACAGGGTTCAGATCTGTTGTTCACTGGGTCTCTGTGAGTCATACTGGACTTAACAGCATCTAACAACAGCAACAACTCTCATACTTGGAGAAGCTAACAAGTTTCAAGCCTTGCTCCAAGGAAACAGAGATAAAGAGCCAGATGTACGAGGAAGACCAATCCAAAAACAACCCAGTTCCACCATACTTCCTCGGGTATTCTAAGTGTACCACATTCCCAATAAAAATCCGCCCTCAACCAATTGACTGATTGTAGCAAATTCTATTAGTCTGTGTATTACATCAAACCTCATCAAGGAAGCAACCTCATCACAACTGCCAAACCAGAGAACCACAAGCACCAAGCTGACACACAAGCCCAGCTATCACACACACTACATTTATGAAAATACAATTAGGGCTCATATTTCAGATATTATCCAATGAGGCTTTAACAAACGTAACACGAGTGGTTGGCTTTAACAAACAGAAAGTTATTCTCTTACTGTTTAGGAGGCTAGAAGTCCAAGTTCAGGATGCCAGATCTAGGGAAAGGTCTGCTTTTTCAGTGTTGGATGTAGCGGAAAGTCCTTGTTTCTGTCAGCATCTGTAGGCTCAGTGTTCCATGGAGATCCCCCTGCCCTGGCCTTTATGATGTCAAGGAACTTCCTCATGTAGGCGGCTAGGTCCAAAATGATGCACTCCACTATTAACAATTATTTCTTGATGAAAGCAACCCAGCCCCCTCTTCTTAGCTCTTTTTATCTCTAGTGAGATAAAAGGTATATAACAGGTCATACCCTATGGAAATTCCCCTTAAGTCAGTTTAGTGGTGGGATGGGACTAAGGGATGCTGTATTCCTCCCTAATCCTTTTACAACTGTTTGTTTATCAGATCATGTGGCATCATTACATAGTTTTTATATTATATCATTACATACATGTACTTTGGAGGACACAATTCAATCCACAACATATGTCTTTGGATTTTTAAATTTTGTTTCTCTAGTCATCCATTTTTATTGTGCTTGACAATAAAGTATCAGTCTGCAACAGATGGGAAACTTTAAAAAATTTACCAGTGATAGTTTAAGAACACTCCCCTAGAAGAGTAACTGTCAGACTTTTTAAAACAGTATAGGAAGAAAAACGCTTTTAAACAAGAATGGTGGTAAATATACACGGAACAAAACATTTGGTATTTCAACATTGGGAGAAAAAATATTCTTCACTTTACAACCAAGGAGACACAAACATAAACTAAAGCAGGGTTTCACAAAGCGATACTTCTTGTTTCTGTATGAAATGTGGTAAGTAGTTGAGCTGCCAACCCAAAGGCAGGTGGTTTGAATTCAGCAGCTGCTCTGAGGAAGAGAGATGGGAAATCTTCCATGAAATTTACAGCTTCTGAAAACCTGTTAGAGGGTCAGCTAGAAGCCTGTTCTGACTCCAAATCAATGAATGAGTGAGTGATATGAATGTACTAGGACAGTTAGCGCTTTGTTTTTGTTCTCACTTTTAAATCCTGGTTAATCTATTAAATAGATTTCACTACCCACTAAAGATCATGAACCCCAAAGGAAATTCTTGTTCCCAAGAAATTCTTGCCCAATTGCACCATGAATCATGTGAAACAATGTTCCTAGTAGCCTTATTCTTTAAAGCAAAAACCAGAAAACCACCCAAACATCATCCAGTAGGAGACTAAATAAATTCTGATCTATTCACCTAATAGAATATTACAGGGACACAATCAATGTTTATTGAATAAATTAATAAACATCTGTGAAAATGAAGCAGAACTCCATAGAGTAGTTTAGATAGATCTTAGCAATGTGGAATAGAAAGCAAACCACAGATGACTATATTGAAGGAAATCATTCCACAAATCTTTCAAAACCAGCAAAACTAAACATTATATTGCATAGGGACACAGAGATTTGATACAACTAGCCTAAAAAAAGGGAAAAGGATGATAAACACACATTCAAGGTAGCAGTTACTTCTGGGGGGAAGGCAGGAGATAGGATTTGGGAAGAACTCCCAAGCAGCTTAAGAGGATTAGAAATGTTATGAAGTTGTGTGGCTTGCAAATGTTCATTTTATTATTTTGCTTGATACTTAGCTATCTGTTGTATGTATTATCTATCAGACAGTCTTTAAAATGAGAAATTAAATTGGAGGACAGAGACCATTTGGCCTAACTACACTGAACAAGTTGTTTTACTCTTTCACTGGTAGATAAAAATATAGGTAGAATTCTTCTAAAAATAGAAGGATAACTAGTAAACCATGTATGGGGACCCAAGGGGGGAAGGGGTGAGAGCAGAGGAGTGAGGATGGGTAGGGGTAAAACCACGGGGTTGCACAATTTGATGGGTGGAGGGAAGGGGGTAAAGGAAATGGGAAAGATATGGCAGGGACCTGAAAAGATAGGCATAGTCCAATGGTGATTAATTTTATAAAACAAGATGCATGAGAACGACTGTATGAAACACAATATAAATGAAGACTAGTGTGAAACATAATCTATATGAACTTTGTAAGCAAACTAGTATAAAATAAAACATTTTAAAATATATGTAGATCTACCTACATATATACATAGCTTCCCCCACTCCCCTCAGCTTCTTCCAGGAACCGGGATGGTGCAGTGGTGAAAGTGCTTGGCTGAGACCAGAAAGGTGTGTTCAAGCCCAGCAGTCACTCTGCAGGAGAAAGAGGCAGCAGTCAGCTTCCGCAAAGACTTAAGTCTTGGAAACGCTAAGGGCCAGTTCTACTTTAGCCTATAATGTTCTTATGAGTCCAAATCAATGTAATGACTATGAGTTTGCTTTTGGGTTTCAAGTTGTATGACGAACCCAAAGACGGTGTCTCCCTGGTGGTTCAAATCCGCCTCAGATCCTCGGTGGGAGGAAAGATGGACAATCTCCTCCCATGAGCTTTACAGCCTTGGAAAACCAATGGAGGGGCAGCTATGAGACAATAGCACACAATAACAATGTTGTCTGTTAAAGTCCTCATGATGTAGTGTGTAACGTATCAGGCAGCTAACAGAAAGAAGTTTGAACCCTCACGTGGGTCCTCCAGAAAAAGATGGACAGTCACTTTCCGGTCCTGGAAAGCTGATGAAGACTGGACAGTGATTGGTCGGGTGCAGGGAAGTCTATTAAGTGAGCAATGGCATTATGGGAAAGTTGAAATATTGTGAAAATTACGAAAAGGGGACATGGAAATATGAGAGTGAGCACAAGCTTTTGGAAAAGTGGCACCAATAGACTTAATTGGACTGGGGTTGTCTCAAACCTTCAATTCATTTAAAAAAAAAACAACAAAAAACCACCCAAATCTGTGAAGGGCAATAACGTGAGGTATGCCTGTACCTGCACAAAGTAGGGACTTCTTTCTTGTGTGATTTAATGAAAGAATAAATAATGATGATGATCAACGAAGGATGCTATAGACTCTTCCTGTCCAAGCCAATCAATATACAGATTGTTCCATGCTGTTGTAGACGCATGATCTAACTGAGACACCAGCAGGAATGGCTTTCTCGAAAGTGTTTATGAATTGATGAGCTCAGGGGGAGGTAAAACAGGTTTCAGGATGAAAGTGGGGGAAGCAATTGGCTTTAAAAGAGAAATGAGAAGACTTTGGATTTAAGAAATTTTTTTTTTAATCCCAACTCTAATTTTTCCTTTTCTTTAATTATAAAATGTCATATGCAGAGCCCAGCGGTTAACAGCATGTACCATGGAGGCACTGTCTGAGTTTACATCTTGGCACCTCCACTTAATATCAAAATTTGAATAAGTTACATATCCTCTTTGTACCTCCATTTTCTCATCTGTAGAATGGAGTTAAAACAGCATATATTAACCCATTACTATTGAGTTGGTTCCAACTCCATTGAATGTCCAAGTATGTAAATTTTTCTGGGAGGAGACTACCCATATTTCACCCAAGGAGCACCTGGTGGATTTGAACTACCCACCTGGTTAGCAGCCCAAAATATAATACATTATGCCTCTGGGGTTCTTTTAATTAGGGTTTACATTCTGAAGCACTTGCCCTGTAAAAGGCTTCTAGAAATTCTGTTATCGTGTATTGTCGAGTCAGAACCAACCCATAGCTGACCCTCCAACAAGTTTTCAGAGGCAGTTAATCAAATGGAAGGAGACTGCCCATCCATCTCCCATGGAGCAGCTGGTGGATTCGAACCATGTGTCTTTGGAATTGCAGCACAGCTTCTTGCCATGAGGCCACCAGAGCTCCCTCTGTAGTAGAGGTTTAACTCCATTACTCTTCCTAACAAAGGTTCTGAGGCCATTTTCATTTCTTCCACCCCTGTATCTGTCATGTGGTTTTTCCCTCAAAGAACATACAGCTCATAATCACAGATGTTAAACTAGTTTGTGGTTGTTGTTATAGCAACATAGCGACCTATGTTCAACATAATGAAACCCTGCCCCATCCTGTGCCATCCAAGTCATTTCTGCTGTGCGTCAGCCCATCGTGTGATCCATTGTTGAAGGGTCCTTCCTCTCTTTTGATGATCCTCAACTTTCCCAAGCATGATATCACTTTGCAGGACTGAGTTCCTCCTGAGAGCATTGTCCAGAGTAGATGTGACTGCATCTTACCATCCTCGCCTCTAAGGAGCACTCCAGCTGCACTTTGCCAAAGAAAAATATATTTGCTCTTTTGGCCATGGTGATTTCAGTTACACATGATGTGCATGTGTAATTTGGATGATGAATACGGATGAGTGTAAAAGATTTGATGCCTTTGAATTGTAGTGTTAGTGAAGAATACTGAATGTTCTATGGACCGTCATGTACAAAAGATTCGCTTGAGGAGAAACACTTACTTGGGTGTGTCATTAGTAATTCCCTGAGTCCTATCTCTGACCACTTCAGTCAGGCAGCCACACTGGAGCAGGAATCCCAGAACCAATCTTGTAAACTTCTGCTTTGAAATTGTGTGTGTTGTCCAGCTATGCTCTCTCTCACTCATCATGGTAACCCTGCCTACAGCAATGCTCAGAATCTTACAAATCAAAGGAGTAGCAATGCATCACCAGAAGTCCATTATTATGGGGTTTTCCCTTTCCAGAATGATTTGTCTATCTTTGTCTTGTTTGGTTTTTTTTCATTATTATGTGCCATCAAGTTACCTGTGACTCATAGTGACCATATGCACAACAGCCTTAAACCCTGCTCTATCCAGTGTCAATCTTATTGTCTCTGACACACACACCCCCATTACCCCAGTCACTGAATCAATCCATGTCGTCGAGGGTCTTCCTCTCTTGAGCTGTCCCTCCACCTTCCCAAGCATGACGTCCCTCTCCAAGGACCGGTCCTGCTTTGTAACATGTCCAAAGTATGTCATATGACTCTTCAGAATCCTTGCCTCCAAGGAGGAGCCTGGTCTTACCCTCTGCAGGACGAACCAGTTTGTTCTCCTAGCAGTCCATGGTATATTCAACGCTCCTCTCCTGCACCAAAGCTCAAAGGCATCAATTCTCCTTCTATCCTTCCTAGTCATTGTCGAGCTTTCTGATGCATTCAAATTTCAAAGACTATGGCCTGGATCAGGCACACCTTGGTTTATGTCTTAAAAGAGTTTTTTTTAGGATATGCTCAAATTTTGAGGTGCTCATTTTCTTTGGAACAAATGAAAATCAATGATCAAATGAGCTGCTATTTGTAAAAAGAACACACAGCAAACACTATCACGGCTGTTAAATTGGTCCTTATGTACACTGATCCCTGCATGTGACTTCTGTGCTACTCAGAAGAACGCTGGTGGCATAGTCATAAGGAATGGTGCTGATAACCTGAAGGGATGCCTCCTCTCTTACAGTTCAAATCCTTTAGTTGTTCCATAGGAGAAATACAGACGATTTACAGCCTGAGCAAACCTGCTGGAGGACCAGCTATGAGTAGACTCTGGCTTGATAGCAATGATTTTTTTTCTTTGAGTACCACTCAAGGTTAGTTCACCAGTAAATCGATGGTGTTGATTTGTGCATTAGCAAAGAGTATACTGAATATACGTGAACTGTCAAAAAAGATACTGGATATGCCATGGACTGTCAAAAGAACAAATAAATCTGTCTTGGAGGAAGTGGAACCAGGTGTTGCTTAGAGGTAAGGATGGTGACATTTCATCTCACATATGTTGCACATGTTGTCACCAGGGGCCAATCCTTGGAAACAGACATCATACTGATGATGGACATCGAAAGAGAAGACCCTCAACAGGGTGGATTGGCACAGTGACCATAACAATGGGTTCAATCATGAGGATGGCACAAGACAGGGCAAGGTTCTGTTCAGCTCTTCACAGGGTTGCTATAAATTGTAGTAGACTCAATAGCACCTAACAACCGCAACAACAAATCCTTAGAGAAGCAAACTGTCTCAGCTTTCTCCCATGAAGCAAGTGGTGGATTTGAACTGATGACACTTTGGTTAGTAGCTGAGTACCTTAATCACAATGTCACCAGAGCTCCTTCTGATAAGGAAGGTTGTATTGCAACTTGTCACACTACTCTGTGTTTTCTTCCTTTCAGTAAGCTCAAACCTGTGATGCACATAACAACAACAAGGTGAGTATGTACTTAGACTCTTGCCTTCGGGATTGCCCAGGGGGGTTCATAGCTTTTATTAAAAGCTCTTTTGTTTAGCAGACTTGAAGTCTTGTTGTCCATGTTGATGTCTTCTAAAATAGTCATTTTTAACATGCAATTTCCTGACATCCTTCTGTTATATTACCTACTGCATCATTCTTTTCCACTCTCGTTATCTCTACTTCCTCTAACCTTTTGTACTAGTGCAACAACTTCCAGGCAAACTTCCCTGCCCTCATCTCTGTGTCCTCCAGTTCATCCTTGGCTCTAGAAACACAAATCTTTCCCAAACAACCCTTTGGACAACATTTCCATCTACTCTTCTCTGTTCAGACCTCTCCATTCTTGCCTCTGTGTCCACATCCCTTAGACTGACTTTCAAAACCACTATTGTCACCTTAGAGTTCCTGGGCAGTACAGACAGTGAACATTAAGCAAAACGTTGTTGAAGATCATTCAAAAGTGGCTAGAACAGTACAGTGACAGGGAACTACCAGAAGTACAAGCTGGTTTCAGAAGAGGCTGCAGCATGAGGAATATCATTGCTAATGTCAGATGGATTATGGCCGAAAATAGAGAATATCAGAAGAATGTATATTTGTGTTTTGATTATGCAAAGGCATTTGACTGCATGGATCATAACAAATTATGACTCACACTGAGAAAAACAGGAATCCCAAAACAATTATGTTCGTAAGGAATCTGTACCTAGACCAACAGAGCTAAGCAACATTGCATGGTTTAAGATAAGGAAGAGTATGCATCAGAGTTGTATCCTTTCTCCATATCTACTCAATATGTATGCTGAGCAAATAATTAGCAAAGCCAGGCTCTATAAAGAGGTGTGCAGCATCAGAATTGGAGGAAGACTCACCATCAACCTGCATTATGCTGATGATACAACTTTGCTTTCTGAAAGTGAGGAGAATACAAAACATTTGCTGCTCAAGATCAAGGACTACAGCCTTCAGTGTGGATTACATCACAACATCATGAAGACAGAGATCCTCACCACAGCCCAACATTCACTATTATAATAGATGGAGAAAAGATTGAAGCTTTCAATGGTTTCATCTTACTTGGATGAATGATCAACATGCTTGGTACCAGTAATCAAGAAATCAAGAGTTGTGTTGCATTGGGTATGTTTGCTATCATGAACATCTCCAAAATATTGAAGAGAAATTATGTAAGTTTGAAGACTAAAGTGTGCATGATTCAGGCCATGGTTTTCTCAGTCACTTGTTACGCACCAGAGAGCTGAACAATGGATAAGAATGACCAAAGAAGAATATTATTAAATTTTATTAGTTTTAATGAACATTTACAGAGATTTTGGGTTCTCATTCATTCATTGTTGCACTGTTTTCTCTACCCTCCTCTCCAGTTGGTTCTTCTTCCCCCACCCTTAATGTCTGTTTTAATTGTCCAATTGCCATAGTGCTTGTCAAAGCCAGTTCTGATTAATCTCCTTTGTCAGTGTGTCCTTTGCTATTCCCTATCACTCCACCCTGAGAGAGACTTCACCCTGATTCATAAGGAAAAGGGGATGGCATATTCTCTTAGCTACTTCCTGCTGAAATGGGACGCTGTGGGTTTCAGTGTGAAGATCTTCTCTCACTACTCTAAAGGGCCCCTTTGGCAGTAGGAAACACATAGACTATTATGGAGATTGATTTTGGAATTTAGATGCACTGTTATTAATTGTGCTTAGTCATACATGTTCATATCCTTGAAGATGTATCATGGAGGTGTTGCAACCTAGAAGACACAAATTTAACAAGTTAAAAGTACATGAGTCAAAAATTAACAAGCAATAATATTCCGAGTAGAGGTTCTAGTAGTGGCACAAATCAAGTTACAAAGGGAAGGTGGTTCTTACAATAAAAGGCCTATAGACTAGCACTTTGTCTATTGTAGTGTACAGATTAGGAACCACAAGATGTAGAGGCTCAGCTATGTCATTTATGCTTCTTAAGTCCTGGAGCAAATTCCATCTACCACTGGGCTGTTTTACAACTCGGAAGTTCACATGCAAGGTAGAGGTGAATTAAGGAACTGCTTATGAGGTTTTCCATCCATTCCAACAACTAAGAGATAGTGAGAAGAGTTGGCTTTTAGGACCAACTAGTAGGCTCTGTGTCCCGGAGAAAATGAATATACTTACCAGTAATGTTAATGCTCATCCACGGCTCTTCTGGGAGGATCTAAATCATTGAAGCGTCCTCCTTTGTTTCCAGCTGGGAGCTGGGGCCTGTCAGTCCTGTCTGCCATGAGGACCTGACGTGAGCCACCTTGGCCAAGTGTCCTTCAGAGCCACACTTAAAGCAAGTGAGTGGGAGCTTCCTCTCTACTCCCTTGCCTATCTGTGGCACTCGTCTGTGACACTGTCTACTGAAGTGGCCCAGCTTTCCACAGTGGAAGCAAGAATTGATTATTTTGAGTTGTGATGCTGGAGATGAGTACTGAACATACCATGGACTTTTCAGATTGATTATATGCTCCTTAGAGGCAATGATGTCAAAGCTTCATCTTTCATGCTTTGAACATGTAGCTAGGCGAGGCTATTCCTTGGAAAGGAGCATCATGCATGGAAAGATGGAAGATCAGTAAAGGAAAGGGAGACCCTCAATGAGGTGAACCAACACTGTGACTTCAGCAATGGGCTCCAGTGTCTCAGAGATGATGAGATGGCTCAGGATAGGGCCAATTTCAGAATGGCTGTTCATACGGTCACTATTAGTTGTCCCCGACTCAATGGCACTTAACAACAAGCACAACTCTTCTAAATAAAAACTTGTTCTTGTGTACTGTTGAGTCAGAACTGACCCTCCAGCAGGTTTTTAGAGACAGTAAATCGCATGGGAGGAGATTGTCCATCTTTCTCCAGTGCAAAAAACGGGTGGATTCAAACTATTTGCCCATGGACTGGCAGCATAGCTTCTTACCATTAAACCACCAGAGCTCCTAAATAAAAGGAAGGAGGTTCGATTTCACCCAGAGATGCCTTGGAAGAAAGGCCTGGAGATCTGCTTCTAAAAAGTCAGCCACTTGGAAACCCCATGGACACAGTTCTACTTCGACACATATGGGGCCAGCATGCTCCAGAATCTTCTTGACAAAATGGCTTGTTTTACAGCCAGCTTTAGGCTTTGCCATCTCTCCCCACCTTCTTTTGAAAAGGAATCAGCTTACTATTGCTTCCACATTGGTTATATTACACCACCCAGACAACATTTTTTCTGCCTTTGGAATGCTCTCCTCATGCCTTTAAAGTCTTGGAAAAAGACCCTAAGAAATGAGAAATGGCACCAAAATGGATATCAGAGAATATCAAAACCCCAACTTTGCATTTCTGACTTGTTCCTTGACTTGGTCATGATCCCAAGAATGGGGTAATGATTCTCTTCTCTGCTCCTAGGAGGCCTCAGCCCATTGTGGTTAATAGCATGGGCTCTGGCTCTCATATTTTCCAGATGGTCAAGATATTTAGCCTCTATGTATATCAGTTTTACATATATATAAAAAAATACTCAAACTCATTGCTGTTGAGTCAGGACCTTCCAAGGGATTTTTGAGGGGTTGCAAATTGCACTGGAGGAGATTACCCACTTTTTCCTCTGTGGAGCCACTGGTGAAGTCAAATTGTCAAAGACATGCCATGTTAGGAGGGCAACTCTCTGTAGACTATACCACCAGAGCTCCCCATATGTAAAAGAGGGGTAATAACAGCAGGTGGGCTAAGTCCCTGGAATAATGCACTAGGAAAAGGGTCAGTTAAAAAGAGGCAGATCCTCGGTGAAATGGGTTGTCATAATGGCTACAGCAGTGGGTTCAGGGACAATGGCGATCGCGAGGAAGGCACAGTGTTGGGTGGTGTTTTGCTCTGTAGTGTTTAGGGTCACTGTCAGTTGGAGGCAACCTCAAAGCACCTAACAACCACCACCAGCACCCCCCACTGCAAGGAGCAATAGCTACTGACTCCTCACCGTTCAGCTTCTTCTAAGAAGTGCCCGCTACCTGAGGAAGTTGCATTGTCCAAGGTTATGCTCCTTCCCTGGGAGCGACCACATCCAGTAGTGGGCCAATGAAAAAACAACGCAACAAAACCAGTTGCTCTTGAATCAGTTCCAATCAATTCTAATTGATGTTGACCCCATGCATGGCAGAGTAGACTGTGCTGAAGTTTAAATTGTTTTTTGTTAAACATTCTTCTAAGTGGTACAGCACTGATCTGTTTGCTGTATAGAAGTAACTCATGGTTGCTGTGATGCTAAACACTGTGACATCAATGTGCCAAATGTGATAACGGTTACTCATGGTGGACAGTGTTTGCTGGAGCTTCCCGATTAAAACAAACTTGGAAGCAGGAGTGGCATCCACTTCTGAAATGGCTTGCCTCCGGAAACTCTATGAACAGTGCTCAGGTCTTTTGTTCATAGGGTCGCTATTAGTCATCTGCGACTTGATGGCACTTAATAACAACAACAACAACATGTTATAGAAATAAATCACCAGGTCTTTTTTCCTCTATGTCTCTTGGAGGACTTGAACCTTCACCCTTTCAGTTAGCAATCAACTACATTAATTGACTCCAGCGAGTCAATGACATGGTACAAAATCCTGGCTTCCTTGCCTTGATCGGACCACTCTGGCATCTCAGATTCCCGTAAAATGTACTGTCAGAGCCCAGCTGTTCTCACTCCCCCAGCAGTTTCCTGCCTTCCGCTCACATATGTTGTTCCTAAAACTCCTCCTCAATAAACTACCTGCATGCAAATCTGTGTCTCACAGTCTGTTTCCCGGGAAACCTGACCTACAAGAGTGGGTATCATGACTGGCCTGAGAAAGCAGTCTCTAAAGCAGCATTTTTAAATGGTATCACTCTCTGGCTGAAGGACTCTGAGGGCCCCATTACTAATAGTAGGCAGAACGCTAAGAGCCTCTGGCATGTGGTTAAAACTTCCACTGTCAAAGAGCTGGAATGGGACACGGGTGGATGGGAAGGCACTCTAGGGGGTGCAGCATATCAAGGGTTTGAGAGGTTCTGGGGAGACAGTATTTGTAAAGACTGTGGAATGAGATGGCTGTTGCTGGGAGGTGGCAGGGGCATTGATTCATTGGAGAAAGACAATGAAAGGCCAAGAATGATTAATCACCAATATAAGGCAAAGTGTGAAAGCTAGAGGGTATCTTTGGCAGCATATAAAGAGACTCTCATCTCCTCTACTGGAGGGCAGGAAAAGCTAAGAATCAGGCCCCTAACTTAATTATAAGAGGAACAGAACTCCAGAGAAGATTGAATTCTCAACTCCAGCACATTTGCTGTGTCAAGGTCAGGGCCCTGATTGGAAAGAATGGGACCCTGAGACTCTCGTGAGATTGCAGTTAAGAAGGGCTCAATGGGGACCGGGGAATCTGCCTCCAAGCTCATTCTCCTGGCCACTAAATCCTTGGAAGGTATTAGAAGGTTTGCGCCTAAGCTCATTCATACAGTTGCTGGTAGACCCTGGTTCCTCACAGTGTACCCTCTCCATGGTATGCTGAGTGTCCCCACAGTGCTAGCAGCTGCTGATGAGAAAGAAAGAGGAATAGAGAAAGAGCACGAATCATAGAGTTGCCAGTCTTTTTTGCACCCTAATCTTGAAAGTACCAACCCATTTGTGTTTTTCATTTATTGGAAGCAAGTCACTAGGTTCAGCACACATGGAAGAGAAGAATAACCAAGGGTGTGAAAGCCAGTAAGTCAGAACCAACTAGGGTCCATACTAAAGGCTGCCTACCACAACTTCTTGTGAACCATCGAGTTGTAATTGACTCATAGCTCTCCAGTGGGCTTTTAGAAACAGTTAATAACATAGGAAGAGATTGCTCAACCTTCTTCCCCAGAGCAGCTGATGGGTTCAAACTGCAAGCCTTTGGGTTGGCAGCACGACTTCTTACCACTAAACCACCAGGGCTTATGACCTATGAAAGTTATAGAGGTGGGATTATAGGTCTATTTACATTATAGAGACCTATTTAAGTTCTAGAATTGCATGCTTGACAATACTGCTCCAGCCTATATACCAAGTAACAGGGAAGATTAGCAGTTTTCAGTGGAGCCCAGAACAAGAAAGGGCTTTGCTAAGCGGTGGTCCAAGTGACCCTGTGGTATCTGGCATTAGTGGTGTTTGTTGCATGCTGTTGATTCTGAATCGTATCAATTCGACTGGACAGAGTAAAACTAGCCCATAGGGTTTCCAAGGCTGCAGTCTTTATGGGAGCACCTTGGTGGGACAGACAGTTAAGGTGCTTGGCTGATAACCAAAAGACTGGCCATTAGAATCCACCCAGAGACTCAGCAACAGAGAGATAAAAAAGGCCTCAGGAACTACTTCTGAAAAGCAGCCATTAAAAATCTTCTGGAGCACAATTCTACTTGGACATACACAAGGTTGCCCTGAGTTGGAATCAGCTTGATGGCAAACTGATTGGCTAATGGAGAGAAAGACACCATACGGAATTTATGGCAAGGCCTAACAAAAAAAGAATTGCAGCACTGATCCCTAGAATTCTGGAGCAAGGCCATGTTGTGTACAGCAGAGAACTATGTATACCATTCAGAAAACAGCAGCTAGTGTTCTCCTGTGTCATGGAAAACACAAACACCAGAAAAGTCTATCAGGAACTGAGTTCTGTTGGGCCCATCAAATCAAAGAGTCACGTGGGCTCAGAACCACCTCACTGTAAGGTGTGAGTGATGCATCCAGGACTAGGCCTCAGCAGAGCAACAGTTCCGAGCAGTAGTTCTGAAATGTAAATTTTGGGGTTTTTTTTGGTTGGTTTTTTTTTTTTTTTAATTTTGAAGTAATTTTATTTTCACCAGAAATTTTGACAAAATAATGCAAGAAAGTCCTGGAAGTCCATTCCCCAGCTACCCCCAATGCTAACATCTTACATAACTCCAGTACAATATCAAAACAGTTTGTACAATCAATAGAGCTTATTCAGATTTTATTAGTTATACAGGTATATATGTATATGAATCTGTTTTAGCATACAAAATTTGTCATAAATGTCTCTGGTGAGACAAACACAGTTTGTATTCAATTACAATCTGAAAGATTGGAGGTTTGAATCCACCCAGCAGTGGTGCCATGGAAGAAAGATCCGACAATCTGTTCCAGCCAAGATTACAGGCTAGAAAACCCTCGGGAGTTCAGTTCTGGGTTGTAACTTGTCACCACAAGTCAGAATCAGCTTCTCTGAAACATGCGCTTTGCTCTGTGTTTTTATTTGCTTACCTAACCACCACCACAATAATCAAGATACTCAACTGTGCTCTGACTAAAAAATTATGTCATTCTAGTACAGCCACCCATTCACTCTCCCAATCCACAACTCTGGTTACCACAAGGCTCCCCATTTAAAAAATTTTGTTTTTTCTAAAATACTCTATAAATGCATTCATGAACTAGTAACCATTTGGGATTTGCAATTTTTCAGCCTACCACAATTTCTTTGAGGTTCAACCAAGTTATCGTGTGTCTCAATACTTAATTCTTTTCACTGCTGAATAGTATTTCTTGGTGGATATGTCATAGTTTGCTTAAACATTAGCCCATTGAAGGACATTTAAGGAGTTTCCAGGGCTTTTTAAACTACAAATAAAATTTTTATAAACATTCAGATACAAGTTCCTGTATGAAAACAAGACATCTTTTTTTTTCTTGGATAAATGCCTACGTATTATTGCTGAGTTACATGATAAACCCATCTTTAGTTTTGAAAACAACTATTTTCCAGAGTAGTTCTTACAAAAAACATATTGCGATGGGAAAGTCTGCGGTTAGGGACCTCTCCAAAATACTGAAGAGCAACAGTGTCTCTCTGGAGACTAAGGTCTGCCTGATACAGGCCATGGT
>NW_006399939.1:2205577-2381987 GCF_000299155.1 Elephantulus edwardii | reverse complement strand
GGGATGGGTTTGTCAGAGGCAATGAGATTGGCACAGGATAGAGCAGGGTTTAGGGCTGTTGTACATAGGGTCGCTATGAGTCGCAAACGACCCGATGGCAAATAACAACAACAACAGTTCTTACAAGCAATATGTGATACAGTTTCTCCACATCTTCCCAGCACAGTACAGTGACTGTATCAGTGACTCAGGTATATCAGAGATGACAAGGCTGGCACAGGACAGAACAAGGTTCAAATGTGTAATTCATAGGGCCACTGTAAGCCCTAGTAGATTCAATGGCAACAATAATCACTTTAATAGAATTTACCTTTATGGCTATGTTATATAATAACAAATGATACTGGTTTTGCCTTTAGAGTGGTGATTTAAAATGTTATTTTAAAATAGAATTGTCTATAGAGTGCTAGGATGGCAAAGGCCACAGGGAGTTGTACAGCTAACCCAAAGGCAGTGTCTCTGGTGGTTCAAACCTACCAGGCACTTAGTGGAAGAAAGACAGGCAATCTCTTCTCATGTGATTTATAGCCTTGGAGCCTCAATAGAGGGTCAGCTCTGAGTTGGTTCCAAATGGACAGCAATGAGTGAGTGAGTGAAATGATCAATTTAAAAGTAAACAAAACCAAAGGCAAGTATTAAGTCAATAACAATTCCAGTGTGTGTGTTGAATGCAAAAATCATGAAATCGGGCATAAATATATGAAGTTTGTTGTTATGTGCTATTGATCAGAAATGACCCATAAATGACCCTCAGTGGGGTTTGAGAGGCAGTAAATCACACAGGAGAGTACACACCCATTTCCCTAATGCTGCTGGTGGATTTGAACTGCTTGTCTTTGGGATAGCAGTGCAGCTTCTTACCACTAGGCCTCCCTGAAATTGGTTATAATGTGCCATGGAGTTGCCTGCGACTCATAGCGACCCTATGTAAAATAGCTCTGAACCCTGGAGTGTCCTGAGCCAGCCTCACTCACTCTGACACACCTATCCGCATTGTCCCGGTTCCCATGTCAGTCCATCTCATCCGGGGTCTTCCTCTCCTGCACTATCCCTCCACCCTTCCAAGCATGATGTCCTTTTCCATGTGGATTAGAACTGCCGACCCTTCGAGTTAGCAGCCTGATAAAGGGTGCATATTACACTACCAAGTCTCTTTACCTGTATTATGGATTAAAATAGGTTTTAGTGGACAAGTCATTTGGTTTATATAAAAAATGCTGCACTCAATCTGCACGTGAATCTTTGGAACACACATTGGAGTTGGCTCCCACTAACATTTTGCTTCATTCTTTCAGTGTAGTCTGTATTTTCTACTAAACGGAAAACTACATAAAGACAGAGATTCTGCCCTCATCTCTTACAGCTCAGCAACTGGCACTCCAATAAATGCTTCGTGGTAGCTTAAGTGTGTGGGAGGGGTCCCTGAGAATATTTGAAATGCTTATTGTGACACGTAGTTGCAGTAGGGACCCCCAAGGAACCACACATCCCTCAATTTATGACCTTATGGAATACTTTCCAAGGAGTCCCAGTGGCTCAGTGTTTAAGCATTCAATCACTGAGTGAAAGGCCACTGAACTACCTACCTATTCCATGAGAGCAAGAAAAGGCAGTCTCTTCCAATACTGATTCTTTTAAAAACCTCAAAATCATTGTTGTCCAGTTGGTTGACTCATAACTACCCTCCTCAGGTTTCTGAGGCAGTAAATCCTAATAGGAGGAGCCTGCTTATCTTTCTCCCATGAAGCTACTGGTGGAATTGAAACGTCAAAGACATGCAGCCTTTGGGTTAGCAGCACAGTTCTCCATGAACTAGGCCACCAGAGCTCCTTCCCTGTGAGGATCACAGCCTTGGAAACCCTATGAGATGGTTCTACTCTATTCCACAGGGTCAAAGTTGGTGCTGAAGCAAACAACAAATGCATTCATTCATTGACTGTACATGTTAACAGTCTTGGACACTGTCAGATATGACCCAAGCAGAGGCTTGAGAAGTATTTGCTCATCAGGGTTTGTCCTCTGGAATGTTCCTTCCTGTAAGCCAGCCACCATGAGGTAAGACAGTCCTGAGAGGGGCACAAGAGAGCCCACAAGCAGAAAAGGGCCACATGGTGTTGAAAGGTGCCCCACTTTCCTGACTGAAAGCAGCCACAGGACGGACCACAGTCAACCCCAGGCATGTTCCATAGGTAGCTCTACCAGGTCAACTCACTAAATCATGAGAAGGAAATAATTTTTGCTTTAACCGTTACGTTTTGGCATGGTTGCTTAATAGCTATAGATAAAAGGCTACACTTAACACAGCCTAGATTGAGGAAGAAGATTTTTCAGCCGCTGGATCAATGAGAATGATGATGGTTTTTGGACACTGTGGTAAATTGAGAGGCATCTGGCCAGGAATGACTCCTTTATTATTAACTAGTAAGGATGTTTCAATTCAAGGAATCACAACATTTACTAATCTAAAATACTTCCTGATCACTGAGACCAGGGATGGCTAATACATGGCCAAAATGTCGCCTATCTCTACTTCCAGGCCCGTGGCAGCCATCGCTAATCAAACACAGACCTCCTTCCTCGTGACCTTAGGGGAGACTCTGACTACTTAACACAGAGCTCCACGAAGCCACTAACCAGTCATCTGGAGTTGGCACGGACGTGAAACAAATCTCCACTTTCAATCTCTGTTATTTAGCTGATAAATGAACCCAGGACCTAAGCTATGTATTTCCTATAACCACAGAGCCAGCAAATGACAAAGTTAGCAGTAAAACTCAAGACTACCAAGGAGCTTGTGGAATCATTAAAATGATGTTCAAAACTCACATATTAGCTTTGTGATCTAGCTTTGACAAGTACATTTTACTTTCTCAGTGACTGTATTTCCTCGTTTGAAAACAGAAAATTTCTACCTCACAAAGTTGCTGTGAGAGTTAAAACATGATCATATATTCTATGTGGAAGTGGTTTCTACTTTTCTCGACATGTAACAGGCTTCCAGACCTATTGATTTTTTTTTCTGATAGAAAGCAAGGAATACTTGGCATGTAGCGGTTAGTCCTTTAAACTTAACCCTTGAGAGAGAGCAAAGGGAAAGCTGGGATTTTAGTCCACAGTAGTGAAGGTGGACAGTCTCATTGAGGTGGCTGACCAATGGAGAAACAGCAAGGTGGAGGGGGCGCTGAGAGAATATTTCTG
Organism: Elephantulus edwardii; assembly: GCF_000299155.1. NCBI lineage: Eukaryota > Metazoa > Chordata > Mammalia > Macroscelidea > Macroscelididae > Elephantulus > Elephantulus edwardii. The sequence goes on along the minus strand of NW_006399939.1, from coordinate 2,378,789 downwards.
CTTGTTGTTTTGGGGGTGACAGCAACAAATTAACCTTTAATCTAACAGAACCCTTCCCCATTCCACCATAATTATTTAATCAGCTAAACAAAACCCAAACACACTATCATTTTATTGATTCTGACTCATGGCTACCCTTCAACAGCTTTCTAAGGCTGAAAATCTTAGTCTGAGGAGATGGCTTAATCTTTCTTTCTCAAGAGCAGCTGATAGAGTCGAACCATCAACTTTCTTGTTAGCAGCTCAATGTGTAACATATTAATTAACCACCAGGGTTCCTTGGTAATTATTTCACAATATTGCCATTTATCTAAAATATGAAAATTAAAATTTAAGAATGAGACATTGAAATCTTGGTCTTTAGAAAATTCTCCCAGCAAAGCTGTCTTGGGTTTACTCTTCTGCCAGGACAACACCTGAAGCTCCGGTTAAGACCTTCTGTGTCTCTTCGATTTCTTGTCAATTTCTAAGGTGTATCCTACAACCATTCCATCCATAACCTCTTCAAACTGAACTTAGCTCTGATTTGTTTCAGGGTCTTACTAGGTCCCTCAGCCATGCCAACTCATGAGGTCCCAGGTGAGAAGTCAACAAGGCCCTGAGTACTGACCCAGTTACCAAGGAAACAGCATAGTACACTCACCACTCCACATCTGACAGAAGGTCACTCCAGTCTTGCTGTAGGAGCCCAGTCTTCCCATGATTCCTTCTTTCTATGCCAGGCAAGATTCTTCAGTAGCAAGCATTAGAACTTTGGCTAACCAAAGCAAAGGTCTATATTGGAAGGCCAACTACTAAATAAAGGAACAGCTGAAACCAGGCTCAAGGGATTGAGAACATTGGCATCTGAGGTGTTCTGAAATAGAAGCTAATCAACCATCTTGTTAGGATTCTCCTGTTTGCATAACCTCTTTTTGCCCTTCTACTATGCTAGTTTGAAGACTACAGCGCACCTGATTCAAACCATGGTATTTTCAATTACTTGCTTCACAGCTGAAAGTTGGATGATGAATAAATGAAAGAATGATAGAAGAATCAATGCTTTTTAGTTGTAGTGTTGAAGAATGCTGACTATCCCATATGGACTGCCAAAAGGACAAAGAAGTATGTTTTGGAAAAGGTGCAGCCAGAGTGCTCCTTGGAGGCAAGGATAATCTCACGCTTTGGGCGTGTTGGCGTGTTGTTAGGAGGGTCTAGTCCTTGGAAAAGGACATTGAGCTTGGAAAGGTGGAGGGTCAGTGAAGCAGGGGAAGGCCCTCAACAAGATGGACTGACAGTGACTAATGATGGGCTCGAATGTGTTAGAGATGATGAGATTGGAACAAGATAGAGCAGGGTTCGGATTCATTCTATGTAATGTCACTATGTAGGTATGTCGACCACACTTAACAAGTTCAGTTAAGATTCCAAGTCCTTGAATCTGATAAGCCTGGCTTGGATTGAATGCCTTATTCTTGGCTACCTTGATTCACAGTCTATTAAGGCTGCACCCAGTAGGTAGAAGTAATTGTCCAAAGGAAATTGAGGCTGTTAACCAAAAGATCCCAAACAACCGCCACCAAAAGAAGGGATATGGATATTGGACAGCCAAAATACAACACATGTCCCAATACACTTAGATTTTCCAATTTACACAATTCCTTTTTACCAGAGAGAATCCAGGTGTTACCAGAAGATCAGAAGAACTAGATGGTGCCCGGCTAACACCACCAACCACTCTGATCAAGACAACAGATGGCCCTAGATAGAATGGAAGGAAAAGATATAGAACAAAATCCAAAGTCTTAAAAAAGATCAGACTTACTGGTCTGACAGAACCACCACCCACAACTAAGACCATGGCCCTTAGACATCCTTCAAACCTGGAACTGAACCCCCTCCTGGAGCTTAGTATGTCTCTATCAAATGATTGACAGACCTATAAAGTGAATGATAACCCTCTGGAGGAGTATACACCAGAACAATGCACAATATAAGACCAAAAAACAAAGCTCAGAGACAAGAAGGGGCAGGAAAGAAGGAAAGATGGAATTAGAAACCTAGAGAGGAAGTGAAAAAAGAGAGTGCTGTTACATTGTGGGGATGGCAATTAATGTTACAAAACAAAGCACGTATAAATGATTGGATGGAAAGTGAATTTGTTCTGTAAACTTTCGCTCAAACCACAATCTAACAAAAACAAAACCATAGGAGAATCCAGGTGCTATTTATGAATGAAAGTTGTCAGGACTGTGAGCTAAAGCTGATGATAAACAGAACTGAAGCCAGCTGAAGTGAATGTAGTTGAAAGAATAATCGGACTTCTTGGGTTCCCATCTCAGGCCCTGACTAAGGCTGAGCCTGCCTTAGTTTTCTTTGTCTGAGCAATGGGGTACGTGGCAAACTTACATAGCACCTCACTAGAGCCGTCAGATTCATTACTGAACACATTCTCAAGTGACAACCTCGTAATGTCCTTAAAGGTATTCACAAGGCTGTAAAATGTGCAAACCTGAGGGTTATAATTGGTTTGTTTGTGTTTTTGTAACTTAAAGATCTCATCATTCTATCGACTGTTTGACCTGCGATTGCTTTTGGCCAGAAGCAATGGCATTCTGTCTGCAACTAGCAGAGAGGCCCCAGCCCAGTGAGAGCTATGGGGAGCCTGCAGGTGAAGCAGGAGCAGACTTCTCTCAGCCTCGTTTGCAATGCAATGATCTTGAGGAAATATTAGGATGCGGTTCATAGAGAGTTCTTACTAACTCAGAAAAATCAACACCGGTCAGAGCCAAGAAATAGAAAATTGCCAGGCTGGAGGAAAATTGTCGTTTGGAAGAAGGCATCAGACATCCAATATGCAACACAGACTCGAGTGGGAATGGAGCACAGTCATTTAGAGGGTAGGTTTTCAGTCAAGAAACCCTACTTTTGAACCCTCACTGCAACTCTTACCTCATCATTATCAGGCAGATAATAATCCACTCAATAGATACATATTGAAGATGGATTATATGCCAGGTACAATTTTAAAACAAAAACTCATTGCTGTTGAGTTGGAACCGACTCATGGACTGACCCTTCAGTGGGTTTTTGGAGGTGAGTGGAAACTCTATGAACATTGATAAACGTTGATAGTTGCAGAGGGGCTTCAGGCCTTTTGTTCATAGGGTCACTTTGAGTTGTGCTCGACTTGAAGGCAATCAACAACACAAATGGCATGGGAGGAGACTGTCAGTCTGTCTCCTGAGAGTTGGCTGGTGGATTTGAGCTACCAAAGAGGTACAACTTTTGAGTTAGCAGCTCTGCTCCCTACGCCACCAGAGCTCCCAGTGCATTATTTTAGGCACCAGTATTACAGCAATGAGCTTTGCAGATAAATATTCCTTCCCTCAGGGATTCTACATTCGAGTAGAGGAAAGAAAATAAACGAAAGGAAATATATGGTATCGCAGATAGTGGTAAATTTTACGGAGAAACTAAAGCAGAGAAGGAAGTCAGCCAATGAGTGATTGAAGAGAGATTACTATACTATATAGGGTGATGGGAGCCCCTGGGAGGTACAAATGGGTAATGCACTCGAGTGCTAATGTAAAGGTTGGAGGTTTGAGTCCACCCAGAGGGGCCTCAGAAGCAAGCCCTGGTGATCTTCTGAAAGATCAGCCATTCTTTTCTGACTCAGATGGGTCACCAGGCATTGACATTGACTCAAAAGCAACTGATTTTGCTGGTATGGAGTGGTGAGAGAGAGCATCATATTTGAGCTGAGGCTTGAAGAAAGGGAAGGACTGAGTCTGCAGATATTTGCAGCAAGAGTGATCCAGGCCTAGGGAACAGCAAGTGCAAAGGCCTGGCAATGAGAGAGTGCCTGAGAAGTTCAAGTGCCAACAACTGGCTGGAAGAGACCTTGCCTTAGAAGAAAAGAGGAAGATTGGGGTAGACTGTTGAGATGAGAGGATGTGTAGGGCCTGGTGGACCCAGGACCATGGCTTTCACTCTTAACTGAGAAGAAGTCACTGCAAGGATTTCAGCAGCAAAGTTACTTTCTCATTCACAGTTTAAATGTTCTTTTGATGCTGCATAAGACCACTATTGTGAAAATAGGAGGATAAATGAGTAAGAAATGTATAAGCCTTCAAAAGGGGGGTAGGAGGGTGGTAGAAGGGGAAGTGGAGATGATCACTGGGATAGCGGAGGTTGGTGGGCAGGCAGGTGGGGAGAGTGAGCAGTGGGGAGCCAGTGATAATAGAAACAGATAGGTGGTAGTTAACTGTATGAAGTACAGTGTGTATGAAGGATTGTGTGGGACGCAACGTGCGTGGATAAAACACAGTGCGCATGGTTATATACTAATCCATAAAAAAATGGAGGGGGAAGATTAAAAAACATAGACGATACAAACGAATGCTGGATGCTGTAGATTTAGAAAGCAATGTGGGGAGGCTACCATTGTGTGGTCAAGGGCAGAAGAGGGGGAAAGGGTTAGGACAGAAAAATGATGGCAGCTTGGGCAAGGGTGGTGGCTATGGGGGTATTGAGAAGGAGCTGGATTCTGGATCTGTTTTGAAAGAAGAGCCAAAAGGAATTGGTGGTGACTTGGATGTGGCATTTGAGGACAGGAGAGGATTCATTCTGCAGCATTTGAAAAGAATTTTCATGATGTCAAGCGCATAATAACTATTCAGCAAACAGCAAAATCTCATAAAATTTAAGAAGCGCTAAAGGTTCTAGGTCATTCTGAGGTAATATGCTAATTAGGTCCCTCGTGGGGGTGGGGTGCAGTCTGGCACACGCACCCAGCAAAGTGCAAGGAGAGGGTGGCTTTATCCAACATGGCAAGCCCCCTTTTATAAGCTCCCATCTCTTGTGGTCAACAGCTCAGTTCTGGAAAGAAGAGATAAATTGGAGTGAATACAGAGTACCCAGAGAATGATTCATCCCAGAGCTGGTACACAATAATAATAACACCAGAGGTAACAGTTATTAGAAATCGCAGTGGCAACGAAGGCTAGATATGTAGAATGTTATATTTTTGAAGCCCGGTGCTAGGCCAGTCTCTTCACTGCAAAGCTTTGAGCCTGACGTAGATGAGGAGATTTATGTGAAGGTGTGAAAAAAAAAAAAAAGGCAAGAGGATTAGTTCTCAAAGCAGTTATTGTCAATTCCCAAAGGATACAGTTCTACTTCTCTGGCACAGCCTTGTCATCTCCGAGCCTGGCTATGCACTAAAAACTAGTTGTTACATGTGGCGGAATAGAACCATGTTCCACAGGGTTTCCAAAGTCTAATTTCCAGGGGTAAATTGCCAGGCCTTTCTTCCATGTTGCCTCTGAGTGGACTCCCAGCCTTCTGGTTAGCAGTTAACCATTCAAACCACCCAGGGATTCCTATTTGGCACTAAAATAGAAACAACAACAAAATCTGCCCATCTTCTCCCACAGACAGCCTGCTGGATTCAAAGTGTCTACCTATCTTTTTAGTGGCCTAGTACCTTTCACCCTATGCTACCAAGACTCCTTTGCAAAACATGCAGAAATACAAAACAAACAAGCAAAACCCCAAAAACAACCACCAACAACCCAAGCTTAAACTCATTGCCCTCAAGTCAGAACCAACCCATAGCTGCCCTTCCAGTGGGTTTTCAGAAGCTCTAAATCGCATGAGACTACAGTGCCTGTCTTTCTCCATAGGAGCAGCTGGCGGATTCAAGCTGTCTAACTTTGAGCTGGCAGCACAGCGACTTATTCACAAGGCCACCAGAGCTCAGAGCTCCCTTTACTTTGCAGTAAGCACATTTTTCCCCTTCGTGCTGAAATCAGCCCAGTAAAGCAGACATGATTGTGTCCATTTTACAGGTAGGAAAAACAAGTCTCGTAGAATAAAAAAATCACTCATTAAGGAGTCATGAACTAGGTAGGATTAAAGCCTAAGCCTTTGTGTTTTAGGTGCTCTGGTGGCCTGGTGGTAAGAAGCTGTGCTGCAATCCCAAAGGCACGAGGTTTGAATCTACCAGGTGCCCCGTGGAAGAAGGATGGGGCAATCTCCACGTGACTAAGCTGCTTCTGAAAGCCTGTTGAAGAGGAAGCTATGGGTCCGTTCTGACTGCTGGCACCCAACAACAACATGAGGCTCCAAAGCTGCCCCACGCTGCCTCCCCTTTGCATTTCTAATACCCAGCTGTCATTAAGCACTTACCTTGCCAGATTTTCCTGCCTTGCCTCCGCATCACTCACACTCACTGCTGTTGAGCTGGTCCCCTCTCCTAGTGGACCTTGCGACAGGTTCTTTGGATGCTGTAAATGTTCCTCCTGAACAGCCAGTAGATTTGAACCACAAGCCTTTGAGTTGGTAGTACAGTTTCTTACCACTAGGCCACCAAGGCACTTTTATCTATAAGTAGGCGTAATATTCTCTCCCTTATCACAAATGATAAAATTAAAACCAAGAGAAGAAACTCACTCTAGATCCCACAGCTGAAGTCAAGACCTAAGCAGTAAAGGTATATTTTGAGATACTACACTCCTATGCTAAAAAACAAAAAAGGGGGGCTAAGGATTTTTTTCCATTGTTATGGTAACAATGTTAGAAAATACAGATAGAATAAAGGAGTAGGGGAAACTACACACCTATAATCCTACCATTCAGAGTTAACTATCATTTTGCTGAGTAATCTTTTCCTACACATATGCACACACATATTTTATAAAAATTGGAGCATATTATAGATATCTTTAATTCATCCTTTCCACCCTCTCACTTAATATATTGTCAACATCTTTCTGTTTTAAATATTTTCTATGATGGTGATATTTTACCTTCTTGACTCATGTGTCTATTTGAGAATACATAAGAGTCCTCTAGCCTAAACATGTGCACCTATGCGCGCAGTTTTGCATGTAATTTCAGAGAGTCTCTAAAGATATTCAGGAATTCTAAAAGAGAGGTCCAGTTTCACGGCCTCATTTCTGTTGTTGTTGTTGGGTGCTATCGAGTCTGCATACAACAAAATGAGACTTAATCTGGCCCTGCTTCACCCTCACAATCCGCACTGCGTCTGAGTCCATTGCTACTGGTGCTGCATCGAGCATCTCCTTAAGGTTCAACCTCTTTTTCACTGTTTCTCTACTAACAATGCCTTCCTCCGGGGTCTGGTCCCTCTTGATAATGTGTCCAAAGTACATGAGATGAAAATTCAACACCCTTGCTTCTGGCTGTACTTCTTCAAAGACATTTGTTTCTTCTTATGTCACTCTCTGGTATATTCAATAGTCTCCACCAACACTATGATTTTAAAAGACGTCAACTCTTCTTTGGTCTTCCTTACTCCTTCTCTCACTTTCCTATGTATATGAGGCGATTCAGAATACTGTGGCTTGGTCAATGTATCTCAGTCCTCACAGTCACGCCTTCATTTTTTTTAACCTTTAGAGGTCCTTTGCTGCATATTTGCCTACCAAAAGGTATTATGTGATTTCTTGACCACTCCTTCCCAGGAGGTTGGTTGTGAATCCAAATAAAATCAAATCTTTGAAAACATCAATCTTTCCTCCATTTATCATGATGTTCCTTACTGATCCCATTGTAAGGGATTTTGTTTTCTTTATATTGAGGTGTAGTCTACACTGAAGGCTAGTTTTTTATATTTGGTAAGTGGTTTTTGCAATCACTTGTTATGCATCAGAGAGTTGGACAATGACTAGGGAAGATAGAAGGAGAATTGATGCCTTTGAACTATGGTGCTGGAGAAGAGTATTGAATGTACCATGGACTGCCAAGAAAACAAACAGATTCATCCTAGAGAGGGTTAAACCAGGCTACTCCTTGGAGGCAAGGATTCTGGGGCTTCGTCTGACATACTTTGGACATGTTGTAAGGAGAGACAGGTCTTTAGAGAGGGACATCATGCTGGGTAGAGTAGAGGGACAGTGCAGGAGGGGAAGACCCTCTATGAGGTGGATTGATTTAGTGACTGGGTAATCGGGATGGGTGTGTCAAAGGCAATGTGATTGGCACAGGATAGAGCAGGGTTTAGGGCTGTTGTTCATAGGGTCGCTATGAGTCGCAAACGACTCAACGGCACATAACAACAACAAGTGGTTTAAACTCCACTTGTTTTCAGCAAGTAAGATTGTGTTATCTGCATAGTGAAGGTTGTCAAATGAGTACCAATTCAAAGACATGTGGTTTGAAATTCCACTACTGGGACTATATCCCAAAGAAACCATAACTGCCACCCAAGCAGATATATGCACACCCATGTTTATCGCAGCTTTGTTCACAATAGCAAAGAGTTTGAAACAACCTAAGTGCCCATCAACCAACAAATGGATAGAGAAGCTGTGGAATATTCATTCACACAATGGAATACTATGCTGCATTGAAAAACCAGGAACTCATGAAATATTATACAAAATGGGTCACCCTGGAGGACATTATGCTGAGTGAAATATCTCAGTCACACAGGGACAAATACTGCATGGTGCCAATGTTGTAAAACGGGACTAACATTGGGGTTGAGGGGAGACTGAGATAGATGGGATAAAGTATGTATACTGCATTGAAATAGATGAGAGAGCAAGAACTGTTTAAAAGGGATATGTGATTAGGTATTATGGTCATGACAGGCGTCCAGAACAAAGGCTGCACAGTGGACTGGACTTGGGGGAAGGGATTGTATAATAATGAAGGACTTTTTCTTGTACTTTTCAAAGAGAAGAGTGAACTGGGGGAGAGTGGTGGGCAGGGAGAAAAGTGCAACAATGAATGAATGGAAATCCAAAGTCTCTGTAATCTTTCATAAAATTAATAATTTTTAAAAAGAAAAATGTAATAGCTAAAAAAATTTTAAAAAGACACATGGTTCAAATCCAACAGTTGCTCCACAGGAGAAGGATGAACATCTACTACTGTGTGATTTACAGCCTCTGTAAAGCTGCTGGAAAGCCTATGAGTCAGTTCCAAATTGATGGCACATAAGAACAACCTTATCATAAACAGCATTGTAGTGGCTTTTCCTGCAGATAAACCTTTAAGGATAGGCATATTTATTTCCCTGGGATCAGTTCTAAATGTAGGATCATTTTTAAAGTTTTTGATAATATTTCCGAATTGTCCTCCAGTAAGGTTGTATCAATTTTCACTTCTGCCAGCAGGACCTATGAGGACCTATTTCCCCACCTCATTGCTCACATAGATTCTTATAAAACCCGTTATTCTGCACCTTTAAACCTTGGCTCAGAACTTTCCTTTTTCTTTTCTTTGCTTCTGTCTCGAAGGCAGAGATGTCTGGCTCAGGGACCTGGAAAGGACTAGTGTTTGGGGAAGACTCCAGGTGGAGGGAGAACTGCTGACTTTCTCTCACTCAACAAAGTGCCAAGGGCCATTCTTTCCCAGACTTAGCATAAGACCCTTTGCACGTTCCTTCGCCCTTGTCTCTGTAGGAAAACCATCACAAAGTGAGAAGAAACAAGCAGTCTGACCTTTTAAAAAATGCTACTAGGTTGATTTTCAAATACTTATGTTTTGAAATATTTGTCTCCAAAGGAATTCACTCGTTGCCAGTAAGCTGGGACTGACCCACAGCAGACCATTCAGTCCAGTGGATTTTCAGGGACTATAAACTTCCTGGGAAAAGATTGCTCATCTTTCCCCCAAAGAGCTTATGGTTTCAAACCATCAGAGTGGTGCCCAGAGAGGCTAACAGTGCACCTCTCTACAGACCACATCACCAGAGCGCTTCCAAAGGAACTAGGAAGGTCCTTTCTGGTAAATTTTGAACTTCAGAGGAAAGTAATGATTTATTTAAGACACTTTGTTTCTTTTTATTGAAGGTGTACAAATCATATTGGTTTTTTCCTATGATCACTTACAGACATTCATAACATTAATAGCCCCTGATCATTGTTGTTGTTGTCTGATCAATCCTTTATTGTCTATTGCCTTCTACTTCACCCAATGTATCTATTTCTTCATTTCACTCCTCCCTTCCCGTACCCGACTATTCCTACAAGATTGATTGATGTGATCTGTGTGGAAACTTTTCCTTAGCTTTTCATAATAGGAGTCTTATACCATAATTGTCTTTCTGTGACTGACTTAAGCTCCTCAGTATAATTTGTTCTAGATTCACCCATGTTGCACAGTATTTCACAAATTCCTGAATGCTTTATAGTGATGTGTAATAATACTCCGTCGTGGACGTTCACCATAATTCCTTTACTCATTTGTCCATTGATGGGCACGTGGGTTGTTTCCAACTCATTACTATTGCAAACTATGCCGCAGCAAGCATTGGGGGGGGGGTGCTGCTCTTGTTTCTTGGGATATAATACCTAGTAATGGGATTGCTGGATCAAATTGCAATTCTATTCACAATATTCTAAGGAAGAGCCAAACTGAGGAAGTCATTATTTAGTGTGACTGCTTCTCCTTCTATTCCATCTTGGACAGCCCCTTCTAGTCCCTGTTGTATAAAATTCATGGGACAGAGGGAGGGGAGGATTTGGCTTAAGAACTCCACCGGAACGGATATAGGGAGAAATTGTTGGCACATAGTTGTTGTTATGCACCCTCCAGTGAGAGCCCGCCCATAACTGACTCTCCAGTGGGTTTTCAGAGGCAATAAATCACACCAGAGGCGATTGCCCATCTTTCTCTTGCAGAGCAGCTGGTGGCACTTTTCGTTTGAAAGAAAGTGGTGTACAGTAGGCACTCATTGAATGCGTGTTGGATTGCACTGAATGGCTTGCGCAGGTACATTGGCACAATAGGGGACTGAGCGTACGTGTTTAACTGCTGAAGATTTCATTAACTGTGGCAGTGTTAAATACAGCCAGTATTACTGAGGGGGGAGTGCTGACCTGAATACTACAAAACAGAGGGAAATCCCTCATCAACTCTAGTTAGTCTTGAAATACAGTCCGTGACTCCCCCTCCCCAACAGATTTTCTTTCATGATTCTATTTGGCTTACGCAGATATTACAAGGAGCACATCCTCTCCAGCCCACAGAGAGAACCTTCCTCTCAAGGCAATCGTCAGGCTAGGCTTAAATGTTGCCAATGGGATCCGAGGATGGATGAATTAGATGATATTAAGGAATCATTATTAATTGCACTAATTGTGATTTTGATATTATTTTCGCTGTATAAGGATACATTTTTGAATTATTAAATCAGTAGCTAAAGTCAGCACAGACTATCTGCAAAGGAAAAGCACAAAGATGTGATGATACTACAGAAATAACTACAAAGGAAGTGCTTTTTGTATTTTGTTTATTTGTTTTTATATGATGAGAAAAATTTGTATTTAGAATTAGCCAGCTGGACTCAGTTTAGATGATCCCAATTTTGTTGGCAACATCCAAATCATCATAGTCAGGAGCAAATTGAACATAGGCCTTCTTCTATCAGGCCTAATCAAAGTGTTAACCTTAGCCACATCAATGTCTTAGAGCTTCTTTACAGCTTGTTGATTTGGTGCTTGTTGGCCTTGACATTCACAGTGAACACAAGTGTGTTGTTATCTTCTATCTTCTTCATAGCTGACTCAGTGGCCAAGCTTGTTTCTCCTGGGGACGCTCTTCTGGGGGTATTTGGACTGCCTTCGGAGTCTCAGCGTCTTAGGCCACCGGAAGGTGGGTGACGTGCAGAACTTTTTTTTTCTTTCTTGGCTGTGGATGCCCTTCAGGGCGCCTTCTTGGCCTTTAACGCCTTTGCTTTCTTTGGCTTCAGTTTTGGAAGGAGCAGGGACTTCCTTATTCACTTCCGATACCATCTTCACAGAAAGGATTGAAAGTGCTTCTTTGCACAAACTATTTTAGATGTATTAACTCTAGTCATCACAATAACTGTTTTGACGTAAATATCATTACCCCCATTTTACAGATGAATAAACTGGCATTCAGAAGTGGTGGTGACTAGGCAATGTTTCTGCCTGCCTACTGGGAACAGACCCAAATTCTCCTCCAGGTAGCTCCCCTCAGAAAACACAAGCTGTTGTCATCGAGTGTATTCCAATTCAAGTGTATTCCTAATGGGTCCAATTGACCCATTAGGACAAGACAGAACTAACCCGGAGGGTTTCCAAGGCTATAAGCCTTCACATCCTTCTTCTGTGGAGCAGTTAGCGGATTCCTATCACCAGCCTTTCAGTAGCCACCAAGCTATCACCCCCCCACGACTCCTTTCTGAGGTTCAAAGCTGGGACTTTACTGTGCATCCTGTGAGCTTCCTCTGCTCCAGACAACAGAAGTTGGTTTGGGTTGCCTGCAACCAACAGAGAAATGAAACTCCCCATTCCCAGACGGCTCAGCTGGTAAGGGGCAGAGTGAGGATTTGAACCCAAGGCTGTCTAATGCCAAAGCCTCTGTGGCTTCAGGTGGAGTCAAGTTCATGAGATCTCCAAGTTTAGCTTTCATTTTTCCTGTCATCTGATTTCTCCGTGTAGCAATTTTACTTTTTACTTCAATGTCTCTCTACCTGTAGGGATGTAACAATACGTCATGGCGTTAACGTATCTATATTTCCACTTTGGGCACTGTGTTTAATTTAGTGATAGCTTTAATACATATTTCCCAAGACCAACAAGCTCTGGAGGATACAATTCACTGCTCTTCACACCAGCTCCTTATAAATAGAACAACACTGATGGGGAAGCATGAGAAGGTTATCTAGTCCAATCTCCTGCCTCAAAGAGATGCTGCCATAAAATCGATAGACTCAATCATGTGACTAGAACCACTTTTGCCGTTACTGTTACTACAAGTCTTCTGACTGCCATTGGCTTAATGGAGTGCCATGGGCTCTTTTAACCCAGACTAGAAAGTCCTACAAAGACAGGATGCAACAGGGAGCTTCTGTGGATGATGGAGGTGCACAGGTTCTGCAGCCAGAGTGACACAACTTTTACCAACTGTGTGACTTTAGCTTGGCAATCAGTTACATGCTCTGAACCTCCGTTTCCTCATCTGGAAAATGAAGATATTAATAATAACCTTGCCAACCACATAGGGTCTTGAGAAGATTCAATGGGAAGGCAAAATGAGGCAGCCAGTTACACTGTAGAAGCCAACAATGTTGTTAGTACTTCCCATCCTAAATAATTTAGGGCAGTCAATCGCTTATGCCTATTTTTAAAGATCTCCAAGGAAGGAGAAACCATAGCATCCCCTGGTAGCTGGTGCCATGTTTAACAACCCACTTAGATGATGTGTGAATATAGCACAGAGGCCCACATCCAAGGAGGCTGGGGAAGGCTGGGAGGCGTGCCAAGCAGCTTGCTGGACTGCCATCCATCCTATACCTTCCCCCGCCACTGCCTCCTAAATATATACATCAGCTTATCCATCCTTCACCGCCCAGCCTCCCCCTGGAACTCTTCTGGGATGATCCCCTGGTTTGAAATGCTTTTGTTCTTTTAACTGCTATAGCACCTGTTGACACTAACAATCTGGAGGCATTTACTGAAGATAGACTGGCATCATAATGAATTCATTATCCACTTAATTCAGTAAATATGGGTTGAATACCCTCAACATCCAGGCACTCTTCTAGGCACTGGGTAACAAGTAATTTTTAAAAATAAAAGCAACAGGCTTGGTCCTTGCCCTCATATTTTACCAAGGGGGAGGGAAGGTGTTCATCTACTGTATGCATCAGAAAAATAGAACAAAGCTAGAGAGTGGAGGTGGTAGCTATTCTGAAGAGGAGGGATGGCCTCACTGACGAGGTGACATTTGAGCAGAGACTAGTAGGAAGTGAGAGGACCGCCTGTGTGTGTCTGGTTTCTCTGGGAAATCCTAAATTCCTTGAGGTTAAGGAGGGGCAGGGGAGGGAGCTCTGGTAGCCTAGTGGCAAGAAGCTTCACTGTAGTCCCAGGGGCGCGCAGTTCTAATCCACCAAATACTCTGCTGGAGAAGGAGGGACAATCTCCTCCTGTACCAATCAGATCCAATTTGATGGCACACACACACAAAATAATAAAATTTTAAAAATTTTTTAAAAAGACGAGGCAGGGGAGGGTAGTGGTTAGAGGTGCAAGCTCTGGAGTTGGGGTGATCTAGACTCAAATCTTAGTCCTAACACACCCTAGTTATATGATGGGTCCCTAACTTCTCCCCTACCACACCCCAAGTCTAAATCTCCAGTTCTGGAAAATGAAAACAAAACGGTATTTCTCTGGCAGCAATGTTGTGAAGATTCAATGAGCTTATAAATGTGCAGCACCTGGCACCAGAGGAAGATTTCCTCTGAAGCTAATGAAGCTTCAAGGAAAGTTCCTTCAATATGCACAGGACCCTTCCAAGTCCTTCCGAGGGGCCTTAACAAAGAATTCACAGGATCGTGCCTTTTTGCAACATACCTCAAGTAAAACTTGTAAACAGCAGCCACGTAAGACCATGGTTTCTGTCCACGTGGACTTCCTGCCCGGGGTCAGATACACCATAACGTATGAGGACAGCCCTCCCCACAACAGCCCTCATGTGTAGTCAGGCCCCTCAGGTTCGGTCATTCACTAGAAGGATTCACCAAGAGCCATGGTATTTGTAATTCCAATTTATTACAGGGAAGGATACAGATTAAAATCAGCAAAGGGCAGAGTCTTCTTGAGGCAGAGTCTGAAAGCTCAAACATGAAGCCACCATTGTTTTCTCCCTCGGACTCCAGATATGACACCACCTGTGACCATATGCCCAGGGTATTGACCACCAGGGAAGTCCATGCAGGCAAGCTTCCAAATTGAGAGTTTCTATCGGAGTTCCCTTGTAGAGGCACAAATTGATTGATTGATTGATTGATTGATTGATTACCTCCATGAATGATCTCAGACCCTAAGTCACATGATGGGACATTCTCATATGGACATATCCCACTCTAAGACTGTCAGGTGTGATCCCACCCTAACCAAACATAGTCTCATTAGATGTCACACAGATTACCTTTGGATGCTGAGAGCAAAAGCTAGACCTCTGTATGGGCAAAGTTAAATTGTCTCCTTCACATTTCTTTCCCATCACAATGTGCCGTGTATCAAATGACACTAAAGGGGACGTGGGCATTTCATATTCTTCATTCTGTAATCTTCTTAAATCCAAAATATGCATTCAAAACTTTGACATACTCAAGGAAAAACAGCAATGTTCAATAAGACAGCAAACAAAAAATGCTAGGGATGGTGTGGAGAGGTGGGAACTCTGGTGGGAATGTAAAATGGTACAACCACATATGGAAGGCAATTTAGGGCTTCCTTAGAAAGTTGGGAATAGATATACCCTCTGGTATAGTAAGGCCACTATTGTTATTATGTGCTGTCGAGTTGGAACCTACTCCTAGATGACCCTCCAGTGGGTTTTCGAGGCTGTAAATCGCATGGGAGGACATTGTCTGTTCCACATAACAGGTGGTGAATTCAAACTGCCTAGCTTTGGGCTGCCCTGGGCGTGCTCACCAAGTTGTGCCAAGAAATCTGGAGAACAACTTCTTGGCCAACTGACTAGAAGAGATCTATATTTGTTCCCATTCCAAAGAAGGGTGATCCCACAGAGTGTGGAAACTATAGAACAATATCATTGATTTCACATGCAAGCAAGATTCTACTGAAGATTATCCAAAAATGACTGGAACAGTACATCAGCAGAGAACTGCCAGAAGTCCAGGCTGGGTTTAGAAGGGGTTGTGGTACTAGGGATATTGTAGCTAATGTTCTATGGATCTTAGCTGAAAGCAGGGAATACCAGAGGAATGTCTATCTGCATTTCATTGCAAAGGCATTTGGCTGTGTGGATCATAACAACCTGTGGCTGACTCTGAGAAGAATGGGAATCCCAGAACACTTGATCATGCCAATGCAAAACTTATGCTTGGACCAAGAGGCAGTCTTCAGAACAGAGCAGGGAAACACTGTTCATGGTTCAAAATTGGGAAGGGCGTACCCCAGGGATGTCCTGTCTTCATACCTTTTCAACCTGTATGCAGAACAGATTATCCTGGAGGCTGGGCTCTATGAGGACAAATGTATGTGGGGTCAGGATTGGAGGAAGATCTATCAACAATCTGTATTATGTAGATGACACAACCCTGCTTGCTGAAACTGAGGAAGACCTGAAGAGCTTGCTGAAGAGGGTCAAGGACTGCAGCCTTCAATATGGATTGAGGTTCAATGTCAAGAAGACAAAGATTCTCACCATTGGGCCAATTGGCAGCATCAGGATGGATGGTGAAGAGATTGAGATTTTTCACAGCTTTAGTCTGCTTGGCTCCACAGTCAACACTCTTGGCACCAGCAGACAGGAAATTAAAAGATGTATTGCGATGGGAAAGTCTGCTGTTAGGGATCTCTCCAAAGTACTGAAGAGTGATGGTGTCTCTGGAGACTAAGATGCATCTGATACAGGCCATGGTCTTTGCTATCATGGTCTATGCGTCAGAGACTTGGACAGTGACTAGGGAGGATGGAAGGAGAATGGATGCCTTTGAGCTGTGGTGCTGGAGAAGAGTATCGAATGTACCATGGACTGCCAAGAAAACAAACAGATTCATCCTGGAGAGGGTTAAACCTGGCTGCTCCTTGGAGGCAAGGATTCTGAGGTTTCGTCTGACATACTTTGGACATGTTGTAAGGAGGTACCAGTCCTTGGAGAAGGACATCATGCTTGGGAGGGTGGAGGGACAGCACAGGAGGGGAAGGCCCTCTATGAACTGGATTGATTCAGTGACTGGGGTGATCGGGATGGGTGTGTAAGAGGCAGTGCAATTGGCCCAGGACCGAGCAGAGTTTAGGGCTGTTGTACATAGGGTCGCTATGAGTTGCAAACGACTCGATGGCACATAACAACCACCTTTGGGCTGACAGTGCAACTCTTTACCACTAGGCTATCAGAGTTCCTTAGCAACCCATTGTTGTTGTTGACTGTCATTGAGTCAGAACCAACCCAGCGGGTTTTCAGAGGCAGTTTAATTGCACTGGAGGAGACTGCCCATCTTTCTCCCACAGAGCAGCTGTTGGAGGTGAACTACATTCCTTTGGATTGTAGCACTTTCTTACCACTAGGCCCCCAGTGCTTCCTAGCAATCCCACTGCTAGGTATATAATCCAAAGAAATAAGAACTGTGACACGAATTGACATACACACATCAGTGTTTATTGTAGCATCATTTGCAATAACAAAGAGTTGTAAACAACCCAAGTGTCCATTCATGGATGATAAGCTAATGAGACTATGGTGCATCTGCACAATGGAAATTATGTATCACTTAAAAATGATCAAGAATTTATGAAATCTGTACTCCTATGTTCATAGTAGCATTATTCACAATAGCAAGAATATGGAAATAGCCTAAATGCACATCAATCCGTGAATGGATTGAGAAATTATGGTGCATTCACACGATGGAATACTATATAGCCTTATGGAACAAAGATTTTGTGGAATACTATATAACCTGGGAAAATCTAGAGAGCATCATGCTGAGTGAACTAACTAGGTCTCATGAGGACAAATATGGCTTATGACCATTGTTCGAAAAATAAAAGGATTACTAGTAAGATGTATATAAATGTCCAAAAGGAGAAGGGAATGAGGTGAAGGGGGCAGAAAAGGAAGGGGAAGGGTGGAGATCACCAGGACAACAGAGTTTAATGGGGGAAGGAGAGGAGGGGAGGGAATAGGAAAGATTCAATTGGGACTTGAAAAGATGGTGTAATAGTAGCCGAGATCAATGGAAATTAATATTATTGTTGCTGCTGTTGTTGTTGTTGTGTACCATCAAGTCAGACCAGCCCATGTTGTTGTTGTTGTTGTTATGTGCCATTGAGTCACTTATGTCTCATAGCGACCCTATGTACAACAGCCCTAAACTCTGTTCTGTCCTGTGCCAATCCCACTGCCTCTGACACACCCATCCCAATTACCCCACTCACTGAATCAATCCACCTCATTGAGGGTCTTCCCCTCCTGCGCTGTCCCTCCACCCTCCCAAGCATGACGTCCTTCTCCAAGGACTGGTCCCTCCTTACAACATGTCCAAAGTATGTTAGATGGAGCCTCAGAATCCCTGCCTCCAAAGACCAACCCATAGCTGATCTTAAGCAGGTTTTCAGAAGCAATTAATTGCACAATTAATAAGTTCACCCTTCTCCTATGGAGCAGCTGAACTGCTTGTCTTTGGGATTGCAGTGTAATTTCTCGCTGCATATATGAATGGATGGATCTGAAGTGCTTGCTGCAGAAGGTCAAGGACTGCAGTCTTCAGTATGGATTGAAGCTCAACATAAAAAAAAACAAAAACAAACATTTTCACCACTGGGCCAATTAGCAGCATCAGTATAGATGGTGAAGAGATTGAGACAGTTAACAGTTTTAGTTTACTTGGCTCCACAGTCAAAACTCTTGGTAATAGCAGCCAGGAAATCAGGAGACAAATTGCATTGGGAAAGTCAGCTGTGAGGGACCTCTCAAAAGTACTGAACAGCAACGTCAGGCTGGAGACTAAGGTGCACCTGATCCAGGCTATAGTCTTTGCAATTACATGCTATGCATCGGAGGGTTGGACAGTGAATAGGAATGATAGAAAGAGAATTGATGCCTTTGAGCTGTGGTGCTGGAGAAGAGTGTTGAATATACCATGGACTGCTAGGAGAACAAACAGGTTTGTCCTGGAGAGGGTGAAGCCAGAATGCTCCTTGGAGTCAAGGATTCTGAAGCTTCATCTGACATACTTTGGGCATGTTGCAAGGAGGGACTGGTCCTTGGAGAGGGACATCATGTTTGGGAGACTGGAGGGACAGCACAGGAGAGGAAGACCCTGGATGAGATGGATTGATTTTGTGAGTGGAGTGGTGAGAATGAATGTGTCTGAGACAGCGAGGTTGGCACAGGATAGAACGGCATTTAGAGCGCTTATATATAGGGTCGCTATGAGTCGCAAGCGACTTAATGTCACATAACAATAAATGAATGATTGTAGGAAACACAATGTAAATGAGAGATTATATCAAACACCATGTATATTAACTAAACACAATGTAAATTAATTCTTCTATGAAAACCAATACAAATTAGAAAAACATAAATTTTAAAAAATGAATTAGTGAGATCCTGCTCAATGTGGATCAAGAGAATACTGACTATCCCAGGGACTGCCAAAAGAACAAACCAATGTATCTTAGAAAAAGAGCTGCCAGAACACTGCTTGAAGGCAAGGATGGCAAAGTGTCATTTTGCACACTTTGGCCAGGTTGATAGGAGAGGGTATTCCTTGGAAAAGGATATCATGCTTGGAAAAGTGGACGGTCAGTGAAAGAGAGGAAGACCCTCAGTGAGACAGACTGACACACACTGACTACAGCAATGGGCTCAAATGTGTCAGAGATGATGAGGATGGTACAGAATAGGACAGGGCCCAGATCCGTTCACAGAGTCCCTATGAGTTGTACTATCTCCTCCTTTGTGATTAACTGCCTCTGAAAATGCACCAGAGAGTCAGCTATGGGTAGATTCTGACTCTACAGTACACAAAATCAAACGTGAGTTGCAATAGGCTTGATGGCACCTAACAACAACAACATGTTGAATGGCATAAGTCACTAAATTAATGTAAATTCTGCCAAAGGGCAAAAACCAGTCACAAAAGGACAATTACAGTATATGACTGCTAATATAATTTTTTGAAAAGAGGGTGGGGAGCTCTGGTGGCCTAGTGGTGAGAAACTAGGCTGCAATCTCGAAGGCATGTGGTTCAAATCCACCAGCTGCTCTGCGGCAGAAAGAGGGACAATCTTCTCCTGGGTGATTAACTGCCTCTGAAAACTCTATCAGTCAGTTCTGACTCAATGGTACACAAAAAAGAGCTGAACAAGCTGTGGTATATTCACACAATGGACTACTACTATGCTGCATTGAAAAACAAGGAACTCATGCAATATTATTCAAAATGGGTGACCCTGGAGGACATTATGCTGAGAGAAGTATCTCAGTCACAAAAGGACAAATACTGCATGGTGCCACTGCTGTAAAATGGGACTGATATCAAGGTTGTGATAAGACTGAGAAAAACTGGATAAATTATGTATAGTGCATTGAAATAGATGACAGAGAGAATAATTTAAAAGCAATATATGATAGGTTATTATGGTTATCACAAAATTCCAGAATTAAGGTTGCATAGTGGAGTGTACTCAGGGCGGTGGGAAGGGTGTGGGGGGATTGTATACCAAAGAAAGAATTTTTCTTTTACTTTTAAAAGAGAGAAAAGAACTGGGGGAGGGAGGGAGGGCTGGGCAGGGAGAAAAATGCAACAATGAATCAATGGAAATCCAAAATCTCTGTATATGTTCATTAAAATTAATAAAATAATTTTTTTAAAAAAGCTAAAGAGGAGGCTCTGGTGGACTAGTGGCAAGAAGCTGTACTGCAATCCCAGAGGTGTGTGGTTTGAATCCACCAGTTGGCTTTGCTGGAGAAGGAGGGACAATCTCCTTCTGTGTACCAGTCAGATCTAATTTGATTGTACACACACACAACCCCCCACAAATAAATAAATAAATTACTGTGTTGCTTTTTAAAAAAAAAAAAAGCTAAGGAACGGTTGGCATGTAGATTGAATCATTCTTTGAGGGTTAATATGGTTGAGAAGGGAGGGAGAAGGAAGCAAAAATGAATAAATAGACAAGTTGGGTGAAGGGAAAGGCAATATACAATAAGTGAGATAAATTAATTACATTAATCAATTGTAATTAATGGATGAAACAAAATATCTATGGATGACTAGATGAAAAACCAATATGATTGTAAACTTTCACTCAAATAGAAGACATCAATACAGAAAAAGCTTGAATCTGCTCTTTCCATAGGAGCAACTCTCGAGGCTGTAATTGGGCCTCTGCTTCCTCCACGGTATCCAGCCGAGTGGCCAGCACAGAGCAGGTGCTCGGTAATTATCCTCACAATAAAAGAATGATGAAGACCGATAGCCTCAGAGAGCAAAACGCCAATCATCCGACACCCTCCCTTCCCTGAAAAAAAAAAAACAAAACAAAACAGCTATTGGCAGACTGTTAGTGCCGTCCCCTGTCCCCTTGATTCCTCCTCACACCGAAGCAGAGCAAGCATGCCTGGTCCTGTACCGTCCTCTCAGTCCCTGCTGTGCTCCAGCCTGTGGTCACCGCTGTGTCAATCCGTCTTGTTGAAGGTCTTCCTCTCTTCCTTGGACTCTCCACCTTCTCAAGCATCATGTCCTATTCCAAGGACTGGTGCCTCCTGACACTTCGTCCGAAGAATGTGAGACCGACCGAGAATGTGCCCCTTTAAGGAGCGCTCTGGCGGCGCTTATTCCAAACATAGATTTGTTTGTCATTTGCCAGGTCTGCGGTGTATTCAATATACCATGGAGATAGCTAACACACCGTGGTTTGCAATACGCTACTAAAGTAGGTACCTTTATTAGGAAAGGAATCCTGGTGGGACAACAGCTAAGCACTGAGCTGCTAACCAAAAAGTTAGCGGTTCAAACCCACTCTGTGACTTTTCAGGAGAAAAACTTTGCCTATCTTCTTGAGTAAAGCTTGAAAAACAGAAAGCCCATAAACCCTCTAGGGAGCAGGAAGCTGTTCTAATCTCTCACATTAGGACTGTTGAGGCTGTTAGGAGTCGAAAGCCGCTCAAATAGCTCCCAACAACATTGTTATTAGAGGAAAAAGAGCAGAGTTAGCACCTGACAAGCCAGATTCCAACTCTATGCAGTGGAGGGTGTTGGGTGCAGGTTGTCTGAGGAGCTCCCCACAGAGCTTAGAGCTGTGGACACGTGCTAGAAGAATCCACTGCTGTCCCAAGACCTGGACTTGGGGAGGAGCTGGAGGATGGGACAGCATGCTTCCTGCCTGGCTCCACAGCACGCCCTGAGGCTGGGCTGGGCTGTCAGCATAGAGCCAGCTCCAGAGACAGGCGGCTCTGTGGAAAAGCTCTCCACACCTGCATTCAGCCTGGGAACGAGGTTCTTCTCTCTCTTGAGGGTTGAAAACAGCTCCTGACCGTCCTCCAAAGGAAAACCTTCTCCCACTTGAAAGCAGTTATGAAATCACGTCTCAGTCATTTATTTCCCAGCCAAACGATGCCAGTTACTAATACCGAAGAGAAAGGTGGTGACTCATTGATGTTCCCAGTTCTGACGGCTGGTTGCCATAAATTCGCTGACCTTCCCTCTGCCTCTCATTTCTGAATCGGTGTCGGATTACCCAATAAACGAGGTAAACCCCGGCTTGCTTCTCTTACTGAATAATCTGTAGTGAACAAATGTCACATGTTTTCACCACATCAGACAGCCGGCTGCTAGGATAGGTCTCTCTCCCAACTCCACAAAGCCTTCCTAGAGAATCGCCCTTCAAATTTACAATCCCTGGGCCAGATCACATGCCCTGAAGCAAGGTAAGTACAAATTTAGGTGTGCTTACTTACTAATCCTTTGAGGGGAGCTCTGCGGTTATTGTCCACAGACACGCTGCTCAGGAGAAAGAGGAAGAGTTTCTCGTTGTGATTTTACAGCCTCAGCAACATGAGGCAGGGTCGCTCTGATTTGGAACTGACCTGACAGCAGTGAACTTTGAGTTTGAGATGTGGTGGAAGGAGCCATGGTGATACTGCTAACCGAAAGGACAGTGGTTCAAGCCCACTCAGCTCTCCAGTGAGAGAGTGAGGAGTCCACCTCCCATGAAGATTCACCACCCTGCAAACCGGATGTGACAGTTCTATGCTGCCCGATAGGGCCATTGTGGGTAGGAATCAATGACAACAGGCTTTGGTTTTAGATGAGGTAAAACCCGTGTGCATGCTCACTACAGATTTTAGGTCAGCTTGTTGTTAGGTAACCCAGCGCTTTCTGATCATTTTCCACAACCCTCTCCAGAAGTCATCCTGTTTGGTTTGAGAGCCTGTGTATGTGCTCATGTTTATTTCTACTATGCATTAATTAGATTAATCACATGAGTGCATGCTCATGTCTATTTTTTGCCTGCTCCAATCCTCATCCTGGCCCTTCTTTCCCCAAGGTGGTGTGGCTCTTTTCTTACACTCAATGGGCCTCCTGCTCTTTGATCTTTGTTCAAAGTCTTCAACAACAGCAGCCAGAAGCACATTAGCCTGACCGTCTCCACGAAGGGCACATCTGCCCAGAAGGAGCCCAGCCCCTGAGCCCTGAGCTCTCAAGACGTCAAAGCATCAGCCTTCGTCTGCCTTCCTGCTGCCCCTCAAAACGAGAGTGGGACCCTTGGGCCCATCAGGGTGCTTGCATCTGTGGTGGGAGGGAACTCGTCTGCGGTTGACTTTTAATCACTGTCATAATAGTTTGCAATTATGGCCCATCTGTGTTAGGACACAATATTACTCTGAAAGTGTGGCGGTGTCTTGGTGAGGGGCTACCTTAGAGCAATAATGTTTCCCTCATTTTCTAGAACAGCCTCAATGGCTGGGCATGCTGTTCTTTTTAATTGAGGCAGTTTGTTAAATGTGTAATTAATTGTGATTGAAATGTATAGTCTTGTAGATACTGTACTGGGGGGGGGGGGGCGGGAAGAAAGAAAAAGGTCCTTTGTCAGATGATGTGCCCTGATTTGGGATGCAGAAAACACAATCCTGGTAACACACCACATCCTCCAGTCAGGCAGTTTCTTCTCACAAGAAACGGGCTGTGAGAAAGGATGTGAAAATACTTTGTAAAGCGCTTTCACCAGACAGATGCAAGCACTTATCTTCATCATCATCATCTTCATTAACAACAATAATTGGATCTGGGGGATCTTTTCAAATGCAAATCTAATCATGTAGGGCCTTGAGACCCAGGGCTCCTACTGTTCCTAGTGTGGATCCTAGAGTCTGGGCTGCCGCCCACCCCTCACCGGTTCCCACTGACTCCACAGCGCGCGCACGCACACACACACACACACACACACACACGTGCTGACCTTCTCTCAGCTTCTTGAACTTACCACACTCCTTTTAGCCTCAAGCTTCGCGCATCCTCCTTTGTACATGGATGAACTTTGAAAACATGCTAAGCGAAGGAAATGAATCCCCAAAGCCACATATCATGTGACTCTAGTTACATCAAAGCTTCAGAACAAGCCAATCAATAGGAAAATAAAGCAGATTAGTAGCTATGATGAGTTAGAAAAGGAGCCGTGGTGGTGCTACGTGATAAGCTTTGAGCTGCTCACTTAAAGGACACAGTTTGAACTCAGCAGCCACATCAAGAAAGAAAAATAAGGCAGTCCACTTCGCCGAAGACTACAGGGCTGGAAACCCTACAGGGCAGTCCTGCCCTGCGGTAGGATTGATATGAGTCAGACTTGACTCGATAGAAGGGGATTTTTTGAGGAGCTGGGGAGAGGGAAGTAATGAAAATCTTCTGGAATTCAACAATAGCAGCGATGGTTGCACAACTTTGTAGATACAATAAAAACCCAATTGTATGTTTTAAAACCTCAAGCTCACTGCCACCCAGTTGATTCTGACTTGGCGACCCTGTAGGATGAGCAGATCTGATCACAGGGTTTCCAAGACTAAATCTTTGTGGAGACACTCTGCACATCTCTCTCATACAGAGCGGCTGATGGATTCAAACTGTCGACCTTTTTGTTAACAAACTGCTTTCCTTTAACCACTGCAACACCAGGTTTCCCTGTATACTTTAAATGCATGGATACTTTAAAATGTAGGGCCTATGTATTTTATTTTTGTGCCCCCTGGAGTCATTGTCACATGTAGGTCATAGTAAGGGAGGTGTGTTAGAACCTGGAGGCAATGAAGTGTTCCTCAGTGTTGTTGTGATTGTTAGGTGCCATTGAGTCAACTCAAAGGCATGGACTCTTCTGCTTTATTCGTTATTCAACTTCCAAATGCATTGGAAGCAATTGAAAGGACCATGGCTTGGATTAAGTACACTTTAATCTTTAAACTGACATCCTTTCTCTTTAGTGTTGTGGAGAGGGCCTTGACACAGGTTTTCCCAATGCAGTACGGCTTTTGATTTCTTGACTGCTGTTAACATAGGAGTTGGTTGTGGATCTAAGTAAAATAACAATTTTGACAACTTCAATATTTTCTCCACTTATCATGATGCTACCTGCTGGTTCAGTATGAGAATTTTTTTCCTTGAGATGAAATGCAACCATATAAAAGGCTGTAGTCTTTAATCTTCTGCAGCAAGTGTTTCAGGTCCTCTTCACTTTCTGCAAGCAAGGTTGTATCTTCTGCATAATTCAGGTTGTTAATGAGTCTACTCCAATAATAATGCCACAATCTTCTTCATATATCCCAGCTTCTCAAATTATTTGTTCAGCATGTTATTATATGCCATCAAGTCGCCTGCGACTGAGAATGATCTTATGTGTGTCAATCCATCTCATTCGAGGTCTTCTTCTCCTACGTTGTCCCTCCACTCTTCTAAGCATGATGACTTTCTCCAAGGTCTGGTCTCTCCTGGCCATGTGCCCAAAGTATGTGAGATGGAGCTTCGAAATCCTTGCCTAAAAAATTCATCATCATCATCATCATCATCATCGCCTCCAAGGATACACTTGGTTTCACACTTTCCAAGACAGACCTATTTGTTCTCCTGTAAGTCCAATAGTCAGTAAGTCCAAAAGTCAATACTTTTCTCCAGCACCACAACTCAAAGGCATCAATTCTTCTTCTGTCAACTCTAGTCATTGTCCAGCTCCTTGACACATAGTAAGTACTTCTGTAGACCATGGCCTGGATCAGACGCACCTTGGTCTCTAGACTGACATCAGTGCACTTTAGCACTTTGGAGAGATCCTTGACAGAGAATTTTCCCAATGCAATTAATCTTTTGATTTTCATGACTTCTGGTGCCAAGAGTGTTGATTGTGGAGCCAAGAAAGCTGTAACTATTTTTTTTTTCAAACGTAACTGTTAAAAACCTCAATCTCTTCTCCATCTATCATGGTCCTGCAAATTGGCCCAGTGGCGAGAATTTTTGTCTTCTTGATGTTGAGCTTCAATCTATATTGAAGAGTACAGTCTTTGACCTTTTGTAGCGAGTGCTTCAAGTCATTCTCAGTTTTGACAAGCAATTTTGTGTCTTCTGCAAATGGCAGGTTGTTGATGAGTCTTGCTCCAATTCTGATGCCACATTCCTCCTCATAAAACCCAGCCTCCCAAATGATCTGTTCCACATACAGTTTGAAAAGATATGAAGACAGGACACATCCATGACACACTCCTTTCCTGATTTATACAGTAGGGAGAAAGAACACAACCCTGATATACACTTTGCCCGATTTTAAACCATTCAGTATTTCTTAATAAATGTTAATAAAAGAGAGAGAAAATACAAGAGTGTACTTGCAGTCGTCTTATACTAAAAAAAAAAATAAATCTAAAAACCCATAACAAACACAAACCCACTACCCTGAAATTGATTCTGGCTCAATGACTCTTCTGGTTTCCATTTCCAAGGTTGTGTTGTGACTGTAAATCTTTCCCAAGATGTGGCAAGTGGATTCAAACCACCAACCTTGTGTTTTTCAGCCCTGCACGTTATGTACTATGCTATCAGTTGGAAAATCAGAAAGGCAAATGAATGAGAAAATATCCCATTGCAGTGCCATGACCTAGAAGGCAGCCAATGTAAACAGTTCATGGTATTATCATCTTGTTTGGGTTTTTGCTGTGTTTATGTTTTCTGTGCAGGTTAGTATTCTGCTGCTTTTATTTTCAACTGTGACTTTAAAGTTATCCTAAGGATCTTTTAAAATTAACTTTCTTACCTAATTACAACAGTTATTTATGGTAGAAAATTTAGAAAATACAGAAAATTACAAAGAAGAAAATTAAAATCATCCATAATCCTACTCGTTAGGAGTAATCACAACTGACATTCTAGTGTATTTTATGTTGTCTTTTGTCCTATGAGTAAATATAATTTTTAACAGCCGTATGATAGACCAGCTAGTATCATAGATTATCTCTATTGTTGTCTAGTTAGGTTAGTCCTGATTTTTCTCTATATAAATAATGATTTAATAAATATCTTTGCACATGAAGCTTTTTCCTAAATGAGGTTATTTCCTTAGCATCTCAGAAATGGAGTTATTGGGTCAAAGACTGAATATAGTTAAGCTCTTTTTGTGTAACTTTAAATTATGTTCTAAAAGTGTTCAACAAATTGCATTCTCATTAGCAGTCAATAAGATTTCCTGTTTCAGAGGATCCACATCAACATTGAGAATCATTCTGTAAAATCTTTGGTTTTAAAAATCGTATTTGAAATAGAGTTTTAGGGTTGTTGGGGGTTTTTTTAAGCCAAGGAGAAGTAGCCCTGGTGGTTAAGTGTGTTATAGACTGAGCCACTTAACGAAAGGCCAGTGGTTCTAACCCACCAGCCAGTCTGAAGAGGATAGATAAGATAGTCTCCTTCCATAGAGATTTACAATTACAGAAATCCAGTAGAGAATTCACATGCGTCACAGTTGGTAGACGGCAATAGTTTAAACCAGGGAGAAGCGTGGTGAGTTTTGGTTTTATGGATGACAAAGCTAGTCTAAAGAGAGATGAAGGAGTGATGACCATGTTTATTTTTTTTATGACCATGTTTATTGCTGTGCTGTTCATGAGAGCAAAGGGATGGAAGCAAACCAAGTGCCCATCAACAAATGAATGGATAGAGAAGTTGTGGTATATTCCCAGAATGGAATACTACACTGCACTGAAAAACAAGGAACTCATAAAATGTTATGCAAAATGGGTGACTCTGGAGGACATTATGCTGAGTGAATTATCTCAGTCACAAAATGATAAATACTGCATAATGTCCTTGTTATAAAGCAGGACTGACAGGGGTGTTGGGGGGAAACTAAGGGGGGGAAAAAAGAGGGGATAATGAACACTGCATTGAAACAGATAAGGGAAAGAATGATTTAAAAGGAGTATATGATTAGGTAGTATTTGCATGACAACAGTCCAGAATAAGAGTTGCATAGCAAAGTGGACTTGGGGACGGGGGAGGGGGAAATTGTGTAACAATGAAAGAATCTTTTTTTTTTTTTGGTGAGAAAAATTTATTACATTTAGAATTAGCCCGCTGGACTCAGTTTAGATGATCCCAATTTTGTTGGCAACATCCAAAGCATCATAATCAGGAGCAAGTAGAACATAGGCCTTCTTCTCTCCACTAGGCCTAATCAAAGTGTTGACCTTAGCCACATCAATGTCATAGAGCTTCTTTACAGCTTGTTTAATTTGGTGCTTATTGGCCTTGACATCCACAATGAACTCAAGTGTGTTGTTATCTTCTATCTTCTTCATAGCTGACTCAGTGGTCAGGGGAAATTTGATGATGGCATAGTGGTCAAGCTTGTTTCTCCTGGGAGCGCTCTTCCGGGGGTATTTGGGCTGCCGTCGGAGTCTCAGCGTCTTAGGCCGCCAGAACGTGGGTGACGTGCGGATCTTCTTTTTTTTTTGGCTGTGGACGCCCTTCAGGACTGCCTTCTTGGCCTTCAATGCCTTTGCTTTGGCTTCAGTTTTGGGAGGGGCAGGGGCTTCCTTCTTCGCTTTCGGCGCCATCTTCGTAGAAAGGCGAAAGAATCTTTTTAAAGAACAAAATGAACTGGAGGACTAGGGAGGCAAGTGTGCAGCAATGAATGAACGGAAATCCAAGTTTTCTGTAAACTTGCATTAAAGTATTAATAAAAAATAAAAACATTTTAAAAAGACAGAAACTGTACAAAAAGAACCCTGGTGACCTAGGGGTTACATATTCAGCTGCTAATACCAGGGCTGGTGGTTCTAAACGTGAAACACGGCAAAAGGGAAGGCCTGGAGATATGCTTCTATAAAGATCACAGCCCAGAGGAGAACTCTCTGAGGCAGTTCCTCTCTGTCACATAGGGTCACTGTGAGCCAGTCATGCCTACAACAATACCAGGGAAAAGACAGCACACCCTGGCAGTGACAAGGCAAATAAATTCAAAAGATAGACCTAAGAAAGGATCAGTCACATTTGTGACTGATGAGATGCCGGCAAGGAGGAGGCCTGAGTGTCGAGGCTGCATCCAAAGGGCCTGACTTTCCAAGTGGAGTGAAGAGCTTACACAGCATTAGCCAAGACAGGGACAACGGAAGGAGGAGCAGGTTTTTGTGGAAAATAAAGCTTCCTGTTTGTGCCATGTTGCTTTGAGTGCTTTCCAGAGTTCCAGGTGGAGATATCAAAATACCCACTAACAACACGAGCCTAGAGCTTGGGAGAGAGACTGGCACTGCTTTGGGATTTCTCAGGCAAATGGTAACATAAGAGATCACTCAGGGATAAAGAATAAACTGTGGGAAATCCTACAGTGAACCAGCAGAAAGGGAAATAGGTGAAGGAGAAAGAGCTGCGTGGGACAGAGAAGACTCACCAGATACCAGGGCCCTACAGCCAGGATGGTAGAGAAGTCCATGGAGGGATAGTGGTCACCAGTGCCAAATATGTCCACTGCTTCACAGCCATGCAGACAGACCCAGGAAGGCCACTAGGAGAAGTCCCTGGACAGGAAGGCCAGGAGGCAGTACAGGAGGTCCTGTTTCAGAAGCTAAGAAGGAAATAGAATGAGGAAGATAATAAGAGAGTGTAGGATTACCCTAGGGAGTTCTGGTGGCCTAGTGGCAAGAAGCAGTGCTGCAATCCTGAAGGGGCGCAGTTTGAATCCACCAGATGCTCTGTGATAGAAGGATGAGCAATCTCCTCCTCTGAAAAGCCTGCTGGAGGGTCAGCTACGGGTCGGTTCTGACTCAATGACAACAACAGAGCTATCCTGCAGAAATTTGTGGGGTGATGGGAAGGTGAGAGAGAAGACATTAGCCTCAACGGAGAGTGATTCTTCTCATCCACGTCAATCATGGCAAAAACAAGTCAGCGATTCCTCTTTTTATTACTCATGTGTGCGCGTGTGGTGCAGCCCAAAGGAGGATTAGTCCAGGGACACCATATGCTATCTTTATGGAG
The DNA here is from genome assembly GCF_000299155.1 of Elephantulus edwardii. Lineage (NCBI taxonomy): Eukaryota > Metazoa > Chordata > Mammalia > Macroscelidea > Macroscelididae > Elephantulus > Elephantulus edwardii. The sequence continues at coordinate 2,348,818 of NW_006399939.1, read as the reverse complement.
CAATGTTAAATTCATCCCTGGATGATTCCAGAATCGATTGTTTCAAATCTATTTTGGAAAAAGTGCAGCCAGAGTGCTCCTGAGAGGCAAGCATGGTGAAAGTTCATCTCATGTATTTTGAAATATTATCATGAGAGAGCCAGTGCCTGGAGGAGGACATTTTGCTTGGAGAAGTGGTGGGTCAGTTGGCGAAGGAGATGAAGATTCTTAAGGGGATGGTTTGACTTACAGAGATGGACTTGAGCAGAGTGAAGATTGTTAGGATGGGGTAGGACCAGGCAAGGTTTCCATCTGTTGTACATGAGGTCTCTATAAATTGGAATCAAATCAGTGGAACCTAACAACAGCAATAACTCCTAAACAATAGCCTTACACAACAAGGGTTTGTTTGGCACTTCTTCAAAAAGTAGAACATAGAAATTCCATATGACCCAGCTATTCCACTACTTGGAGTATACCCTGAGAAAATTAGAACTGAGGCACAGAGAGTTGTACACCAATGTTCATAGCAATGTTACTCACCATCGCAAGAACAACAAAACAGCCCAAATGTCCAACCGCAAACGAATTAATTGAGAAATTATGGTACATTCACACAATGGAATACTATGCAGCATGCAGGAACAATGATTTTGTAAATTATTACCTAAGTTGGGAGGGACTACAGAGCACTATGCTGAGTGAACTAACTCAGTCCCACAAGGACAAATATTGTATAAAACCATTATTGGAGAATAAGTAAAAGAATCCAAAGGGTGGGGGGAAGCAGAGAAATGAGGATGTGCAGGGGGAGGGGGAAATTAATCATGGAGTTGTACAATTTGATGGATGGAGGGGGTGAGGGAAATTAGAAGAATCTGTTCTCAAAAACAATGTATTTTAATTTTGTAAATAAACTAGAATTTAAAAAGTCAACTTTGGGAGGGGGAAGGGAGGGAGAGGGGTTAAAATGTTGCAACAATGAATGAATGAAAATCTAACTTTACTTTGAACTTTTGTTAAAATCACGATTAAAATAAAAAATTTTATTTAAAAAGATAAAACACCTCCAAGGGTTTATTGTTGTTGTTGTTTGTTAGGTGCTATAGAGGGGGCTATGACTCACAGCAACCCTATGACCAACGGATTTGAACCTTGTCCTATCCTGTGTCTTCCTTACGTTCTCTGAAAGGCTCCAGCCCATGTCAGAGTCTCTATGTCACTTCATCTTGTTGAGGGTCTTCCTCTCTTTCTAAGATCCTCTACCATTCCTGGCACGATACAATTGATTAATTACATTAATAACTTTTTTTTTCTTTTTCTCATTGCGTACCATAGAATCAGATCTGACAGGCACAGGAGGGGATTGCCCCTTCTTCTTCAGTAGAGCATCTGGTGGATTCGAACCACTAATTACGCTAATAAATTATAATTAATGTTATAAAACAAAACATTTCCAAATGATTGGCCGAAAATGCAATGTGATTTGTAAACTTTCATTCAAATAAATAGAGAGGAGACTGCTGCCTCTCGATTTGTTACTTTCATATGTCTTCTCTTGGCCTGAGAAGGAATGGCTCTTTTAAAGCATTACTGTTCTCCTTTTCTGCACAGGATCGTTGTTAAGTCTTGGTTAATGCAATGCTTCCATGACTATGGTCATGTGATTTTTGCGCTTCTCAGGTTGTGCACTGAGATACGTTTGTATTTCTCTGTGTGTGTGTGTGTGTGTGTGTGTGTGTGTGTGTGTTTTATTTCTTTGTGTATGCTGTGTGTGTTTATCCTGAAGTGGATTTGTTGTTGTTAGTGGCAATCAAGTCAGCTGTGACTCATCACAACCTCATATGTGATGGAACGTGCTCGGTCCTGCACCAATATTTGCAGGATTGTTGATGTGCTGGAGTCCATTATTGCCGCTTCTTTGCTCCTCACAAAGGGTTTCCTTTATTTCGGTAGACTATTAACTCACCAAACTCAATGCCTCTTCTGGAGATTCTGGAATCTAGAGTTGTTGTTGTTGTTGTTGTTGTTATGTGCCGTTGAGTCGTTTGTGACTCATAGCGACCCTATGCACAACAGCCCTAAACCCTGCTCTATCCTGCGCCAACCGCACTGCCTCTGACACACCCATCCCGATTACCCCAGTCACCAAATCAATCCATCTCATAGAGGGTCTTCCCCTCCTGCGCTGTCCCTCCACCCTCCCAAGCATGATGTCCCTCTCCAAGGACCCGTCCCTCCTGGCAACATGTCCAAAGTATGTCAGACGAAGCCCCAGAATCCTTGCCTCCAAGGAGTAGCTTGGTTTAATCCTCTCTACAATGAATCTGTTTGTTTTCCTGGCAGTCCATGGCGCATTCAATACTCTTCTCCAGCACCACAGCTCAAAGGCATCAAACCTATGAATCTAGAGTACATGAAACAAAGTCTAATCCTCCTCACTTCTGAGGAGCATATGGGTATATTTCTTCTAAGTCTGGAGTTAATAATTAGCTCTTTATTCCCCCTCATCTGCTTAGTATTCTGGATACTGTTGTATCTGCTGCCAAGGATGTCTTTAAAGTGCTAACAAGCAAGGATGTAAATATAGAGACCAAAGTGCACTTGCCCAAAACCATGGTATTTCCGTCACTCCCTGTGGACAGGAATAAGGAAGACTGAAGTAGAATCCATGCCTTTGAGTCATGATGTTGGTGAAGAGTACTGAATAGCCCACAGAATGCCAAAAGAACAAACAAATCTGTGTTAGAGGAAATGCAACCAGGATGCTCTTTAGAGGCAAGGAAGGTGGAACTTTGCCTCACATTATTTGGGGATGTTGTCAGGAGAAAAAGTCCTGGGAAAAAATGACACCATGCTGGGAAAACTCAGAAAAAGGTTCTCAAGGAGACAGAATGGCATAGTGATTATAACAACATAGTGGAAATTCTGAGGATGGAACAGGATAGGGCAAGAACCTGCTCGTGTGAACCGATTGTTCATTGGGTTGTTATGAGTTGCAGTTGACTTGATGGCGCCTTCCAAGAATGGCATTCTGAATGCCTAATGATACCTTTTTCTTGCACTTTCTTACAGCTTTCTAATACTTTCACACACAAAGCAATTCATACAAACTGTCCATTAAGTTTTTCCTCAAAGAGCTCCCTCCTGGAACTCTCAGTCCCTCCCTTTCAATCTGAGCTGGCTGCATCCGTTTCCTGTCATACTCTTGTATTGGAACCCCTGTTTGCTAGATCTTATATCACTGTCTTTCTCGGTTCATTCTAAGAAAATGGGAAGCATACATTTTGAGAAATTGCATGCTTAAAAATGTCTTTATTTCCTTCTAACACTTAATTGATAATTGAGCTGAATAGAGAATTCTGGGTTGGAATCATTTTCCCTCAGGATTTTGATACCTTGCTCTATTTTCTTTAGCTTCTGATGTTTTTATGGCATAGTCTGATTGCTGATCCTTTGCAAAAACCTGCTTTTTTGTCTCACAGGAAGCTTTCAGGATCTTTTCTTTATCCCTGGGGTCCTGAAATTTCACAATGATGTATCTTCTGTCTATTGCCTTCCAGTCAGTTCCTACTCACAGGAAGCCTATAGGACAAAGTAGAATGGCCCTACAGGGCTTCCAGGACTGCAGTCTTCACAGAAGCAGACTGCCACTCTCTCCTGAGAAGCAGCAAGTGGATTTGAACTGGCAATCTCACAGATAACAGCCAAGAGACTAACCACTGCATCATCAGGCCTCATTGTTGATGTACCTTGGTGGGGTGTTGTTGTTGTTGTTGTTGTTGTTACTATTATCATCACAATCATCATTCATTGTGCTTAGAGCTCAATGGACTCTTTCAAACTGGAACCCATGTCCTTTAGTTCTGAGGAAATTGTTCATTTTTTTTACTACATACTTTTATCCTCTTGCATCTCTGGTCTCTCCTTAAATAACACAGAAAGAAGAGGTAGAATTAGTGAGCTGTACTCTTTTATATAGAGAGGTCAGGGTAAGTCTCTCGGAGGAGAAACATTGAAGACATTCAGACATCTTCCCATCCTCCCAAGGAAGATTATTACACTTTTCTTTTGTTCCCTGTGTTGTCTTTTCTGCTTATCTGTTTTCTTTCCCTGCCTTTTCAGTCTCTAATGTTGGAGGTTTGCCTCACGTGTCTGGGCTGAACAGTCACACTAAGCTAACAGGTGGCCTTTTTGAGTAAATGGAGCTCAACAACTGGTCACCAGGCACCATGTTGAATTTTCCAATAGAGAACTCCTTGTTGGAGGATTGCTTAGTTTCTCCAGAGAAGAATCTCCCAATCTCTGTCTGGAGGTGACGGAGGACAAATCACCATCATCCATTCATCGAGGATTTCATTTCATTCTCTCCACTCTGCTTTCCATCATTGCCTCTAGTTCCTGGACCTTCCCAAAACTCTGCAGGGCAAACCCGTTGGCTTCTTCTCAGCATCTTCCTCTGCAGGCCCTGTAGTTCCCGATCTCTCTATCCCATGCCTTGTCTACTGATATCCTTTTGTCCATCTTCTTTATCCTTATCATTTAAATAAAAAAATAATGAGATTTTAAGGAGGGAGCTCTGGTGGCCTAGTGGCAAGAAGCTGCACTCCCAAAGCGTGAGGTTCAAATCCCCCAAATGCTCTGCTGGAGAATGAGGGGCAAGCAATCTCCTCCTGTGCCAGACAGATCTGATTTGATAGTCCACAACAACAACAACAAAAATGGGATTTTAAGAAACTGTATATCTAAAAATCAACTCACCATGTTTATCTAGAACATCAGAGACCCTGTGAGAAATTCCAGTGAATATATCCATTTGAGAAACTTTTTTAAAAGAAAAACTCCTGCAGAATATTCCTCCTCAGTGAGACAATCTTGCAATTTTATGAGTGAAGCAAATTCAGACATCATCAAACTACTCCCACCACTTCATTTGGTGGATCTAGAAACGGAAACCCTGATAGTAGAAGCACTTGCCCAGAGCCACCGTGAGTGACAGGGCTGTCAGACGTCCCTGCATTCCCCACTTGTAATCCGGTGCCTTTCCCCTAACATCCCGCCTTCCCAGAAAGTTCCCTCAGGCAGGAGAAAGATTTTCCTTTTGATGGGGCTTCCAAAGCAAATGTCTTTTTGCCCTCTGGGCCCATCTGACCCTGATCAGTCCCATCTGGAGATGATCCTTGACAATGAACTAAACAGGGTTTCCTGGCATATTAAGCAGAGATCATTTCTTGAAGGACAGTGACAAGATAACAAGTCATCTTTTAAAACAAACCTCAAGTCAGGCTACCAATTAGCATCTAAATGTATTTAAACAGAAATAAGTTTAATTGTCTAATTAATTTTTCACCAATTAGGTCCATTTTTACATGTTGCATTTTACACTGCCTTGGCAATGAAAGTAATTGGATCAGTTTATAACCATTTTCCACTTCCTGGTTTGCTAAGTAGTTCAATGCTATTGTCTGCAGAAGATATAAATCGCCCCTAACTGGTGTCACTGCAACTTTATGAAGTTCATAAAATATTTCTACTAATGAGGGGAGGAGCTCTAGTGGTAAGGAGTTGTGTTGCCAACCCAAAGGCAGGTGGTTTGAATCCCCTCATTGCTTTTCGGTGGGGGGCGGGGGGGGCAATCTCCCCCTAAGCAATTTACAATTTCTAAAAACCCATAGAAAGATCAGCTATGATTCAATTTCTGGTCCACCACAGAGATTAACTGACTAAATGCGGGGAGAGAAGTCACTGCAAAGGGTGAGGAAAAAAACCCAAACAGATGAGGGATGATAGAGGAGATAGTTTCTATGATAGGCAGCCTCCAGGTCTTTCTCTGATCACTTACTCTGGGGAAAGCTTGGTCAGGAGCAGCCCTCTGTGAGAAGCTGAGGCCAGCTGCTAATAGCCATGTGAATGAGTTTGAAAGGCAAGCCTCCAACCCTAGAAGAGTCTTCAAAGACTGCAGTCCTGACTATGAGTTCAGGATGCTACAACTGTGTGAGAGGATAACTATTCACTGTTTTAAACTATTATGCACACTTAATATCCAGGGAAACAACAGTCAAGAAATCCAAGTATTGCAATTGCCACATTTTCTATGAAAGGACTTTCTCAAAACGCTAAGAGCAAGGAGGTTACCTTAAAGACTAAGGTGCGCTCACCTCATGCCATGGTATTTTTCATTGTTTCAAACATATGTGAAAGTTGAACAATGAATAAGAAAGACAGACGAATAATCAATGCCTTTGAATTGTGGTGTTATAAGGAATATTGAACACACTATGGATGGTCAAAAGAGCAAAAGAAACTTGTCCTGGAAGAGATGCAGCCAGAGGGCTCCTCCAAAGGAAGGAGGGTGAGACTTCACCAAACATTCTTTTGCCATCTTGTCAGGAAGGGAGAAGTCTCTGGGAAAGGGCATCATGCTTAGAAAAGTGGAGTGTCAGAGAAAAAGAAGTAGATCTTCAATGAGATGGTGACACAGTGATTGCAACAATGGCATGGAGCATAGCAGAGACTGGCACAGAATTGGGCAAAGTTTTGTTCTGTTGTATGCAGAGTCACTGAGCCAACTCTATGGCCCCTAAAAATAGGCTTTAGGGTCAGTTAATACACAGCAGCACTGGGGAGACCTACATATGACAGAAGAATTTGATACCTTTGAGTTGTAGTGCTGGAGAAGAGTACTGAACACACCATGGACTGCCAAGGGAACTAAGAGGTCTGTTTTGGAGAGGGTGAAACTAAGCTGCTTTTTGGAGGCAAGGATTTTGAGGCTCTGTCTCACATACTTTGGGCATGTGACCAGGAGGGACCAGTCCTTGGAGAAGGTCATCATACTTGGAAAGGTGGAGGGACAGCCCAGGAGAGGAAGACCCCAGATGAGATAGATTGATACAATAAGTGGGATAATGAGGGTACATAGCTATTGTGTATAGGGTCACTATGAGTTTCAGGAGACTCAATGGCACATAACAACAACAACAACAACATAGGAGTCCTACATATAAGGAAGTCCTAAATATGAAGAAGTTTGCAAATTTGTTCGCTTTGCTAAGAAAATTAGAAGAGCAAAGTTTGTATGATTCTCACATGAGTTCCCCAGGGTCAGGACTGAGACCTACAGTCAATATCAGCGGTACTCAACTTGACGACATTTATGAGGAGAAATGTGGCATCAGGGTTGGAGGAAGACTCACCAACAGCCTACGTTATGCAGATGACACAATATCTTGCTTGCAGAGACTGAGGAGGACATGAAGCACTTGCTGCAGAAGGTCAAGGGCTTTAGTCCTCAATATGGATTGAAGCTCAACATCAAGAAGACAAAGATTTTCACCACTGGGCCAATTGGTAGCACTTTGGTAGATGGAGAAGAGATTGAGTTGTCAATAGTTACAACTTGCTCAGCTCCACAATCAACACTCTTGGCACCAGCAGTCAGGAAATCAAAAGATTAATTGCATTGGGGAAAATCTGCAGTCAGAGACCTCTCAAGAGTGCTAAGAAGCAATGAAGTTAATCTAGAGACTAAGGTGGGCCTGATTCAGGCCATAGTCTTTGTAATTACTTGCTATGCATCAAAGAGCTGGACAACGACTAACAATGACAGAAAAACTTATGCCTTTGAGTTGTGATGCTGGAAAAGAGTATTGAACATACCATGGACCACCAAGAGAACAAACAGGTCTGTCTTGGAGAGAGTGAAACCAACTTTCCCCTTGGTGGCTAAGATTTTGAAGCTCCATCTTACACACTTTGGAAAAATGGCCAGGAGGAACTAGTCCTCAGAGAAGGATGTCATGCTCAGAAGGGTGAAAAGACAGAACATGAGAGGCAGATCCCTGATGAGACTGATTGACATAGTAACTGGGGTAATGGGGTTAGGTGTGTTGGAGTCAGTGGGACTGGCTCAGAACAGGGCAGGCTTCAAAGCTGTTGTACATAGGATCGCTATGAGTCACTGGTGAACTTGACAGCACATAACAACAACAATTTCACTTAATTCCTTTCAAATGAAACAACTCAAGTGAGTATAGCCAATAAATTGGAAAGCCATGCCAGTAGCATTAGACATGGTTTATTTTAAGATTTATTATAACATTGCTCAGCCACACATCAATCTTGGACCAACCTTAAACAAACCCTACGCCTTTAAGAACTGATGGGTTTAAATTGCTTTCTTAATTAACGTGTGGGAAGTTTGCAAACCTGTTAGTTTTGCTAAGGAAATTAGAAGAACAAACTTTGCATGACTGGCACATGAGATCTCTGGAGTCAGGACCAAGACCCACAGTCCCCTGAGTTAAAACAGCCCAAGCACGACTCTCTCCCACAGTCCTCTTCTTGCATGAGCCAAACTCGTTAATGGCACCACCAGCCTCCATCCTACCTAACTGGAAGCCTCTGGAATTGTCCGCTCTTCACCCCCACCCCTCATCACCAGATCCCTTGATTGCTATTTAGAACCATTTCTAAATCCACGTTTTCAATCCTCCTGTTCTTGTTTTAGTTCAAACTCTTCTCTCTCGAGTTTAAGCATTCATCAGATATTGATTGGCAGTCTGTGAGGGTTCAGAGGCTGAGCTCCAAGATGACAGTACAGTGGTGAACCAGACTGACAAGCCCTAGCCTCATGGAGGTAACAGTCTGCCTTATTCAGCTCTATGAAAACTACCTTAAGTATATGATTTAAAGCAGACTGCCTTAGCCCAAATCTTGGATTTCCCATCTACTGTGTAACCTTGGACAGTTTACATAACTTCTCTGTGTCTCTATTTCCCACTTGAGAAACAAGGATAATAATAGTACCTACTGCATGAAGATTGGAGTCCCTTGGGGGATGCAAACAGTTAACAAGCTCATCTTCTAACCTACAGTTTGGAGGTTCAAGTTCACTCAGAGGAACTTTGGAAGAAAGGCCTGGTGGCCTACTTTAAAAAAAAAAATCAACCACCAAAGACTCTGGAGAGTTTTCCTCCGCCAAAGGTGCGATTACCATGGGATGGAGTTGACCCAACAGTAACTGGTTTGAGTTCCCATGGATTTAAAAAAAAAAAAAAATCTAATGGCTACCTAGTGAGCTTTGTGGTCTAGTGGCAAGAAGCTGTGCTGCAAATCACAAAGGCACACAGTTCAAATCCACTAGCTGCTTCAGGGAGAAGGATGGGCAATCTCCTCCTGTGTGATTTACTGCTTCTGAAAACCCAATAGAGGGTCAGCTATGAGTCGGCTGCAACTCAAGGGCACACGACGACAACAACGACAATGGCTATCTAGTCAGAATCGACCAAAGCTGCTCCTCCATTGGGCTTCCAAGGCTGAAATTGCACAGAAGATTGTCCATCCTTCTCCCAAGGTGCCGCTGGTGAGTTCTGTCCTCAGACGCTCAGCGTTTGGGTTAGCAGGGCGACTTCCTGTGGGCTGTGCCTTCAGAGGCCCCTTCACATGATAGAGAAAGTTTTTTTTTTAAAAAGTAACATGCTGGGTTCCGGTCCCGTGGTGGACTCGGTCGGCAGCAGTGGCTATGGAGGAGCCCAAGATGCAACTCAAGGGGAAGAAAGACACAGACAAATTCACCGAGAGCGTGTATGTGCTGGCCAACGAGCCTTCGGTGGCCCTGTCCCGGCTGCAGGAGCATGCTTCGCTCCCTGCCTGAGCTGGCCCAGCACAGGCTGACATGCAGCGGTGGGAGGAACAGAACAAAAGGGCCATCTACACAGTGGAGCATGCTTGCAGCGCAGTGAAGAACCTTGTGGACAGCAGTGTCTATTTCCACAGCGTCGAGGGGCTGCTCAGACAGACTATCAGCATCCGGGACCACACGAAAGCCTCCGCTGCCCGGGGCCACAACCCCAAGAAGCCACCCCCACCCTCTCAGCCTGATTCCAGAAGAGACAAAAGGTGCCTGGCCTCCCCCACCAGGACTGAACAAGTATAAGAAGGATTTGATTGGCTGGAGAATTAGGGGCAAGCTTCCTGAGAATATGGTATGGGTCCCTGGATCCAACTGTACCTGATACTGGCCAGTCGCTTTTATGAGCCCATAAATTACCATTTTTGCAGAAAGAAAAAAAAGTAACATGCTGAGAAGAGTGTTCAGCGATTAGAACAACTTAGAAGAGTGTCTGTCCTTAAAACTTGTTAGTTAAATTTGTGTCTTCTAGGGTGCAAGCCCCCATGATACATCTTCAAGGATATTGTACGGCTAAGCACGATTAATAACAGTGCATCTAAATTCCAAAATCAGTCTCCATAATAGTCTATGGTTTCCTACTGCCAAAGGGGCCCTTTTAGAGTAGTGAGAGAAGATCTTCACCCTGAAACCCACAGCGTCCCTTTTCAGCAGGAAGTAGCTAAGAGAATACGCCATCCCCTTTTCCTTATGAATCAGGGTGAAGACTCTCTCAGGGAGGAGTGATAGGGAATGGCAAAGGACACACTCACAAAGGAGATTAATCAGAACTGACTTTGACAAGCACTGTGGCAATTGGACAATTAAAACAGACATTCGGATGGCGGGGGAAGAAGAACAAACTGGGGAGGAGGGTAGAGAGAATGGTGCAGCAATGAAGGAATGAAAACCCCAAATCCCTGTAAATGTTCATTAAAATTAATAAAATTTAATAATAAAAAAAGAGTGTCTATCTTAGTTATGCCATTTGATCTATTCGCTGTTTCCCCCAAAACTTGTCTCATTCTACAGCATTCCAGCACTGACTCCCCTTCCTTGACCCATGTCCTCCCACTAACATCACCACTAAGCCACACTTTGGTGTGATTCATCTGTCTTCGGTCCACCGCCCTCACCACTCTGAACCTAACTTCATCTCTGTACCAACACAAACCAGGCACAGTAGTGAGAGCACAAGATCCCTTGTGACCCAGCAGTTAAGTGTTCAGCTAATAACCAAAACGCAGACAGTTTAAACTCAACAGCTGCTCTACAAAAGAAAGACAAACCTGTCTGCTTCCAGGAAGATAACAGTTCTACTCTCTCCTGCAAGGTCACCATGTGTCAGGACATGATTGACTTGAAAAAATGCTCCCTTCCCACCCTGTGCTCTATTCCTATTAAGTTAGCCCTGTTCATCCCACCCTTCTGCCTGGCAAACTTCGACCCAAACTTCAAGGCTTCAAGACTTCTACTCAAAGCTCAGTTCAATGTCACTTTCCCAGTAAAAAACTTTCCTGGCTTTTTACAGACCTCACTACTTCCTTCTGGACCGCTATCTTCCTGCTGGACCGGGAACTCTCACCAAGCAGTGGCTTCAACTTTTAACACCTTTGGTCCTCAATGCTTTACAAAGTGTTCAAAAAATAAATGTTGACTAGACATTGTTATATGATTTCCTTGTGAAAATAAAGGATTCTTGTCAATTAATGTATGTCATCAATTCTAATAGTGACTCTATTTGACAGAGAAGAATCACCCCAGAGGACTTCCTATGTAATCTTTACAGAAGCAAATTGCCAGGCTCTTTCTTCTTCAGAGCCCCTAGGTGGGTCTGAACTGCCAACCTGTCTGTTAGCAACCATTAGCCACTGCACCCTCAAGGCTCTCAAAGCCTTGTTGTTGTTATTGTTGTACACCATCAAACCGGAACCAACTCATAGCTGACCCTCCAGCAGGTTTTCAGAGGTAATGGGAGGAGATTGCCCATCCTACTCCCAGAAGACTTCTTAAACACTTTTATTACAGTACTTTTTATCTTAGCACTATTTGTTACACAGAAAATTTGGAAGAAACATAAAGAACTAATATTTTGAAGACAGACAAATGATGGTTTGTCTTCATAATTGGGCAGTATGCTGTCATTAAAATAATCTTGTGGAAATATGCTGCTGACATTAAAAAAATGTTCTCAGTATACATTGCAAGGGAAAGAAGCAGGTTTCAAAAGAGTACTATGTACAGAATGATCCCATTTTGTGATAAAAATATAAATGTTTATGTATGCATAAAAAGGGTGTGGAAAGGCCTAGTGGTTGTCTCTGGGTGGGCGGAATTTGCATGTTTCTTTTTCTTCCTTATGCTTATAAGTATTTTGTGATTTTTCTATAATGAGCATAAATTACTTTTGTAGTAAGAAAAAAATTTTTTTAAACTACTAAAAATTGTTTTTCTGATTGCAGTGCATTTTCATTGTGGAAAAATTGAAAGTCCAAAAACTATAAAAAAAAAAGACAATTATGCATGTTGCTCTTTATCAAGAGAATCTGTTAACATTTTAGTAGATTGCTTTCTAGTCTTTTTTCTCCTCAAATAAATGTATAGATTTGTTTTAACTGGTTGTGAGCATGTAAAATGTAAGTAATCTATAATTTAATGTCTTGCCCTTTTTTTATTACAGGGTGAGCATTTCTAAAAGTTATTGCAAATTCTCTGTAAATATTAAAGGAGTAGAAAAATCAGTTATCCAAGGGGAGAAAATATCAGAAAATTAAAAAGAGGGCTAATGGCTTCCCAAACATAACACAAAGCGCTTTGAAGATTTTCCTGGGCCCTAGAGAGAGGCCTTAGAGCATATAAAGTAAGTTAAACTATTCCGTATTAACTACTCTAATTGTAAAATTTTTGAAAGGATTTTTATAATTTTGCTATTGAATTTGGCAGATAGGGCTCATTTTATTTACAACTGGCAAACAACTCATTTACTTTACAATGGGCCATCATTTCTCAGCAATTATTGTATGCATTTCAGAACTCTAGCAAGAGGAGAAAAATCCAGCCTACGAATTGTTTTCAAATGTAAAGAAGCACTAGCTTGAACAAATGAGGGCATAAATGCAACGCTGCATTTTCCAGGGGTTTAACGAAACTTTTCTTGATTGCTGCACTTTTCTTATCTTGGAACCAGTAACTTCCCCCCACCCCCACCCCGCCCCGAGATCTCAAACTTTTTCCTATGCCCTTAAAAAGTGCCCAGCCCTAGGCTTCTGGATCCACCTCATGTCCTGGAGGAGACCCTCTTGAAGTCCTGGGCCTCTGGGTGTTCATAAGCATCTGAAAATCAGATACTCCCTGCAAGAGCAGAAACCACTGCAAAGCTCAGCAACAGGGAATTCAATTCATTCAACAGAGTTGAGTGCTCCGTGTCAACTCCAAACAGGAAGACAGTGGAAACGCTTGGTGGTCAAGTGTTGTTGTTACTGTTGTTATTAGCTGCCATGGTGCCTGCCCTTCCCCTATGGCCCATGGACAACCAAACAAAGTGCTGTCCAGTCCTGCACCATCCCTATCAAATGGCTGCAAATCAAACCATTATGATCCATAAGATTTACACTTGCTGGCTTTTCGGGAGTAGATTGCCAGGTCTCTTCATTCAGAAGCTACACTGACACCTGTGCATGGGCAACAGGAGCCTGTGTTGACAGATGTGGGGGTGGCTGTTCATGAGGCAAGTACCAGGATTCAAACTTGGGTCTCCCTCATGGAAGGTGAGAATTCTACCACTGAACCACCACTGACTCACGCTGCTCAAGTGATAGTGGTGTTGCTATGGTATACAGTTGACTACAGCTCAAAGCAACCCTGTGAACAACAGAGCTGAAACGTGGCCTATCCTGTGCCACCTTCAGCTCTGATATGCTCAAGCCCACTGCCACAGTCACTGTGCCACTCCATCTTGTTGAGGGTTTTCCTCTTTCTCTGACCCTTTTACCTTTCTTAGCATGACGTCTTTTTCCAAGGGCTGCCCCTTCCTCACCACATGTCAAAGTATGTGAGGTGCAGAGTCCCCTTCCTCCCCTCTACAACACCCTGGTGGTATTCCTAGGACAGACTTGTTTATTCTTTTGACAACTATGGACTATTCCATACTCTTCTCCAACACCACAATTTAAAGGCATCAATGCTTATTCATTGTCAAACTCTCAGATATATAGTAAGGAATAGTAAAGACTATAGCTTAGATCAGGTGCACGTTGGTCTTTAAACTGACATCATTGTCCTCTAACACTTTGGAGAGGTCCTTGACAGAAGATCTTAACTGCTGTTACCATGCGTATTGATTGTGGATCCATGTAAAATTAAATCATTGGCAACTTCAATCTTTTCCCCATCTATCTTGAAGTTGCCTATTGGTCCAGGGGTAAGGATTGATGCTGAGATGCAATCCATATTGAAGGATGTATCAACATCTCTGATCTTTTGCAGAAAGGGTTTTAGATCATCTTTACCCTCAATAGGCAAGGTTGTGTCATCTACACACTGTAGGTTATTGATGTGTCTTCCTTCAATCCTGTGCCACATTCTTCCCCATTCTGAGGGTGCTAATGGCCTTGTGACGAGGAATTGTGCTGTCAATCCAAAGGCACATGGTTCAAATCCACCAGCTTCTTCACAGGATCCAAAGGGGAACTGTTCTATCATGTGATTTACAGCCCCTGCAAAACAACCAGAGGGATAGCTCTCAGTCAGTCCCAGCTCATCAGCACATAACAATAACAGTCTGCTCGAGTACAGTAGGTAAACAGAGGCAAAAGAGGAAGTGGCAAGGTGGGAATGGAAGAGGAGCAAGCTAGAGGAGAAAGGGAAGGCATGAAGGACAGGAAAAGAGAAAGAAGAAACCAGAAAAATTCACTTATGACTCAATGGCACTTAACAACAACAACAGCATGGAGAGAGGTCAGTTGGTCTAGTGGACAGAAAGTGATGCTGCCACGCCAAATGTGGCTGACTCTAATCCGTGGCCCTCACGCCTGTTTTTTATTGGTTCTGTTCAAACATTCTTCTAGGTCATATAGCCTTGGTCTGTCCACTTGCTGTGCAGAGGTAACTCATGGTTGCTGCAAAGCTGAACACTGTGACACTGATGTGTCAAATGCGCTAATGGTTACCCATGGTGGACAGTGTTTGGTAGAGCTCCCCGAATTAAACAAGCTTGGAAGCAGGAGTGGCATCCACTTCTGAAATAGCTTGCCTATGGAAACTCTATGAACCTGGAGAAAGGATGAAAATTATACAAATGTTCAGGTCTTTCATTCATAGGGTCACTATGAGTCGCCTACAACTCGATGGCACTTAACAACAACAACTATTGTTGAGACCATTCCACCTCATAATCACCCTCTAGTGGCTTTCCAAGGCTGTAAACCTCAATGAAAAGAGACTGACCATCTTTCCTGTGGAGCAGCTGGTGCACATGAGCTGCTGGCCTTTCCGTTAACAGACTGAGACACTACGCACTATACCATCTGGGACAAAAAGTCTCGTTACTTTGCTAATTATGCGCCCGGCACTCCGATGAGAGCTTTACACACCGTCTCTCTCGGTCTTCACAGTAACCCTTGGTTGTTAGATGCTGTCCAGTCTACCAAGATGCACAGAAACCCTGTGAACAACAGACCTGAACCTTGCACTATCCTGCCCTGTCCTCATGGTCTCTGCCGTGCTCAAGTACATTGCTGCGGTCACTGTGTCAGTCCAACTCCTTGAGAATCTTACTCTCTTTCTCTGACTCTCCTCCTTTCCCAACATAGTGTCTTTTTCCAAACTGTGTGAAACAAAATTTGCCATCCCTGTCTCTTGGGAGATAAGAAATAGGGGTTTAGGAAATAGGGATTATTGGCCTCCCCACTATACAGATAAGTTAAGTAATTGGTCCAAGGTGACACAGCTAGAAAGTGGCAGAGCTGGCCCAAGACTGAACCCAGAGCTAATTCATTAATCTCCTTTATGGGCAATCTCCTCCTGTGTCATTAACTGCTTCTGAAAACCCTCCGGAGAGTCAGCTATGGGTCAGTTCTGTCTCTATGGAACACAATAGTAACAACAACATATCATAGAGCTTCCCAAAGACATTGTCTATCTTTCCTCCTTGTCATAGAAAAAATAAACTGAAAATAGTTAGAGGTCAGTGCGTGTTCCCTGTCTCTACCCATCTCCC
Source organism: Elephantulus edwardii (assembly GCF_000299155.1). NCBI lineage: Eukaryota > Metazoa > Chordata > Mammalia > Macroscelidea > Macroscelididae > Elephantulus > Elephantulus edwardii. The sequence goes on along the minus strand of NW_006399939.1, from coordinate 2,332,952 downwards.
ATGTCCCTGCCTGTCCCACAGGTAAGCCTTTGTTTCTCTCTCCCTGCTAAGCCAGGCTCTCCCATCTGCTTTTTCCATCCCCATGTCCCTTATGGCCACTCTACCTGGCACAGAAAATGTGCTCAGTAAATATTTGCCAATTGAGAAGGAAAGTTGGAGATGAGGCCATGGAGGTAACTTGCCTCTACTTACCCAGTAAGGTAATGGCAAATCCAGACGAGGATCCTGTCCAGTGCTTCTTGCAATGGACGGCCCTGAATCTGAACTGAGCTCTCTCAGCAGCCCCTCCAAGGAGGAAATAGGTGAGTTCTCCTCTCCCAGAGATTCACAGGTGTGGAAAGCTGATGGAGGGTCATTAGGAATCAGAACCGACCCAACAGCTGAGGGTTGGGTTTAGTTTTTTGTTTTCACTGACAGCACCTCATTTCATCCTTGTAAAAACCAAGTGATCATGATTCTATGCCCTCAGGTTCCAGACTGTCAATAAGCCACCACAGCTCTGTGTAACAATAACACAGAAGAATAACACTATCAACTATCAACATTGACTGGAAGATGCATCCTGGCTGCAAGGTATGCTGGGATGTGAAAGAATTGTCTGCTCTTAGCCACACTGTGTACATGCAGGAACTTCAGAGGAATAGAATGCTTTGTCCTGGTCATGTGCCCACCAAGGGCCAGATCTTTGTTATTCAAACCAGCTCTGGGAGATGCTGGACTCCCTCTACAACTGCACCTCTGAGCACGGGGATTAGATGGGTTTTGTTTGCTTCTTTAAATAAGGATCCTCCATATCTGGTGGCACAGCTCTGGAGTCTAAATGTTCTGTCTGAGAGTGGAAACACAGTCTCTCTACTTCACAGTCATTTTCCCACCTCCTAAAACTGTCTCCATCACCCGTCTGTCAGTTTGCTGTACTGAGATGGCTTTTGAGTTGCTCTGGTGTTGGAAGTCAGACCACTAGTATTTTGGGGTTTTTTTAGTTTTTTGTTTTTATTGGGTTTTTTTCCTTTAAATTTATTATTCATTTCAGTAAAAATTTACAGAGACTTAGGATTTTCATTCATTCATTGTTGCACTTTTCTCTCCTCCCAACCCTCCCCCCTAGTACCCTTCCCTCTTGGAAAAATAAAAGAAAAATTCTTTTATTGTTTTACAAACCCTCCCCCAGGTCCACTCCACCATGTAGCCTTCTCTCTAGACTCTTTTCATGACAAAACTACCTAATCACATATCCCTTTTAAACAGTTTTCTCCCTCATCTGTTTCAATGCAGTATATATTCTTGAACCCATCTTTTTCAGTCTCCCCCCAACCCCGATTTCAGTCCTATTTTACAACAGTGGCACCATGCAGTATTTGTCCTTTTGTGACTGAAATACTTCACTCAGCATAATGTCCTCCAGGGTCACCCATTTTGAATAATATTGCATGAGTTCCTTGTTTTTCAATGCAGCATAGTATTCCATTGTGTGAATATACCACAGCTTCTCCATCCATTCATTTGTTGCTGGACATTTAGGTTGTTTCCAGCTCCTAGCTATTGTGAGCAAAGTCGCAATAAACATGGGTGTGCATATATCTGCTTAGATGTCAGTTATGGTCTCTTTGGGGTATATTCCCAGTAGTTGAATTGCTGGGTCAAATGGTATCTCTATTTGCAACTTTTTGAGAAAGCGCCATACCGCTTCCACAGTGGTTGCACCATTTTACACTCCCACCAACAGTGAATAAGGGTTCCAGTTTCTCCACAACCTCACCAGCATTTGTTGCTTGCTGTTCTGTTAAATTTTGCTCTTCTGTCTGGGGTGAGATGATATCTCATAGTTGTTTTGATTTGCATCTCTCTCTTCATGTGCTCGTTAGCCATCTGAATGTCTTCTTTGGTGAAGTGTCTGTTCATATCCTGTGCCCATTTTTCTATTGCATTATTTACCTTTATCTTGTTATTGTGCTCAAGTATTTTATAAATTCTGGATATAAGTACCTTATTTGATATGTCATTACCAAATAGTTTTTCGCAGTCGGTGGCTTCCCTTTTTTACCCTGTTGGAGAAGTTTTTGGATGTGCATAGGGATTTGATTCTTAGAAGATCCCATTCATCTATTTTATCTACTCCTGGTTGTAGGGCCACTAGTATTTTGAATACCAGTAAGGTCACCCATGGTGGACAGTACAGTTTCCAGACTAAGCCAGGCTAAAGAGGACAGACTAGTGACCCATTTCCTCAACTCATCATTTAAAAGCCTACAGATCACAAGTGAATATTATCTGATAGAGATGAGTCTTGTCGCTTGGAAGGCATATGAAGAACAGAGGCCACATCAATGGATCATCCATTGTTGGAAGATGGTCCCAGACTCAGCAACATTTTATTCTATTGTATCTCCGATTGCTGTGAATTGGAACCAAGTCAACAACCCACAACAATGTGTCTGGTACGAAGTAAACCCTTAGGCAATACCTAACAGATGGATGGGAGTGAACTTCACTACAAGCTACCTGAAAATCTAGAAAACACAGGTCCATGTTAGATATTCACCAACAGTGGATGTCTCTGTGTTATTAACCCTGGGCTAGATGAGAGAGAGGTGAGAGTAGGCTATAAGGCCACATAGTTAGAAGGGGCATGAAAGACACAGGAAGGGACTCGAATTCCAGTTTCACTGCTAAATCTTTGACCTGGAACAAGTTATTTCATCTCCTGAGTCTCTGCTTCCTCTTGGTAAGTCAGGGTTAATGCAATACTACCTACTTTATAAGATTGTGGGAAGATTCAGTGAGGAAACAAAAATGAAGAATCACACACAATGTCCAGCACATAGGTGTTCAATCAATCCCAGTCACATGTACAGAAAAAGAGTCTGCTATGCCTGGCCTCAGGTAAGACCAAGCAGGGCATTTGGGGGTTGAGTGACAGGAATCTTTGGCCTCCGACTGGTGCACAAAAAAAGAGATGAAGAGTTTGGAAGTAACTATAGACACTGTCATGGACTGGATTGTGTTCTTCAGAAATATCTGTTGAAATTCCCACATGCACTGCCTACCTGAGACCTTGTTTGGGAATGAGGTCTTTGAAGATGCTATCAGTTAGGTTCACATGAGCTCATGCTGTAGGAGAGATAGATCTTAATCCAGGATGAGTGGTGTCCTTAAAAAAAAAAAGAAAGAAAGAAGAAGAGACACAGATAGAGAAAAGAAATCCATGTGAAGACAGAGCTTGGCATTCTGTGGTCACATGCCAAGAATATTACTGGTGACCAGCTGTCACCAGATTCTCAGAGAGAGGCATGAAACAACAGATTCTCCCTTGAAACCTTCAGAAGAAAGCTATATGGTGGTTCCTTGACTTCCTACTCCTAAAGGAGCTCTGGTGGCTTAGAGGATAAGAAGATGTGCTACCAACCCAATACCAAGTGGTTCAAATCCATCAGCTGCTGCAAAGAAGCAGCTGTGCTATGCAGCAATAACCTGCACTAAGCAGATGACACAACCTTGCTTGCTGGAAATGAGGAGGACTTGAAGCACTTGTTGCAGAAGATCAAAGAATAGCTTTCAATATGGACTGCTTCTCAATGTCAAGAAAACAAAGATTCTTACCACTGGACCTATAGGCAACATCATGATAGATGTAGAAGAGATTGAAACTGTCAACAACTTCATCTTGTTTGGACCCACGATTAACACCCTTGGTACCAGCAGTAGCAAATAAGGAGACTTACTATACTGAGAATGTCTGCAGTTAGGGACCTCTCCAAATTCTTGAGGAGTAATGATGTCAATTTGAGGACTAAGGTGTATCTAATTCAGGCCATAGTCTTTCCAATCACTTGCTATGAATCCGAGAGCTGGACAATGAATAAGGATGACAGAAGAATTGATGTCTTTGAGCTGTGGTGTTGGAGAAGAGCGCTGAACATCCAATGGACGGTCAAAAGAATAAATAAATATGCCTTGGAGAGGGTGCAGCCAGAGTGCTCTCTGGAGGCCAGGATGATGAGGCTTCCCCTCACATACTTCAGGCAAGTTGCTAGGAGGAGGTATTCCTTGGAGAGGGACATGATGCTCAGAAAGGTAGAGGGTTAGTAAAGGAAAGGAAGACCCTGAACAGGTGGGTTGACATGGTGACTGCTGCAATTGACTCTAATGTGTCAGAAGTGTAAGGATGGCACAGGATAGGACATATCTGTCATCCACAGGGTTGCTATGGGTCACATTCTACTTGATGGCACCTAACAACAACAACAAGCTCCTAAGGAGAAAAATAAGCAATCTCCTCCTGAAGGTCAACTATGAGGCATTTTCCCACTTAACAACACACAACAGTAGCCTTTACATACATTCTGTACTATACTTTCTTGCTGTAACCAAAGCAAACAAACCCAGACACCAAGCTAATTACAAGTAACATAAGCATTGACCTCAGCCAACCTGGACAAAAATGTGTCAAAGCCTGGGTAGAATGGATGATTTTTCTAGGAAAACAAGGCGGGGGAAACAGTAGCTAATTCCAGAAGAGTTTAGAAGGCCTCAAAACCAAAGCATAACATTTCAACTACCTTAGAAGAAATGGGGACTATTTTCAAAGAGTTCTACTTAGAAAAGTGTCAGGTCCAGATGGTTTCCTGGGTGAATTCTACCTGCTATTTAAATTGTTCCAGAGCATAGTGAAAGCAGGAAAATGTCCAAATTCTTTTTATGAAGCCAGCATAGAGCTGTATGAATCCTGACAAAGAGAGCTGAATAAAAGAAAGCCTCAGAAAGAGACGCGGGAAGCTACTTCTCTGCTAAGTCTGTAAACGCTGGAAGCATTTCCCGTGGCGTCAGGAGGAAAATAAGGATTTCCACTAACACCATCATTATTTAACATTGTTCTGCAAGGGCTGGCTACACAACCACCTGACTATAAGAAACAAGAAGTTTGAAAACAGGAAAAGGAGAATGCAAAATTATTGTGCATTTTGAATGCTATAAATCTGGAAAACTCAAGATAACTCTGCCAAGAGTAAAACAATGCACTATTGTTGTTGCTGTTGTTTTTGTTGTTTACATGGTATCGAGTCAAAACTGACTCATACCTGATCCTTCAGAAGGTTTTCAGAGGCAGCAAATCACACAAGAAGAGATTGTCCATCTTTCTACCTCGAAGCAGCTGGTGGATTCAAACAGCTTGCCTTTGGCTTGGCAGTGCAACTCCTTACCCAGTAGGCCACCAGTCCTCAATAAAATGACTGGCTTTATGATTGATATATAGATATTAGTCACTTTCTAAAATGTAATTTGCAACTATTTAGAAAATGGGGAGGGGAGAATTTCACACAGAAAATAAGTAATAATGGAAAGCAAATTTAGGAAAAGAAATATGCTAGCCCTCTAAGAATGCTTTAAAATGAAAGTGAAATGCAAGTGAGGGTCTTTATAATCTAAACAAATATAAAGGACACTCTATTTTTTTTAGTAGGAGCACGAACTATTATAAAAAGGGAAGCTCTTATAAAATACATAGTTACAGTAATTTCAATTTTAAAAACACACTAAAAGGATTGTCTTTGAAAGAAGGTGGGCTAATCCTAAAGCTCTCCTTGGAAAAATAAACATGCAAGAAGAGCTAGAAAACAAATCTGGGGAGAAAAAGAAAAGGCAATGAGGATTGCCTCTTTCCAGACTTTAAGACATATCTTAGATGTGACACAAAAACCCCCACAGATGACCAAGGGGGGGGGAATACATAAACTGGACTTCGTAAACATTTAAAAGCTAACTCACAGAATGGGGGAAAGTATATCTAAAACATGTCTCTCAGAAGGGACCGTAACCATCATACAGAAGGAAAACACCAGAACTCTTATAAGTCAACCACAATAAAAAAGACACGTAATCTGATTTTTCAAGTGGAAAAAGTTGATCTACTTAGCATATCTATTTCTTCAAAGAACATATAAAAATGGCCAAAATAACACAAGACAAATGTTCAACATTATTAAAACAAGGAGACTTTACACCCACTTACTTGTTGCTGTTGTTGCACTCCGGCTGTACCTCTTCTAAGACAGATGTCTTAAATATTTATGCATGCATTCCTTGAAGTGTTTATGTGTTCGTGATCATGCTGTTGTTATGTGCTGTAAAGTCAGAACCCACACAAAGGTGAACTTCCAACAGGTTTTCAGAGGCTGTAAATTGCAAGGAAGGAAGGAAGGAAGGCAGGCAGGCAAATATATTCGTTGTAGGTATATAAACTGATACCATCTCCTTGGGGTGAAATTTAATAATGAAGCTCTGGTGGATTAGTGGTAAGGAGTTACACTCTCAACCCAAAGGCACCTGCTTCAAATCCACCATTTGCTCCAAGGAGAGGGATGGGCAATCTCTTCCTGGACGATTAACTGCTTCTGAAAACCCACTGGATGGTCAGCTATGTGAAGGTCTGACTCAGTGGTTCACAACAACATGTCAAACTTTAAATTCTATACGTTTTTGCCTAAGTGGTCCATTTCTAAGAATTTATCTTACATAGACACTTCCAGATAAAAGTATTATTAGGTGTTATTGTCATGACAGGAGTCCAGAACGAAGGCTGCATAGTGCAGTGGACTTGGGGGAAGGGATTATATAACAATGAAAGAATTTTTCTTTTACTTTTCAAAGAGAAGAGTGAACTGAGGGGGAGGGGTGGGCATGGAGAAAAGTGCAACAATGAATGAATGGAAATCCAAAGTCTGTAAATTTTCATTAAAATTAATAATAATTTAAAAAAAGAAAATAAGTAGAAAGTTGCTGGGGAGAACAGTCTTGAAATTAAAGGACAAAACTATACATTAAATTTTTCTAAACTGGAAAAAAATTACTTTTATACGTGGATGTTCAGAAGCTCTGTTTGTAATTGCAAAAAGCAGGAAGCAATCTATGGTGGGCAGAATAACCAATCGGCCAGCTGTCCTTGACTCATAGTGACCTATGTGTTAAGAGAGCAATGCACCATAGCAGCTTCTAAGGCACATTGTTTGGGAAGTAGATGACCAGACCTTTCTTTAAAGGACCCTTTGGGTAGACTCTAACCTCCAATCTTTGGGGTTAGCAGTCAAATGTGTTAATCATTTGCACCACTTAGACTCTGGTAGGCAAAGTAAGAGCCCCAAAGATGTTTCCTTCCAAATTTCTTGTTGTTACATGTCTCCAAGTTGGAATTGATTCTTACCTGGCCCTACCACAGGTTTAAATGATGCAAGAGATTTCCTATGTTTCTCCTGCAGAGCTGCTGGTGAATTTGAACCACATGCCTTTGAGTTGGCAGCACATCTTGCCACGAGGCCCCCAGAGCTCCCTTATCATCCAATCCTAGAACCTGTAATATGTTACATTACTTGCCAAAGGAGAATTAAAATGACAGATGCAGTGTAGTTTACTAGTCAGAAGATCTTAAGATAGATTATCTCCAATATAATCATCAAGGACCTCAAAAATGGGTACAGGAAGCAGAAAATGTGATGGAGTTCAGAGTTAAGTGACATGATGTAAGAACTCAACCCATTCTTGCCGACCCTGAAAATGAAGGGGCTCCAAACTGAGGAATGTTGACAGTTCCTAAAGACTTCCCTAAAGATGCCAGATACCAATAACCTGCCAATATCTTGACTTTGGTGCGTGGTGACAGTTGAACCTCTGGTCTACAGAACTGTAAGGTCATAAAGTATATTGTTGTAAGCTGCTAAGTATGGGTTCAGTTGTTGTTGCAGCTATAGAAAACTAATACAAACTAAATGCCCATCTGGAGAGAACCAGCAAAATGCATGGAGGTGTAGTACCTCACAGCTTCATAAAATAACGGGATTGCTCTATGGATATGGAAGTAGTTTCAAGACATCCAGTTAGGTGGAAACAAAGGCAAAGTATGAGAAGTATGTGCATGTCACCTGTCTAAAACAGGAGGCACGGTTAAAAATCCACATACCCACTAAACCCATTGTCCTCGAGTCAATTCCAATTTGTAGTGATCCTGTGGGACAAAGCAGAACTGTTCACAAGGTGGTTGTTGTTTTTATTTTATTTTGTTTTGTTTTATTTTATTTTATTTCCCTTGTTGTGTACTGTTAAATCAGATCCAACTGGCACAGGAGGAGCTTCCCCTCCTTCTCCAACAGAGCATCTGGTGGATTCAAACTGTGCACCTTCAGGATTGCAGAACAGCTTCTTGCCACTAGGCCACCAGAGCTCACTGCCCATAAGGTTTTGAAGGCTGTAAAACTTTATGAAGCAAAGTATGTCATCTTTCTCCAGCAGAGCAGATGATGGGTCCGAACAGTATACCTTTTCACTAGTGAGCAGATGTGTGCCACCAAGCTTCTAAAAATCCACATAGATGCTACAGTAATGCACAAAGTGTTTCTGGAAGGATTCACCAGAGCCTATGTAGACACGCCTTGAAGATATTGCAGGTTCAGCTCCAGAAAGCCACATTAAAGCAAGTCACCCAGGGCATATGGAAGTTAACTTTACACTAAGTCAATTAAGTGTGAAATAGCATTATGAAAAAATTTGAAATATTATGAGAATTACTAAAAGGTGGCAGAAACACAAAGCAAGCCCAGGCTGTGGAGAAAATGGTGCCAATAGACTTGTTCAATGCACCAGGTTGACATGAACCTTCAATTTATAAAAAAAAAACCCACATTGTGTGCAAAGCACAATAAAGCAAAGCGTAATAAAATGAGACATGCCTATAACATTTCCTGTCTCCAGAGGAGAATTAGGTCAAGGGGTCTAGCTGGGAGGGGCACCCAATTTCAGTGTATCCCATTTGATTTTCCCATCATTACATTCCATTCCCAGGGCTGCTATCACAAAACACCACAAACTGTGAGGCTTATGAGAACAGAAGTTCTCAGAGCTCTGGAGGTTAGAGGTCTGACTTTAGGTTGTCTGAGAGCTGTGTTCTCTAAATTTTTAGAAAATCCTCTTCTATCTCTCTCAGCTTTTGGCATAGTCAGTAGCAAGTTGTGCTGCTGAACCAAACACTACATCTTTCCAGAGATTTGGACCCATTTCTCTCTGTTAGCTCCTGGTAGTCCTAGGGATTCCTTAACTTGTAACTGCATCTTCACATAACCATCCTCTCTCTCTACTCTCTCTCTCTCTCTGGACCCTACTTAGACCGGGTTAGGACCCATCCTACTCCAGTATGACATGATATTAACTGATATTAATTCCCAGTTCCCATCAAGTCGACTTCCACCCGTGAAGACCCTGGACATGCAGAGTAGGTCTGTGTTCCATAGCATTTCAAATATCTGATTATTTTTTCATAAGTCGTTTGCCAGGTCTTTCTTCTGAGGCACCTCTACATAAATGGAACTTCCAAATTTTCGGTTGGCAGCCAAGGACATTAACAATTTTTACTACTCAGAGACTTCTGTTTAACTCATAGCATCTTCAAAGATCCTATTTCCAGACAAAATCACATTAACTGGTGTCAGGAATCAGGATGTCAACATAAATTTGGGAGAATTCAGTTCAGTCCCTAACAACCATATGTAAGTATTTAATCAGAAAGAAAATGAAGGGAAAACAGAAAGAGTGAGCTCTGTTGTCTTAAACGAATGTGTGATGTTTTGTCTTTTTAATAAGCATTGATGGCAATTAAGCATGCTCTTTCACATATTTTTCTAGTTTAATCTTCATAATAATCCTGATGTTGTTGTTAGGGGCTGTTCAGTCAATCGCTCTTCGGTTCCTTGTGACTTCTATGTGACGGAGCAGAACTTCCCCATAAGATTTTCAAGGCTCTGATCTTTATAAGAGGGAGCTCCGGCGGCCAACACAAAGGCAAGCAGTTCAAATCCATCATCTGCTCTTCAAGAGAAAGATGGGCAATCCCTTCTCGTGTGATTTACAGCCTCTGAAAAACTGCCGGAGGGTCAGTCATGAGAAGATGTCTGACTTGGTGTCACACAATGAAAACCGTAACAATCTTTATGGGAAAGGAGCCCTGTTGGCATTGTCCTTGTACCTGACTAAAGTCAGCAGCTTAGAATCCACCAGCTGCTCTGTAGCAGAACGATGGCCAGTCTCCTCATGGAAAGCTTTATAGTCTCAGAAACCCAATGCAGGGCCAGGATCGACTCAACAGCAAGGGGTAGTCTTTATGGGAAAAGATCTCTAGGTCTTTCTCCATAGAGAAGCCAGGTAGATTTAAACTAACAACCTTTCGGTTAATCAAGCTCTTAATCATTGCACCAATAAGACTTAACAACCCTGACAGGTCTGTGCTGTTATGTCCACACACAGCTGTGGTGCAGAGGCTCAGGGAGTCTTACTGCCCCACACTGCACAGCCGAGAAGTCTTGAAGATTTTAAATCCAGCCTCTGAGCTCTGCCCCCAACACCACCTGCAGACATTGTTGCTGGTTCTAAGGCTGCAGCCAGAGCCAGCTTAATTCAAAAGAGCTACCACACGGAGAAGCCAAGCAGGAAAGTCAGACTCTCCATTCCTCTTCTGGTCCCCTTCCCAGCGCTCGGAATTGAGGAGGTCAGCTTCCCAGAGGCCCAGGCCCTGCCGTGGTTGTTTCTGATGTTCAGCCCACCTTCTCCGGTTACAGCTCTCAGCAAAGTTCCCCTCGGCTGGTTAGCAGTGGGGCTTTCTGAGGAGAGGCCTGCCTGGCGGTCACTGTGACTCTAATTGTTCTCTCTGATGGGTTCACATTGCAGTGGGCCCAGTGCAGCCACCTGCTTTTCTCCTGCATTGATGAAACCCTAGAGGTGACAGGGGCCTCCGCATAGTGTTACCTCTGGACTGGATAAGGCAGCCCTGAGATTGATCATTCTCGTAAAGCCCCGGGCCGAAGATGAAGGGGGTCTTTGAACAACACCAGGCCTTGCCCTCTCCCAGGCTTTCCCCCCCACATCTGTCAGTGACTTATAGCTCTGGGCAAACAAATCCACCTTCCAGGCCCCAGTCTAGTCAAGCGGAGCTCATATTCCTTGGGCTGCCTGGAATCGCATGGTCAGGCCATTTACCTCTCAGAGAGCTTTGCTTCAAAATCGTCCCAACTCTTTCATGTTGAAGATCTCAAATGAGTAATGAATTTATTTTCTCCACCAGAAAAAGCCAGAGTGATTATCTTCATTGTCTAAGTCGATCAAAGGTCACACAATCAGTGGCAGATGTAGGAAACAGATGTAAGAATTCTGCCTTTGTCCCTGTCTGTAGTTGCCAAGTCCCACCTCACCTATCGCTGACAGACCTCCTCCCTGCTCTCTGACTTTGGGCCAAAGCCCTGGCATTGGCTTTTATATGCTTCCACTTAAAGTTTTGAATTCAATGGCTGGTTCATGTGCTTTTGATATGTCTGGAATGTATAAAAGAAATAGAAAAGAATGCTATTTGATGCTTTTCAGAAATCACGTTGGGACTGAACTGTATATTGTGGGTCAAATGTCAATAAAGGAAAGGAGGTGAGGGAGCTCTCTCTCAATAGATTTTCAGGAAGTTAAGCAGAGTGTAAGGCAGCCCTGGAGGCCTAGTGGCAAGGAACTGCATGCCTTCAGATTGGCAGTGTTTCTCTAGACGGACAATCTCGTCCTGTGCAGTTTACTACCTCTGAAAAGCCACTGAAGGGTCAGCTACGGGTCGGTTCTGATTCGAGGGTGCTTAACAACAGCAAGCAGAGTGTAGTCACCAATATCATGACAATGATGATGATGATTGCGGGACTAAGTCACCACGTGTTCTCTTAGCAGCTACTTTGTGCCATTTATACGTGTATCACTTGATTTGCACAAACACTCTAACAAAAAAGAAGAGGAAAGTCAGTCAACAAACAGCCCCATCCTGACTTCTGACTACCCAATGGGCGCAGAGCAGAACTACTCTCCTAGGTTTTCAAGGCTGTGGGCCTACTGAGTGCTGATTTCCAGGCCTTTCTTCCGAGGTGCTTCTGCAGAGGTTTGAGTGGGTTTCCAAACATTAACTTCTGGGTTAGTAGTCAAGTGGCGCTTAGCCGTTTGTGCCGTTCAGGAACTCGCGCACACACACAGAGACCACTATGACTCACAACAACCCCATCCTGCACCATCTTCGTGCTCTTCGATGTCCTTGAGCCTGTTGTTACGGTCACTGTGTCAATCCACCGTGCGGAGGGTCTTCCTCTCTCTTTCTGACCTTCCACCTTTCCTGGCATAATGTCTTTTCATAGATAAATATGAGCTCAGAGAGAGGAGATGGATTGAGGAGAAAAGAAAGCAAAAGCTCAGAGGAAAAAAGGAAATTTATTCGGCAAAAACGATTGAATGTGAACTCTGTGACAGAGATGCTGGGAGAGGAGGAAGATACCAAGATGAATGAAATATCACCAGATTCTTGCTGTCTGGAAGCTGACATCTTACAATGTGCAGAATTCAGCACACAGGAACCCTGTGAGGGGGTGAGGGTGGAGACTGAGAAGGTAAACATATAAAAAGGCAAATAGTTTCGATCCAGTGCAGTACAGGAATACTATTGGAGCTCCCAGTGTGTATGCAGCACTATACTAGGTGCCAGGGATGGTCTCTTTACTCATGGAGCTGATAGTCTGGCAGTGGTGGTGGTTGTTGTTCTTATTGTAGTTAGACGCCATCTTGTCAAGTATGACTCATAGCGACCCTGTGAACAACAGGCCTGGACCTTGTCCTATCTGGTGCCGTCCTCATCATCTCTGAGACACTCGAGTCCATCGCTGCAGTTACTTTGTCAATCCACCTGGTTGAGGGTCCTCCTCTCTTTTGCTGTTCTTCCATCTTTCCAAGTATGATGTCCCTCTCCAAGGAATAACTACTGCTAGAAACATGCCCAAGTATGTGAGATGAAGCTTGAGTAAGGATGACAGAAGAATTGATGCCTTTGAACTGTGGTATTGAAGAATAGTACTGAATATCCCATGGACTACCAGAAGAAAAAACAGAAATGTCTTGGAGAAAGTGAATCCCGAATGTTTCTTGGAGGCAGAGAAAGTCTAATGGGAAAGTCAAATATTAATCCCTTAAGAACACTGATTTAAAATTGCAATCAAGTGTAGTGAAAGACACCTTAAATTAAGTGAAGAGATGAGCCACACCCCGAAAGAGGATTAGTCTCCAAAGCACATAAAGAATTCCTGCACATATGAGTTGTGCTGCTAACTCAAAGGCAAGCAGTTCAAATCCACTTACAACTCCATTGGAGAAAGAAAAACAATCTTCTCTTATGGGATCAAGAGCCTCTCAAAACCCACTGGAGGGTCAGCTATGACTTGGTTCCAAGTCAACAGCAATGGGACTAAATGAGCGATCACAACGAGAGACAAATGAACTCCAACTCTCATTGCCGTCAAGTCAGGACCCACTCATAGCTGGCCCTCCAGGTGTAAGTAGCATAGGAGGAAAGTGCCCCCTTTCTGCCTCAGAGTGCCTTGTGAATTTCAATCAGCAGGGACATGTCCCTTTTGGATTAGCAAGGCAAACCCCTATGAACTATGCCGCTCTGGCTCCACTGTCAAATAAACCAACCTGGTTTCTGAAAAAGAGAAAAGGCAAATAAATAAACAGATGAAAACAAACTCAACTTCACTCATCAACAAGGAATCGTTAATGAAATTATGGAAGTAACAGGTCACGCCCTTCAGACTGGCAACAGTTTTAGTCTAGCATTACTAAGTGTAGTTGAGAAGACCAGGCATGTGAACTATCCTGTATTAATACTGAAGTTTAAATTGGTACAACCACTTTGAAAAACCATGTAGCCTTGTCAAGTAAAGCTTGATAAGCTTTGCATGAGCCAAAACTAATAACTCTGTTCCCAAGCATCTATCCAGAAGGCTCACTTGTATATGAGGGGACAAGTATGAAAAATATATATTAGTGGTAGCATTGTTTCTCAGAGGAAAAAAAACATTTCCTTTTCTTTATTCATCGTTGCATTATCTGGTCCTTCTTCCTTTCTCCTCCCGCAGCCCACTCCGCAATGCACTCCTTGTTCCAGATTGTTTTCATACATAAAATGCATAATAATATATTCCTTTTGGACAGTTTTTCTCATCTGTTCTAATGCAGTGTTCATTATCTATTGACCCTTTCCCCTCCCTCGCCCCTCATGTCTGTCCTATTTTATAACAATGGTGCTATGCAGTATTTGTCCTTTTCTAACTGAGATATTTCACTTAGCATAATGTCCTCAAGATTCCCTTATAAATTGTATAATGTTTTACTATTTTGTTGTTTTTTCAATGATGCATAGTATTCCATTGTGTAGATATACCACAGTTTCTCTACCCATTCTTTTGTTGATGGGCACCTGAGTTGCTTCCATCTCTTAGGTTGTTTCCAACTCTTTGCTATTGTGAATAATGCAGCAATAAAAAGGGGTTTGCATATATCTGTTTGAGTCATGTCTCTGCTTTCTTTAGAGTATATTCCCAGTAGTGAAATTGCTGGGGCAAATGTTATTTCTTTTTTTTTTCCTTTTATTATACTAGTTTATTTACAAAATTCTAATACATTGTTTTTCAGACCAGATTCTTTCAATTTCCCTCACCTCATCCCCCCCCAATTTGTATTCCTATTTCCAGCTTTTTGAGAAAGCACCAGACCACCTTCCATAGTGGTTGTATTATTTTATATTCCCACGAGCAATGAGTAAGAGTTCCAATGTCTCCACAACTTCACCAGTATTTGTTGTTTGCTGCCCTGATGAACTTTGCTATTGTTGCTGGGGTGAGATGATATCTCATTAGGTGTTTTTGTGTTTTTGTTGTTTTTATTTGCGATAGCTGGGCATTTTTAACATTTCTTCATGTGTTTGTTTTCCATCCAGATGCCCTCTTTTGTGAGGTGCCTATTCATATCCTACACGCATTTTGTGATTTGGTTGTTTACTTTTTTCCTTGTTGAGGTGCTGGAGTAGTCTATAAATTTTATGTAGAAGTCCCTCATCATATATGTCATTTCCAACTATTTTTTCCCAATCTGTGAGCTTCCTTTTTACTCTGTTGGAAAATATTTTTAATGTACATAGCTATTTGATTCTTAGAAGCTCCCATTCATCTATTTTATTTTCTTCTGGTTGTGGGATTGGGGGGAATTTCAAAATGTGAAAAGAAACTGAATTCCCTCTAGACAGAGATGAGTAGATAAGGTGCTGTGACTTTTTATAGTGGAACCTTAGTCAGCAATGAAAAGGTATGATGATCTAGAGGAAAAGTAGAGGGTCCGCAAAAGAGAGGAAGACTCAACAAGGTGGATTGGCTCAGTGGCTGCAGCATTCGGTCTAAGCACAGCAGAGACTGTGGGGTCGCACAGAATCCAGCAAGATCTCATTGTTCTATTGTAACATAATCTGGCTTATATTGGAGCCATCTAAAAGACACCTAACCACAAGAGCTACATGTTCCAGTGTGGGTGCACCTAAAAAACATAGTGCTCAGATGGCCAACAGACACATGAAGAAATGTTCAAAATCACCTTCAATAAGAGAGATGCAAATCAAAACCACAATGAGATACCCTCTCACTCAAGCAGCAGTGGCAAAATTTAACAGGACAGCAAATAATAAATATTGGAGAGGCTGTGACAAGATAGAAACTCTTATACATTGCTGGTGGGATTGTAAAATGGTACAGCCATTCTGCAAGGCAGTATGGTACTTCATTTAAAAAGCCTGAAAAAGGAAATTCCATATGACCGAGCTATTCCACTGCTTGGAATATACCCTGAGAAAATGAGACTTGTATACCAATGTTCATAGCAGTGCAAATGTCCAACCACAATCAAATGGATTGAGAAATTATGGTACATTCACACAATGGAATACTACACAGTGCACAGGAGCAATGATTTTGTAAATTACTACCTAACTTGAGATGGACTGGAGAGCTTTATGCTAAATGAATTAACTCAGTCCTATAAGGACAAATACTGTATAAGACCATTATTGTAGATTGAGTATGAGGATCCAAAGGGGGTGTAAGGTGGGACCAAAGGGTTGAGGAGGGGCAAGGGCAAGGGTTAATCAAATGGCAAAGATCCAGTGTGATAAACAATGTATAGGAACTTTGCTAATAAACCAATATAAAATAAAAAATTCATAAAAAGTAAAATTAGAAAATCAAACCAAGCATAAAAAAAATATTTTCAAAAACCTATAGTGCTGAGTAAAAAGGCAAGTTTTAGTCTGTGCCAGGACATTTGGAAGACAGCTACCTGGCTACCTGACTAGAAGAAATCCATATTTGACTGCCACCCAAGCAGATATATACACACCCTTGTTTATTGCTGCTTTATTCACAATAGCAGAGTTGGAAACAACCCAAGTGCCCATCAACAAACAAATGGATAAAGAAGCTGTGATATAGTCTCACAGTGGAATATTATGCAGCACTGAAAACCAAAGAACTCATGAAATATTCTACAAAATGGGTGACCATGGAGGACATTATACTAAGTGAAATATCTCAGTCACAAGAAGACAAATACTGCATAATGAACAGGACTGACATGGGGGTTGAGGGGAACTAAGAAAAGAGGGGATAATGTACATATCATTGAAACAGACAAGGGAGAGAATGGTATAAAAGGAGTATATGATTAGGAATTATTGGCATGACAGGAATACAGAATAAGAGCTTCATAGTAAAGTGGTCTGGGGGGAGGGGAATGTAAAACAATGAAAGAACTTTTTTTTCCAAAGAAAAAAGCAATCTTGGAGGTGGGGAGGAAGGGAGAAAATATGAAACAATGAATGAATGGAAATCCAAGTTCTTTATAAACTTTCATTAAAATCTAAATAAAAAAGAAATCCAATATTTGTTCTCATTCCCAAGGAATGTGATCCAACAGATTGTGAAAATTATCAAACACTATTATTAATATTATATGCAATAAAATATTGCTGAAGATTCATCCAAAAATAACTAAGACAGCACATTAGCAGAGAACTGCCAGAAGTTCAATATGGGTTTAGAAGAATACATGGTACCAGGGATCTAACTGCTGATGTCAGATGGATCTCGGCTGAAAGCAGAGAATACCAGAAGAATATCTATTTGTGTTTTATTGACTGTGCAAAGGCATTTGACTGTATGAATCATAAAATTCTATGGCTAAGCTTAAGAAGGATGGAGATTCCAGAACACTTCTGTAGTCTGAACAGAGGACTGGAACATTGAAGAGTTTTAAATCAGGAAAGGAGTGTGGCAGTGCTATATCTTTTAACCATAGCTATTCAATCTGAACACTAAAAAAATCATTAGAGATGACAGACTTTATAAAGAAGAATATGGCATCAGGATTGGAGGAAAACTCATCAACAACCTGCATTATGCCAATAGCACAATCTTGCTTGCTGAAGGTGAGGACCTGAGGTGCTAGCTGCAGAGAATCAAGGACTACAGCCTTCAATATGGAAGACATCTCAACATCAATAAAACAAAAATCCTCACTACTGGGCCAATGGCCAATATTATGAAATTGTGAATGATTTTGTCTTGCTTGGATCCACAGTCAACACCCTTGTACCAAAAGTAAGGAGATTAGAAGACATATAGTATTGGGAAAGACTATAGCCTGAATCAGATGCACCTTAGTCCTCAAATTTATATCATTACTCCCCAATAATTTGGAGAGGTCCCTAACTGCAGATTTTCCCAGTGAAGTGAGTGTTCTTATTTCCTGAGTGTTTGTACTAAGGGTTTTAATTGTGGATCCATGAAATAAGAAGTTATTGACAGTTTCAATCTCTTCTTCATTCATCATGATGTTGCCTATCAGTCCAGTGGTAAAAATTGTTCTTTTTTAGACACTGAGATTCAATCCATACTGAAGCAGGCCATAGACTTTTTGATCACTTGTTATGTATCTGTGAGCCAGACAATGAATAAGGATGACAGGAGAAGAACTGATGCCTTTAAGCTGTGGTGTTGGAGAAGAGTTCTGAACATCCCATGGATGGTTAAAAGAACTAATAAATATGTCTTGGAGAAGTTGCAGCAGGAGTGCTCTTTGGAGGCAAGAATGATGAGGCTTTGCCTTACATATTTTGGGCATGTTGATATTCATTGAAGAGGGACATGATGCTAGGAACAGTGGAGGGTAGGCAAAAGAGAGGAAGACACCCTTCACCAGGTGGATTGAGACACTGACTGCCACAATGGGCTCTTGTGTGTCTGGAGGTGTGAGGATGGCACAGGATAGAACAGGGTTCAGATCTTCTGTTCATAGTGTTGCCATGAGTCATACTTGACTCGATGGCACCTAACAACAACAATATAATATTGAGAAAGCTTCTTGTCAAAGTCGGCTGAAAAGAATGGGGTCAGTTTGAAGAGGAAGGTGCACCTGATTCAAGCCACAGTCTTTCCAACCATTTGCTATGCATCTGAGAGCTGGACAGTGAATAAGGATGACAGGAGAATAATCAATGCCTTTCAGCGGTAGTGTTGGAGAAGAGTGTTAAATATTCCAGGGGATGCCAAAAGAATAATTTCTTGGAGAAAGTGCAACCAGAATGTTCCTTGGAAGCAAAGATGGCAAAGTGTCTCATATATTTTGGACATGTTTTTAGGAGACATCGTCCCTTGGAAAGGGGCATCATGTTTGGAAAAGTGGAGGGAGAATGAAGGAGAGCATACCCTCAACAACATGGATTGACACAATGTCTGTGGCAATGGGCTCAAGTGTGTTTGGGGATCATAAGGATGACACAGGGTCTGTTGTTCATAGGGTCACTATGAGTCATACTCAACTCGACAGCACTTGACAACAGTAAAAACACCACCAATGTACATAAGGAGCTCTGGTGGCCTACTGGTAAGGAGTTGTGCTGCCAACCCAAAGGCACGTGGTTTGAATTCAGCTGCATGGCAGGAGAAAAATGGGCAATCTCCATCCATGTGACTTACTTCCTCTGAAATTCACTGGATTATCAGTTGTAAGTCAATTCTGACTTGATAAGAAATAATATATTTTTCATAAATACACACACACAGGGTGTTCTGGTGGCCTGGTGGGTAAGGAGTTATGTTGCCAACTCAAAGGCAAGTGGTTCAAATGCTCAAAGGCAGAGAGGGGCAATCACCTCTCATGCTATTTGCAACCTCTGAAAACCAGCAGGTCAGCTACGAGTCAATTCTGATTCAGTGACTGTGAGGTGAGGGGTATAAATGACATTTCTTGATTATTTTAAATGTGCCAGAGAATTCTGTAAAGTGTTTACAGGCAAAAGTGTATGTAAAGGGGCAAAGGGGTGGGAATATCATGGCAAAGATAAATCCCAAACATAGGACAGTGGTTATCTTAGGGGAAGAAACAGGAATTAAATTAGAGGGATTCTACCTAGATTTGCGAAGTTTTGTGTCTTAACAAAAAAGATCTGGGAAAAAATATGACAAACACTGAGTTTTGACAAATGGGAGCAGCATAGGGGTCGGTACCAACTAAATAAGTGTTAATATTTTTCTCCGTAGGTTTGTTTATAGAACTCTGGTGGCTCACTATATAATAAAACTCAGCTACTAATTAACACATTAATGGTTCATACCAGTGATTCCACAGGGAAAAGATGTGATGTTGTTGTTGTTGTTATGTGCTGTCAAGTCGCTTGCTTCTCATAGCGACCCTAAGTACAACAGCCCTAAACCCTGCTCTATCCTGTGCCAATCGCACTCCTTCCAACACATCCACCCTGATTACCCCAGTCACTGAATCAGTCCACCTCATAGAGGGTCTTCCCCTCCTGTGCTGTCCTTCCACCCTCCCAAGAATGATGTCTCTCTCCAAGGACCTCTCCCTTCTTACAACATGTCCAAAGTATGTCAGACAAAGCCCCAGAATCCTTGCCTCCAAGGAGCAGCCTGGATTAACCCTCTCCACGATGAATCTGTTTTCTTGGCAGTCCACGGTCCAGTCAATACTCTTCTCCAGCACCACAGCTCAAAGGCATCAATTCTCCTTCTATCCTCCCTAGTCGTGGTCCAACTCTGATGCATAAAGATTTTCGGCCTTCAAAATCCTACAGGGTAATTCTGCTCCTCCCTATAGGGTCGCTGTGTTAGACCTGAGTGATGGATTTAGGTTTGGTTTTTCTTAATCCATGGAAGATTTTACTGAGTCAGTGAGGGGTCAGGCACATGTTTTGAATCCACCAGCTGCTCTGCAGGAGAAAGATGGGCAATCTCTGCCCAAGCAATTTACTGCCTCTGGAAATCTGCTGCACGGTCACCAATAGGTTGATTCTGACTCAATGGTATTTAAGAACAATGATAATGAGGAGTCAGGAAAAGCTTCTGCTTGGACTGACAGCTGAAGGTTGAATAGATAAGGAAGGAGAGAAGGTGTTCTAAGCAGAAAGAACAGTAAGCGCAAAGGCCCTGGGGTAGAAGGCCTGCAGCAGCTGGGTTGAGTACAGACCATGCCTGGTCTCAAAGACCAATTTAAAGACTTTCCTCTCTTCATCAAAAGCATCAGGGATGGAGAGATTTTGGAGCCCAGGACTAACTTGTCTGTCATGTTAGATGTCCCTGGAAGGTGCCATTAGTTAATGCTGTCACCAACTAATAGAAAAGTTGAGAGTTCAAGCCCACCCAGAGGTATCTTGGAAGAAAGGCCTGGAAATCTACTTCACAAAAAATCAGCCACTAGGCAGCAGGTTGTCAAGAGTGAAAACTGACTCTATAGGCAGCTGCTTTTTGAAGAGGAGGCATTCTTCGGCATTCTTTTAGATATTTTAATGTTATTTTAATGAAAGTGCTCAAAGAAAATTTAGTTTCTCATTCAACAATTTATACACCTTTTGTTTCATGACCTTAGTTACAATCCTTGCACTGTAGCAGACCTCTTCCCCCTTCTTCCCTGAGTTCCCCTTTTGCACTCACCCATCTTTCCAGCACTTTCTCGCCATCTAGGAGCAAATGCTGCCCTTTCTGTCCTGTAAGAGGCATTGTTCGAGGAGTGTCTTCCTCACAGGTGTTATTGTTCACTTTATAGACCTGTCTATTGTTTGCCTGAAAGGTGATCCATCCCGGAAAAGAGAGGGTTGAGGAAGACATTCTTAAAGAGGTCATTCACATTCTGAGTTTTGCAGAATTAGTAAGAAAAACCAGTTAAAAAGGAAGTGGGGGTAGGAGTGAGTATAAATTACCTGATTAGAGACCTGGACTAGCTCATCAGGTGTGAGATAGGAAATGGCAGACCAAGTGTCTGCAGCGGGCTGTGGGTAGTTGACTCTGACCACGTGGGGAGGGGTTCGTGAGGCAAGAATGCAGACTACCGGGCCGTGAGAGGAATATATCACCAGCCAGATGGATGAAGCCAAAAGGGGAGGGCTGAAATCAGGATGTAGAGGTGGGGTGAGGAGTGCCTGGAAAGGTATTTAGGAGGAAAGAAGCCGAGATGATGGGGTGGGTGGCGGCGAGTTCGAAGTAGTGCAGAGCAGGCCAAGTGGAACTGTTCCCCAGCGGTGACTTGGGCGCGGCTGCAACTCAGGTCAGAGCCTGGAGCTGCAGGGAGCTTGGGGGCGGCGGCGACTCCTCCAGCTGGTTATTAACTATACTGGGAGTATGTGAGTTGGTTCCGAGGCAGGTGGAGCGGGAAGAAACTGAGCCTGGAAGGCAAGACCAATGGCGTCGACAAGGTGGAGAGAGAAGAACAGGCCCGGGAGGCTGAAGGGCCGCGAGGAGGTCAGGCTCGCGCCGCGCAGAGCGGGCACCTGGCACGGAGCAGGCGGTGGCATCTCCAGCCTCCCTCATGGAGCGGCAGGGGAACCCCGATTGGACCCCGCACAGGCCTACCGGGAGGGCCGAGCCAGGCCTGTATCATCCCGCGGCTCTCGGGTCGCCAGGGTAGTGGCGGCCCGGGAGGGGCCGGGACGCCTCAAGCGCGCTGGGCCTCCAAGTCCCGCCGCGCCCCTAGCGCGGTTTCTCCCCTCCGTCTTAGGTCTCCGGGTCCGGCCGCGCCCCCAGCACCGCCCCGCCCCTCCGTCTTAGGTCTCCGGGTCCGGCCGCGCCCCCAGCACCATCCCTCCCCGTCCTGCTGGGTCTCCCGGCCCAGCCACGCCCCCAGCCCCGCCCTCCAGGCCTCGGGTCCGGCCGCGCCCCCAGCACCGCCCCGGGCCGGCGACGTCACTGCGGCTCTGCCGCTTGCTAATGGAGTGCCCCGCGCTGGCGCAGGCTTCCTTCGGGAGGTCCCGGCCCTAGAGGCCACGGCCGCGTCCTTGGCCCTCCTCCCGAGGAGTCTCGCTTTGCCAAACTCGGGGAGGCCAGCTGCCCTTCGGCTAGTGCTTAGGACGCGAACGCACGGTAATTTCACAATGCCCGGAAAGAGCCGGACCCACGAAAGAGACTAATTATAGCGGCCAGCTAGAGCTCTGCTCGGCGCTTTCCAGAACAATGATAACGACAACAAACATTATAGCCACCATTTATTGGGCGCTTACTCTGTGTCAGGCACTGCTCTAAGCGATTTGCAGGCAACAACCCTCGCAGGTAAGTGCTGTTGTTATCAACCCTGTTTCGCGGGAAGCTGGGGCACAGAGAGGTTAAGCACCTTGCCCAAGGTCACACAGCTAGCAGATGTCAGTTCCAGAATTCCAACCCAGTCTGTCAAATCCCTTGTAATCCTCATGGAAAACGCACTGAAGTCCGGATTATTTTCTCCATTTTAAAGGTGAGGAGGTAAGAGCACATGGAAATTGAGAACCTTGCCCAAGGTCACCTGGCTGGAAAATGAAGCAGAAAAGCAAGCGCAGGGTTCCTCTCTGTCCGCAATCTCGACCATAGGCGATGCCACCTCCGACGGCCCAGTAAGCTTTGGCCCTGGTTCCAAAAGACCTGCAGAAGTTGGGGTGGGTTGTGCGACCTTCAGTTCCCGGGTGAATGAGGTGCTCGTGAGCATCGTCCCTTTTTCAGCCCGCAGGCATCGGGTTTCCGGGAATCCGGTCGGGATTGCTGCGCGGTCTTTAGGATGGGGTGGAGGCAGAGGCAGCGGGAGGAATCCCGACCCCACCTGCAGAGCTGCAGACTCGGCACCGGGTTGGCCGCCTGCCCCGCACGGCCGGCAGAGGGCGCTGCCGCACGCGCTTCAGGTCCCACAACCATCTGAGTCCCAAAGCCCAAGCCTTTTTTCCTGGAGGCTGGAACCCTGCTTGTCCCTGATTCTGCTTTCCCGAACCACTTTTTCCCATCTTCTGTGTTCCTGTCACCCACCTTCAGCCTTTTAGGCTTTCGAAGTCCCTGCACAGCTAGTTTAGTACCTTCCTGCATTGAGACAGGACAGTAACACCTTGCACAATGACACAGGTATAACATTGATTCTCATCTCATAAGAGGGCCCAGGTGTTTGCAAGTCACATTTGCCATGTCTGCCTTTCTGGTGGACTCGTTAGTGATTGAAAAATGTAGAGAAATCATCCACTTGGAATTGATAACTAATTTTGTTATTATCTCCAAAAAGAGAGAGAAGCATTGCTTAAGGAAGAAGCAGATTAAAGGCTCCATCATCGTAATCTTTATGGTGTATTAAGTGGTCGTTTTGTGCCAGGCATTGTGCTGAGTCGTTGATGTGACTCATTAATCCTCATGAGAGCCCTGAATGGCTGACAGACAAGGTCACAAGACTGCTCAGTGGCAGAGCTGGGAGGGTTTGATTTTAAAGCGCTGCTCCTATCCTCCGACATTTGCAAGCTCACATGACTGAACAGAAGTCAGGGACAATGTAAAAATGAGCCCACGTCCCTTCCCAGAGTGCTTAGAAATATCACATAGGAGTTGGGGGCTTGCTTGCATAGTGTGTGGTGATCAAGGAATTGGTGGTTGGAGCCTACCAACAACTCCTGAGGAGAAAATTGAGGCAGTCTATTTCTGTCAAGATTTACAGCCTCAGGAACATTATGGGTCATTCTACTTGTCCTACATGGTCAGTATGGGTCAGAATCAATTTGAGGGCCATGAGTTAGGTGTTGTTTTTTCATATATATGGATATCCATCTCAATTTGGTCTCAGTCTCTCAAAGAGAAAAACAAAACCTAAAGATGCAATGAAAGGAGAAGGGGGGCTTGCAAGCTGCTGCTTGGAAGAACATCTGAGAGGCCCAGTCACTTTCTGTGTCTGGGCTCTGAGGAAATAAAGGTGGTTCTAGGAAAATCTGAAAAGTCTGAGAGAGAAGAAGAAAAAAAAATCCCTTCTGTGGTTTGTACTTGAACCAAGCCTCATTTTTGCTATTTGTGTTTTATTTTAAAATTAATGTGGCTCTCTCCACCCTTTAAATTGGCACCTAAATGGCAAAAACAGAAGGAGGACCGGCTATGAATTTAAAATGTGGTGGGTTTCTGAGGAAGGAGGTGCATGGCTTGAAGTGGAAATGAGCATTAAATGAGGTGCCTTAAACATTTCAAAGGCAGGCTTTCCACAAGGAATTTAGATCATAAGCCTTTCTTAGCACAGGAGTTTCATCTGGGTCTGGGTTCAGTATGGTGTCTAGATTCTCTGAGCAGTATGGGGAACGTATCACAGTATGTCTGCATCGTCTAGCCATCTGCCACCACCTTCGCTTATGGTTTTAAAGTATGGCTGGGCAGGGGGGCCCAGTCTTCTAGCATTCAGTCACACACTTTCCCTCAGACCCCTTGCTTTTCCAGAAATTTACTCTGGGAATTCAGTCAAGATTGAGGCAGTAGTTGTTGAGGTCACTAAAAAAGAAAAGCAAAAACCTACTGCTGTCAACTCAATTCTAACTCATAGTAACTAGATAGGACCGAGTAGATCTGCCCCCATAAATTCCCAAAGCTGTCTTTCAGGGGATCAGATGACTGCATCTTTCTCCTTCAGAGCAGCTGATGGCTTCGAATCACCAACTTCAAGGTTAATGGACAAATGCTTAACCACTCCACCACTAACTTGATGTTACTCAAAAATTCATTGCCAATGAGTTAGAGCCAACTCATTGCTGACTTTTCCAGCAGGTTTTTGTGAGGCTGCAAATGACATGAGAGGAGATCGCCCATCTTTCTCAAGCAGAGAGCTGGTGAATTTGAATTGCCAGACAGGTGCCAGCCATCTTTAGCACAATTCTGTTGACTGTGCCACCAGAGATCCTTCTTGATGTCACTAAAAAAAAAAACAACTCAAATTCATTGGCATTGGGTTGGAACTAACACATAGCAGACCTGCCAGCAGGTTTTCAGAGGCTGTAAATCGCACAGGAGGAGTGTGCCCATCTTTCTCCCATGGAGCAGATGGTGTATTTGAACCACTTACTTTTGCACTGGCAGCACAACGCCTTACCCCTTAGGCCACCAGGTTTGATTCAGTAGAAAAGCTGCTCTGCTCTGGTATTACATACCAGAAAGTTTTCCAAACAGGGAAACAAAGGCAGAAGGGAAGCTCAGAAGAATAGTCACCAGTTTTCATGGTATTGAACTTTAGTATGATGACCAACATGCCATAATTCTTAAACCACTCACTTCTCCAGCTGGGGGCTGATTATCAGGCAGAGCTGTTGTTATTGTTATGTGCCATTGAGTCGCCTGTGACTCATAGCGACTCTATGCCAATCAGCTCTAAAAGCTGCCCTATCCTGCCCCAATTTCATCATCTCTGACAGACTCCCTAAGACCACACACTTGACCCCAGGATCCCACTTTCCAGTGTCTACTAAACTGTCCCTCCTGGAGAAGGTTTGAGACGTACTAGAAACACTTACCTGCTAATTAAATTAGAAGATCCCTTGGAACCCACCAGCTACTCTGCAGGAGCAAGATGTGGCAATCCGTAAAGATTTACCGTCTTGTAAACTCTAAAGGGCAGTTCTACACCATCCTATGGGGTCGCGATGAGTCAGAACTGACTTGATGGCACCCAACAGAAACAATACCCTCAGAAGCACCACCCAAGAATGTCCCCACTCCCGTTCTTTGCAGCCACTCCTTAGCACCTTTTTTTTTTTCTGGTTGTCATTCCTTCTGCTCATAAGCACACTGTTGACTGTGACCAAAATAGCTTGAGCCATATTTATGAAGCATCTCTTCCAATAAAAATCCCTTAGTGACATAATACTCCATTGTTCAAAGGGAATTGCTGGCTTAAACAAACAAGAGTGACTGTCTGGCAAGGAACACATCGGCTGATCCTTAAGAGTCTTTTGGGTCATTTTTAAAAAATTGAATCTGAGGATTGAATGATTCATAAGAATGAGGGCAGGGAGGAACACTCGGCCTGTTTTAGCTCTCAAGATTCTTGAAATGGAATAGATTTGCACCATCAACACCCGAGAAAAGGCTGAATGCTGCAGGTGAATTGCCAGCTTTCATCTTTCTGGAAAATCCATTAATACTGAATGGTCTTGGTCTTGACTCACTCCAAACAAAAAAAAAAAAAAAATTAGGGCTTTCGTTCTTCTGGAATATTACACACACACACACCCCAAGACTGTCCCTGTCAACCTAGATAAAGTATTGTTTTCTTTCCCCTGGAGGAAGTGGCCCAGCTACAAAGAGTGAGGAAGAGGAAGGATAGTTTTCCACTAGTCTGAGCCACAGAGCCTGTCCACCCTAAGGAGGTTAATCCATGTACTGGGTTTCCTTGGCTAATGTCCAATTTCTATTAACCTGGGGGTCTGAGATATGCCCAAAAAAACAAGCCTGTTTATGTAGGACGAACGACGTGTGTGCACCCACCCTTAAGTTCCACGTGGCCGGGGTTACCCCCAGCTGACGCGCTGTGTGTCCAGCTGCTGGGGGTGAAGAAATTTGGAATCACTTCCACCGCTGTTGGGTCTTCTCCAAGCCCTTTTGGGAACCGGCAACAGTGCTTGTCTGGGGAAATTAGTTTTGCACTTTCACAGAGTGAGAAATTCCTCAGGGGCATTCTTGTACTTGGGAAGTGAAATCCATCCCAGCTCATTCCTGCAGGGGCCCTTGCCGTGCACTCAGTCCAGCCTGGGGCTGTGGAGTGGGGGCAGGAGCCGTGGAATTGTGCCAATTTCACCTGTGGCCAAAGCTTTCTCTCGACTGGGGCAAGCGGGAGGTTTCAGGGGCTCGTGTTACCGGCGTGTAAACACTCTGACTGACGGCCAACGCTCCCAAATTACCACAGGGAATCTCAAACCCTTCCTATCTTCCTAGAAACCCCGGCCTCCCGCCCGGCTGCGTGCAGTCTGATGCAACAGTTTGCAACACAGCTCCGGGAGCCGAGCCCCGCGGCCGGGCGCCGGACATGCGCGCATGCGCGAGCCAAGGCCCCGCCCCGCCGGCCGCCGAGAAGCTTTGCACCAGATGTGCTGGGGGGGCGGGGCGCGGTGCGCAGGCGGGGAGACCTTTGGCAGCCCGCGAGGCGCGATCTGAGCTTAATTAAACTTCTCCCGAGGCATTGGCTGACTGATTGACCCAGTGATCCAAAAAAATCAGAGAGGCCCTGATCGCGCGAGGAGAGTGCAGTTGGGGAGTTAGCTTTCGTTTCCAGAGCTGGGCCTCTGGCTTTGTCTTCCCTTACCCAAGCCCTCCAGTCCACGAGGGTCTTGCTTCCCCGCTTCCGCAAAGCCCTCTGTTGGGGAAGAGGAGGAAGACGAGGTTGCGCCTTGGTCAACCTTCCCGGCCTCATTTCCCCAATCAGAAGATCTTACCAACAGGAGGCAAACTGTTAAGCCTAGAGCAGTTCGAACTCACATAGAGGTGCTTGGGGGTGGGGTTGGGGGGGAAGGCCTAGCGATCTGTTTCCAAAAAATCACAACCATTGACACACCTGGATTCACAATGAGTAGCAATTAACTGACGAGCAACTAATATCAATAAACAACATCATAGGCCATTTCCCCCATACTTTAATCAATTCTAGTCTTCATGCCAGTTTCCAAACACCTCCGCCTATATTTTCTATTGACTTTATTTTCTCTTATTAGCTTTGCTATTTCTTTCACTTGAAATGGAACCCTGTGCTGCCTTGCCCCAAGCAAGAGCATGCAAGAACTTGCAGTACTGTTGTGCTAGTCATATCTTTTAAAACAGTGGAAAACAAATTTGTTGACTAGAAGCTGCACCACAATCCCGAAGGCGTGTAGTTTGAGGCCACCAGCTGGTCCGTGGGAGAAGGATGGGTAATCTCCTGCGTTGCTGGAAACCTGCTTGGAGGGTCAGGTGTGGGTCAGTTCCGACTCTACAGTAGACAACCACAACATTAAAGTAAAAATTGTGCTTATGGTAGCTGAAATTATCTGGGCTGCCACCTTTGGAGAAAAACTGCAGCGGTTATAGCTGCTAGAGTAGATGGCAATGATCATTCAAAGCACTTCACAAATCCTCAGTCACTGACTCAGTGAGAGAGAAGAAGACCCTCAGTGAGATGGATTGACACAGTAACAATGGGCTAGAACATATTAGAGGTTGTGAGCCTGGTGTAGAATAGGGCAAGGCTCAGATCCGTTGTTCACAGGGTCACTTGTAGTCAGCTTGATGGTACCTAACAACGACAACAAATCATTAAATCCTTCTGACAGCCATAGGAGGTGAGTGTTTCATGTTGTTGTTATTAGGTGCTGTGAACTGGGCTCCAACTCATGATGGCCTTCTGGGTAATAGAATAAAACATTGCTCAGTCGTGCACCACCCTTACGGTAGTAGATGTATTTGAATCCATTGTGGCAGCCACTGTGCCACACATCTCTTGTTGTCCCTCCTTTTTTGCTGACCATGATTCCCTCCTTCAGGGATCAATTGGTTCTATGTTACAGAAGAGGAAAGTGAGGCACAGAGAGGTTAAGTAATTTGCCTAAGAGCACAGAGCCGGGATGCAGACTCCACCAGTTTGACTCCAGGAGCCTACATTGCTGACCTACCCCTCCCTAAGAGGACCCAAGGATTTGTCTAATTCCTACTCTTCTTTAAAAATCATGCTTGATATCAGGTTGTCCTGGAGTCCAAAGCACAGGATAGTGACTAAACAGGAGTTAAAGTCAGGTCAGCATATTCAAATACGAGGTCTGTCACTGCTTATTGTGTGATCTGAGCCTTTTCTGTTTTCTCATCTGGACCCAGGGCACAGTAATGCTTTCACCAGCCCTTCATGAGAAAACTCGGCACTTTTTCTCCCACGTTTCAACGTCTCATCCTCAGGAAGGCTCTGCTTTCCCTTTGCAGGTTGTGATCAGGGCCCCTCCAAATTCTGGCATTTGGGATTTACTTGGATTATGATTGTTGTTGTTGTTGTTTTTAGGTTTGCTTGAGTCAATTATGTCTCGTAACAACCCTATGAACAGTTCTGAACCCTGCCTTATCCAGTGCCATCTTTATCATCTCTGACACACCATTGCTGCAGTTACTGTATCAGTCCATCTTGTCAAGGGTCGCCCTCTTCTTCTCTGACCCTCCACCTTTCCAAGTATGATGCCCCATTCCAAGAAACAGCCCCACCTAACAACATGCCCAAAGTATGTGAGACAAAGCTTCACCATCCTTGCCTCTTAGGAGCACACAGCTTGCACTTTCTCCAGGACCTGTTTGTTCTTTTAGCTGTCTCTACTCTTGTTGAGCAACACAACTCAAAGGCATCAATTCTTCTTTTGTTATCCTTATTCACTGTCCAGCTCTCAGTTACATAGCAGATGATTCAAAAACAGTAGCCTGAATCATGTGCACCTTATTCTTTAAACTGACATCATTGCTCTTGAGTTCTTTAGAGAGATCCCTTACTACGGACTTTCCCAGTGCAGTGTTTCCTAACTAATCTCTTGACAGTCAGTACCAAGGGTGTTGATTGTGGATCTAAGATGAAATTGTTGACAACTTTAATCTCTTCTCTACCTATCATGTTGCTTATTGGTCCAGTGGTGAGGATTTTTGTCTTCTTGAGTTGCGCTGCAATCCATATTGAAGGCTGTAGTCCTTGATCTTCTGCAGTAAGCACTTCAAGTCCTCCTTGCTTTCAGCAAGCAAGGTTGTGTCACCTGCATAACACAGGTTGTTGATGAGTCTTCCTCTGATCCTGAAGCCATATTCTTCATAAAGCCTAGCTTCTTGAATAATTTGCTCAGCATACAAATGAAATAGGTATAGCAAAAGGATCCAACCCTAACACATACCTTTCTTAATTTTAAACCATGTAGTGTTCCCTTGCTCCATGCAGACAACAGCTTCTTGGTCTAGATATTAGTATGGGCATACCTAAGTGTTTTGAGATTTCCCTTCTTCTCAGTGTTAGCCATACTTTGTTGTGATCCACACACTCAATTAATGCCTTTGCACAGTCAATAAAACAAATAGACATCTTTCTAAAATTTTCTGCTTTCAGCCAGGATCCCCTGGGCTACTAACTAGAGATCAGAAGTTTGAACCATCAGACACTTCAAGGGAGAAAAATTTAACTGTTTCCCTAAATATTTG
The DNA here is from genome assembly GCF_000299155.1 of Elephantulus edwardii. Taxonomy (NCBI): domain Eukaryota; kingdom Metazoa; phylum Chordata; class Mammalia; order Macroscelidea; family Macroscelididae; genus Elephantulus; species Elephantulus edwardii. The sequence continues at coordinate 2,302,587 of NW_006399939.1, read as the reverse complement.
CAATATTGGAGACCCTAAAGAGAAGGTCTACTCTTTCTTTGCAACGCTTCTGTATGTGGGAAGAAATGTCGTATCAGTAGGTTTTCAACTGTGGAAGTTAGAGGCAAGGATGGTGGAACTTTATCTCACATCCTTTGGGCCTGTTGTCAGGAGGCATCAGTCCTTGGGAACAGACATCATGCTTGGAAAAGCAGAAAGTCAATGAGAGGGAGGAAGACCTTCAAGAAGACAGTGTGACATGGTGACTGCAGCAGTGAGCTCGGGCATAACAGATATTGTGAAGGTGACGTCTGTTCACGGTGTCACTGTGATTTGCAGTTGACTTGAATGCACCTCACAACACAACACTAAAATCTTTCTTGGCACATGAGCACGTTGGGTCCTAGACAAAGAAGTCTTTCCATTTCCAGCCTCAGAGCGATAGATCCAAGCATACAGCAGGCAGAGGACCCACTAGCTTCCCACACTGTCGGTCACAAAAGGCCTCCATCACACAGGGAGCATTCTATAACTAGAGCCCTGCAGACACCTTTACCCAGAAGATTCTGACTTGGAAAGCCTACCGCAGGGTTAGTTTAGTTGGTGACATGTAACAGAAACACTCTCTAGAGTAAGCAGCTATGCTGTAGAATACTTTTCAGTCCTTTCTTCTAATGTGCCTCTGGGTGAACTCCAAACTCTATTCATTTGGTTAGCAGCCAAGTGCATTAACTGAGCCACTCAAACTTTTCTCCAAAGTCATCTGGAGATTCTGCATTGGATACTATTTACTCTCCTATAGTTAAACCAAGAAGCTATTGTCTGAATAGAGTAAGGAAACACTGCGTGGTTTCAGGTCATGAAAGGTGCACATCACGGCTGTATCACGTCTCTATTCCTGTTCAATACTAAGCAAATCATTTGAGAAGCTTTATGAGCTATATGAAGCTTTAAAGACTTTATAAAGAAGAATGAGGCATCAAGATTGAAGAAAACTCTTCAACAACCTGTTAAACAGATAACCTTGCTTGCTGAAAGTAAGGAGGAATTAAAGTACTTGTAGAAGATCAAAGACTACAGCTTTCAATATGGATTGCATCTCAACATTGAGAAGAAAAATAATCCTAACCACTAGGCTAATAGATAATATCATGCTAGATAAAGAAAAGACTGAAATGGTCAACAATTTCACCTTACTTAGATCTACAATCAACCCCCTTGGTATCAGCAATCAGGACATCAGGAGATGCATTGCACTGGGCAGGGCTCTGTAAAGGAACTTCCCAAATTACTGAGGAGCATTGATGTCAATTTAAAGAATAAGGTGCACCTCATTCAGGCCATGGTCTTTTCCATCACTAGATATTTACCTGAGAGCTAAATAACAACTAAGAAAGACAAAAGAAGAGTTGATGCCTTTGAGCTGTGGTGTTGGAGGAGAATATTGAATATTACATGTACTGCCAAAAGAACAAACAGATATGTCTTAGAGAAAGTATAGCCAGCGTGCTCTTTTGAGGCAAGGATAATGGAGCTTTGTCTCACATACTTTGAGCATGTTGTTAGGAGAGGCTATTCCTTGGAAAGGGGAATCATGCTTGGAAAGGTGGAGGGTCAGCAAAAGAGAAGACCCTCAATGAGATGACCTGACAGTGACTGCAGCAATGGGTTCAAGTATGTCAGAGATGATGAAGATGGCACAGGATAGGACAGCGCTCAGATCCATTCTTCACAGGGTTGCTCAGAGTCATATTCAACTCAAGGGAACCTAACAACACGTCAACTCTTCAAGGAGCTCTGGTTGCACTGCAGTTAAGATTCAGATGCTAACCAAAATGTCTACAATTCCAACTGACCAGTTGTTCCACAAGAGAAAAATTATAATATTTCATTCCATAAAGATTACACCCAGTGAAATAGTGCTATTCTGTCCTATATGGTCACAATCGTCAGAATCCTCTCAAAAGTCATAGGCTTGGTTTTAGGGTTTTATCTACTCTCCTCCATTATCCATGAGAACACTTAGAAATACTACACATCAGCATGGGAAACTACATTTCCCAGACTGCCTTTCTCACTTGGAGGGAGTGCAAAAATCCTATGTCAGACCATGTGGCTCATATTTTGGGGTTGGAAAGTCTGGTCACTAACTTGGATCAAGATTGTCATGTCCATGAACTAAGTCTTGTGGCCCCAAGCATACATGAATTTCCCAGGCCTCGATTACTAGGGGTTGGGGGTAGATTATTACAGCAAGCAAAACCTACAATTAGAGGCACAAATGAAGACTTCTAGAAGATCACTGACCCCTGCCCAGTGGATATATATGTTCTCTGCAATAGCCCTTACCACCACCACCAGCAGCAGCCCTGCCCTCCCTCCACTTCCTATTCCTTCCTCTTCTACCAGATTCTTCTCCTAATTGCACCATGGTGTCACCACTCCTGGGTACCCTCCCCCACGCCCACACCCACTCTTTAACTGTTTAGTATAAAAACCAGCCCACCAGACTGAGGTTTTCTTAGACCCAAATGTTATTTTCAGAAGGAGCCGTTGAGGTTGGGGAGTAATTGTAGCGTTGAGTCCCTGCAAGCCAAGCTGAAAATAATCAGCGAGGCAGATGGGGTGGGAAGAGTGTGGTGGCCACTTCTACCAAAGAGTGAGAGAAACCCAAGGGTATGAGTCAGAGAGAGCTCAGTGCCAGGCAGGGCTTATGGCTGGGAGTTCAGTTAAGGGGAAACTGCCCGTCAGCTTGGGGACTTTTTGACTGAAGCCCAACCCAAGGTAGTTCCTGTATGCACATCACAAGTCCATTTTCCTCAAGACAGCCACCAACTTCGCTCTTCCTCTGATAGGCCATAGTAACCAGTAGGCTAAATTGTAACTTAGCCATGCCAGTCGGCTGGTCCATCTTTAGAGTACAATTTCTCAACTTTGACCCTAGTGGTTTGTTGTAGGGAGCTGTCCCGTGCATCATAGGATGTTAACAGAATCTTCAGCTTCAACTCCATAGATGCCAGTAGCAGCCTCCCTTCCTGCTCATGACGATGAAAAATGTCTCCATGCATGCCAGAATCCCTTGGGAAGCAAAATCATACCCTGCTTGAGAACTGCTGGTCTAGAGCAATTCAAGCCTACAAGAAGGGTCATTGCCTTCTGTCACACCTGAATGGATCCATATAAAAGTGACTTCATTGCCTATGTCACACTTGAATGGACCTATATAAAAACTAGGCACCAACTCCTATATCCAATGACAGCTAATGAAGGACTAACACCTGTATAAATGCCTACTATGTGCCAGACACTAACTATACTAGGTGTTGGGAATGAAACACTGAATAAGACAAGTTTCTTGTTTCTGTAAGATCCTGCTGTCATACAGAAATAGCTTATTGAGGTAAGAAGTCACTGAACAACTGTGAGAGGTGAAGTGCTAAAGTATACAAGGAGGTATCTCACCAGGATCAATGAGAAAAGAACTGATCTTGGAGGAAATAGAAATGCTTTTAGAACAATCAGTAATTGGTGACTTGAGGCTGATGGAACTTCCATAAAATAGGACTGAATGTTCTAAAATGTTGAGGTACAAAAGAATGTACATTCTTAAGGAACCCAGGGGATACTGTCACGACCAGACTCATGGAAGAGGGGAGTCATTCTTTCCTCTCACCCCTCAAAGTGCTTTCCCTCCTTCTTCCTCTGGGTTTCTAGAGCATGCATGTAAACTTCAGATCATATTTAACCATATTTAAACCCCCCTTATCCTCACACAACCCTCCTCAGCCACTCGATAACCAAGTGCTACCACCAAATTTCGGTCACACTGTCTCTTTGTCTCCATTCCCACCACACAGCCCTGGTGCAGGCTTTCTTCATTACTCAGCTGAATTTGTGAAATAGCTTCCTAGGGAGTCATCCTCCAGTCTCTACCTCCAAGAGAGCATAGATCCAGTCATCTCTCTCCCTGGCTGAAAAGAAAAAAAAAAAAAAACACAACAAAAACCTTGTGTGGCTTCCAAAGGGCTGTCAGACAGGCCACCTCCCTCCCCCCCCCCAAGGCCTTCAGGGGCCATCATTAACTGATCACAAAGTCCCTACAGCCTCCCACTGTCTAGCCATGCCCGTGGGTGTCCACACCTCCATGCCTTTGCTGTTCTCTTCGTCTACAATGCCCTTCCCCAACCCAAACTATTTGGAAACATTCTTTCAGACCCAACCAAAATGAAATCATTATACTCTTCTATGAAAACCTTTCTGATGACAATGGCAAGATCTGCAACCAATCGTGGAGATGGTGCAACACTGGGAAGCATTTCATTCCTTTGTGTGGGGCTCTCAGTGAGACAGGAGCAGGCTCTACCGCCACCAACAATATCCTCTTCTAAGATGCCTTCTGTGAATTCTTCTGTTTTATTGGGGTTTGTATATTTGTCACATTTATTTCAGCAACCTGTCTAAGTCTGCATCTTTCCACAGAGTCTGAAGACCTCAAGGGCCAGTAATATAGTGGACATTAGCCATTTCCCCTTCCAGATTCTTAAGGGAGCTCTGGCAGCATAGTCTGTCTGTAGAGTTGTGCTGCTAATCAAAGGTCCACCTCTCTCTGGTGGTTCAAATCCAATACTGACTCTAAGGGAGTTGTTGTTATGTGCCGTCGAGTCACTTGCGACTCATAGCGATCCTATGTACAACAGCCCTAAACTCTGCTCTGTCCTGTGCCAATCGCACCGTCTCCGAAACGCCCACCCCAATTACCCCAGTCACTGACTGAATCAATCCACCTCATAGGGGGCCTTCCCCTTCTGCGCTGTCCCTCCACCCTACCAAGCATGATGTCCCTTTCCAAGGACCGGTCCCTCCTTGCAACATGTCTAAAGTATGTTAGACAGAGCCTTAGAATCCTTGCCTCCAAGGAGCAGCCCAGTTTGCCCTTTCCAGGATGAATCTGTTTGTTTTCCTAGCAGTCCATGGTATTCTCAATCTCTTTTCCAGCACCACAGCTCAAAGGCATCAATTCTCCTTCTATCCTCCTTAGTCATTGTCCAACTCTCTGATGCATAACAAGTGATAGCAAAGACCATGGCCTGTATCAAATGCACCTTAATCTCCAAAGAGACAACATTGCTCTTCAGTACCTTGGAGAAATCACTAACAGCAGACTTTCCCATCACAATACTTCTAATTTCCTGGCTACTGGTGCCAAGAGTGTTGACTATGAAGCCAAGCAAACTGAAGCTGTGAACAATCTCAATCTCTTCACCATCCATCCTGATGCTGCCAATTGGTCCAGTAGTGAGAATCTTTGTCTTCTTGACATTGAGCCTCAATCCATATTGGAGGCTGCAGTCCTTGACCCTCTGTAGCAAGCATTTCAGGTCCTCCTCAGTTTCAGCAAGCAGGGTTGTGTCATCTGCATATCTAAGGAGTAAGATAGGCAATCTCGTCTTGTGTGATTTACAGCCTGAGAAATCCAGTGGAGGGTCAGCTATCAGTGGAGTTGTCCTGACTCCAAAGCAATGAAAGTTTAAAAGAATTGAAGTAATTGGATCCAAATATGTAGAAGATGATAGGATGGTGCAGGATAGGACACAGTTCAGGTCTATTCTTCATGGGATCACCATGAATCATACTTGGATCGATGGCACTTAGCAAGAGAACTCAAGGGAATGAAAGGTGCAGTGTATCATATAATGGGCAAGCTGAGCTGCTGTAACAAACACACCCAGAGCACAGAGGCTTAGTTAGGTAGGTCCATGGTCTTCCCACCAATCTGAGCAGGAACTGGTTCAGGAACCTGGCTGTAACTGAGCCAGCGCATGGCTGAGACTGCTCTGCTTCACTTATATCTATATTCCCCTTTGGTAAAACCAACCAAGACAAATGCTTGGAGACGATTTTGGCACCTCATGTGGTTCAGAGCAGAAGCCACCATGTAGGCTTTTCTGTGACTATTTTTATAGATCACCAAGCCGATCTTCTAAGCAAGTTTTAAAACCCCACTGCCACCAAATCTGTACAGGAAAAGATTGCTCATTTTTCTCTCCCAGGGTACCTGGTAACTTTAAACCTGGCCTTTCAGTTAGGAGCCAACACATCATGCACCAGGGAACATTGTCCTAATAATCACTTGCTCACTGACTGCCGTCAAGTTGGAACAGACTCATAGCTGACCCTCCAGTGGGTTTTCGGAAGCAGTAAATGGCATGGGAGGAGATTACCCATCTTTCTCTCGTGAAGCAGCTGGTGGATTTGAACTGCTTGCTTTTGAGTTGACAGTGCACTTTTTACCCGCTGATTTTTGCTGCCCAAGAGTATTTGTGCCACCAACCAGGGACTCGTAAGTCAATTGTTGACTCATAGAATCAGGCTTATGGCAACCCCAGGTGTGTCCGGGCAGAACTGTGTACCACAGGGTTTTCTATGACTGCTTTCTCTGAAGTAGATCACCAGGTCTTTCTCCCGAGGTACTTCCGGTATAAACTCATACCACACCCCCAACCTCTCAGTTAACAGGTAAGCCCTTAACTATTTGCATCATGCGGGTATTTTTTATTAATACCTTCCCCTTAAAAATGAAAAGTAAAGCCATTGTCATTAAGTCTATTCTGACTCATACTGACCCGATAAAACAGAGTAAGTTTGCCCCCGGAGTTATCAAGGCTGTGATCTTTCTAGAAGCAGACTGCCACATCTTTCTTCTGCAGAGCAGCTAGGGAATTAAAATTGCCAACCTTTTGCTTAATTGTCAACCCCTTAACCAGGGCACCGCCAACCCAGAGGCACATGGCTCAAATCCACCAGCTGCTCTTTGGGGGAAAGAGCGACAATATCTTGTAAATCTCCCACTTCCCAAGGGATTTATAGCCTGTGGAAACCTGATGGACGGTCAGTTCCAACTCAATGGCACATAACCACTACTGATTTTTGGCTAAGCGCGTGGCTGCCTTGCTGAGGACTACATTTCCCAGCCTGCTTTGCTGCTCAACGTCACCAAGAGTCTGTGTTCTCGCCCAGGGACTGTGCGTGGAAGTAATTGTACCATTTCTAAATTGTGTACTCAAAGGAAAGAGAGAGAGAAATAGTCTTTCCCTGAGGCATTCCTCACTCTGTCCTTGAATGAAGAAGGATAAAAATTGAAGGAGCCCCCTTAGACTTAAGAAGGAAATGCATCTGTTGATGACTGCATCCTCCTATCAGCCTTGAGCTGCTTTTTTTGGAACTCCTACTCAAAAGTGACATACATTTCTATTTTGCTTAAACTTCTGCATTTGGATTCGCTTTGTTATCACTCTTCCCGGTAGAATTCTTGGTACCTGGCTTCCCCAGGCCTTAGGGAAAAGTTTCTGGGGAAGACAGTGTCTTGTTTTTACAGGAGAGCTACCCAAAGCAACCTTCTCTCTTCTCAGCCCAGGAGGCTGCTGGCAATCCTTTGAAGGATAGGGTATAGACAGGAGACAGCAAAGCTGAGAGAATCAGAAAGTAAGTAGAGTCAGAGTTCCAGAATGAAACAGCTCTGAAGCCCACCCTACCTCTGGGAACTGGGCACTAAGTGATGGCACAGTCCATACAGAGTTGTGCTGCTAATTCAAAGGTGGTACCTCTCTAGCTGCTCAAATCTACCCATGACTGCAGGAAAAAGATGGGAAATCTCTTTCCACACAGTTTAATCTACCAAAAATGCCCTGGAGGGTCAGCTACAAGTCAGTTCCAACACTCTGGCAATGAGTGAGAGTGCTGTTTAAGCCAATTTGATGTTTGGTTATAGTCACATCTTAAAATATTTCAGAATGAGAACCACTCACTAAACTTTGAGCTCTCTGGGCATCGTCTCATTGGCTAGACTTCAACCCTGATGCCGACCCAGCGAAAGCCTCCATCAGTAGAGCCTCACCTCATCAATAGAGCCTCAGGAGGGAGGTCTGTCCCTTTGGGGATGTAACTTTCTAATAAATTACCTTTACTATTTTACTCTTAAAAAACAAAACAAAACAAAACAAAAAAAAAAAACAACTCTCTTGTATCCAGCTATTCTCAACCCAGAATCCAATGCATAAAATAAACCAATAGTTGTTTGTAGAATGAATGTCAAATGGCTACTTTCCTTCCTGTGCCTATAATATTCCTGTACTTATAATGAATGCCTTGCAGATAAGCTACCAGCACTTCTCTTTCTTTCAACCTAAATGCCCTCACTAAGTCACATCGACCTAATTCTAGACAATTCTTCTCAGATCCACCCATTTGTTATACAGATAGGGATCCAAGGGGTCAGCCATAAGGGTTTATTCACCATAGCTCACCTTCTAGCAGAAAAAAAATCCTGAGGTCCCTTCCAGGGCTCTGCCTGAGGCATATTCTGGAAGAATCGTCCTGTCATTCTATCTGTAGACCTTCTAGGCTAATGTTGTGGGTTTTAGGAGTGGCCCCTCTGGACTCCTGCTCTAAATTCTTGTGATTATTCTGGGGGCCTCTCCTAGCAGTTGGGTTTTTTTTTAATTTTTTTTTATTCTTTTGTGTGTGTGTGTACCGTCAAATCAGATCTGACTGGTACAAGAGGAGATTACCCCTCCTTCTCCAGCAGAGCATCTGGTGGATTCAAACTGCATACTTCTGGGATTGCAGTGCAGCTTCCTACCACTAGGCCACCAGAGCTCCCTTCTCCTAGCAGTTTTCCTTTGAGGTTCAATATAAAGTCTTTTTAAATGTTAAAGTCCCAGAATTCTGTTACATATGCTTCTTGTTGTTGTGACAGATGGGAGCCGTGCCCTAACTTGCACCATCCTCGTAAGCTCTGCCATGCTCAAGCCCATTGCTATGATCACTGTGTCACTCCATTTTGTTGAGGGTCTTCCTCTTTCTTCACTGACCCTCTGCTTCTCCAAGCATGATGTCTTTTTCCAGGACTGAACCCTCCTAACAACACACCCAACGTAGGTGAGACAAAGTTTTGCTATCCTCACCTCCAAACAGCACCCTGGCTGCATCTATTCCAAGACATGTTTCTTTGTCCTTTTGGCAGTCCGTGAGATATTCAGCACTCCTATCCAACACCAAAACTCAAAGACATCGATTCTTCTGGCATCCTTATTCATTGTTCAGTTCTGACACAAAGCAAGTAATTGAACAGATCATGGTTTAGATCAGTCACACTTCAGTTTTCAAACTCTTCAGCACTTTGGAAAGGTCCCTGACAGCAGAATTCCAGTGCAAGATTTCCTAACTGCTAGTACCAAGAGTGTTGATTGTGGATCTAAGAAAGATAAAATTATTGGCAATTTCTACCTCTCCTTCTATTAAAGGTATAGATTCTTCTTCTGTCACCCCTAGTTATTGTCCAGCTCTCTGATGAATAGCAAGTTATTGCAAAGACGATGGCCTGGATTAGGTGCACCTTAGTCTCTAGACTGACATCGTTGCTTCTTAGTACTCTAGAGAGATCCCTGACAGCAGATTTTCCCAATGCAATTTGTCTTTTGATTTCCTAACTACTGGTGCCAAGAATGTTGATTGTGGAGCTGAGAAAATAATTGTTAACAACCTCAGCCTCTTCTCTATCATGGTGCTACCAACTGGCCCAGTGGTGAGAATCTTGGTCTTCTTGATGTTGAGCTTCAGTCCATATTGAAGACTGCAGTCCTTGACCTTCTGCAGCAAGTGCCTCAGGTCCTCCTCAGTTTCAGCAAGCAAGGTTGTGTCATCTGCATAACGTAGGTTGTTGATGAGTCCTCCTCCAATCCTGATGCCACATAAGGTGATTAAAAATCCCGTGATTTGAATCAAGTGTACTTATTCCTTAGAATGACATCTTTGCTTTTCCAACTCTTTAGAGGCTTGCTAGAGGCAGGCCACCACTGGAGATGACAAGAATAGAGAACGTGTTGCTTCCAAGCAACGTATTTCCTTCTTCTAGTCATGGGGCCTTCACTCTCCATTTAGATGCTTGTTGGCTCCCTGCTTAACTTTCAGCCTGGAACAGCTAGGATCCTCAGCCAGCTGGGTGGGCTGTGTGAGAATCAGACCTCAAGGAAAGTATCCAGTGAACAGACCAGTTGGCCAACCAGCACTTTGAACTCCCAGCAGCATTTCCTCTTAAGTCTGCAGTGACTCCAAGCTTGCCTTCCCACACATGTGAAACTACCATTTACAGGGCATTTGCTGTGTGGAGAGCACAATGTCTGGCACGATGCCTGCATTTGCTTTCTAAGCCTCACAGTTACCCTGCAGGTACGTGTTATTGCTATTCCCATTTTCCAGGTAAGAAAAGTGTAGGTCAGACGAGTGAAATATCTCAGAGCTAGTAAGTAACACAGCTGGATTTAACCCCGGGTCTGAGAGTCACCCCAGACTGGATCTTAACTAGGCAGCTTGGTCTCCTGACCTTTGGAATGTGGTTGCATCTTCTCTGATGTTCTAACTTGAACAGGCCGAGGGGAAGGACACGGTGAGGTCATAGTCCCATAAGGGCAGTGTTGATGACAAAGAAGTCGAAACCAGAGAGAAATGCAGTCACTGGATTGCTCTAGCCAAGGAAGGTCAAGATTACAAAGCCTAGGTCAAGTGTACCAAGGAAGTAGTCAGCTCTGTCAGTTATGGTCTACTGGACTCAACCAGAGTGGGACAGGGGGAGAGGCACAGCTCCATGGGTGGACAGAGGTCCTCTTCGTAAGGGGAGCCTGAGTTCTGCCCACCTCCGCCCCAGCAGAAGCTCTGACAGCCCCCTGACCACTGAAGCTTTGGAGGGATTGTGTCCTGTTTATTTGTTTGGGTTGTTATCACACCTGTTCTGTGCCTTTCTCTGTTCTGCTCAATGACTCATATTCCCTAGCAAGCTGGCTTCAGATTAAGGTTGGCCAATATAAGTCATTGAGAGATGCCAGGTCAAAAGGAGGAGAGAAGTCTGGGTATCTCCATCCATCCACAGCTTCCAGCAGCATCTCCAGCCATGGCATTCTCTTCATGGTTCCCCATGGGCAGCCTCAACGCCTGGACTCTCATAACACCACCTCCTCTCTGCTTTTCCCCAGTAGAAGGTGGGTTATACGTCCTCTTGCTGATAATCTCTGGTTGTCCCACAATTCCCTGTGTGCCCTCACAGCACTTCCAACCATTCCCTCGAAGGAACACGATTCTGCTCTCCTTCCTGGACCTGGCCTGATGCAGCCTAGAAGGAAATCATTGGGCCCACACCTCCTATCCCCCAGTTTTGACAGTGACAGGAAAGAGAGCCCCTGAATGTGAGGCTGGGGAGAAGCTGCATCCTGCAGCCAGGCCACCAGATAAGTACCCAGATTACGTGACCATAAGCATAGATCAGGAGCCCACTAGCAGAACTCTACTCGGTCCCCAGAGCAGGAGTCCTGGCACACCACAGTCCGAGTCTGAAGAATGTCTTCTTGCTCTTGAGAACTCATTTCATCACCTGTTCACAGCCTCAGGAGCTTCCTAGCTGGGTCACTTCAACTTTTCTGACCTCAGTAAATCACTTAATCTTTCTGAGTCCCAGAGTCTGTATTATGGGAACAAGAACAGCAACCCTGACCCCTCCCAGGGTTGTTAGACAACAAAATGAGGTCATGCTTGGTGCAGTGCAGGCCCGGAGTCTGCCTGGTGAATGGAAGCTGCCACTATTGTTATTAGTGATGGTAATTATAACCTGGGCAGTACTAGTGGCATCAGTGAGCTTTGTGTGAGGATCTGTGGAGGGCAGGGGCAGCAGTTGTAAAGTGGACCCCATTGTGGACCAAAGTGGGAAACATTAAGAGGCAGAATCTGTGAGTGGAGGGGCCACCTACTGGTCTCATGCCAACGACTGGCACCATGTCCCTGACAACTCAGACTCAATGACAATTCTTCCTCCAAGCGAGGTCTCTTTCTGCTCAACCTCGACTGACATGGTTTCCCAAACAGGAATTCTGTTGTTTTTGTTGTTGTTGTTTCTTACCATTGAATCGGATCCGACTGGCACAGAAGGAGGTTGCCCCTCCTTCTCCAGTGGAGCATCTGGTGAATTCAAACCACTTGCCTTCGGGATGGCAGCACAGCTTCTTGCCACCAGAGCTCTGTTGGGAATTCTTTTTTTAAAAGTTATTTTTATTTTATATTGGTTTGCATACAAAATTCATATATGTGTGTTTTACACTTTCCTTCATTCACATTATATTTCATACAATTGGTCCCATACTTTGTGTTGTTTCATATAATCGTTTCCATATATTGTGTTTTATGAAATTAATCAATACTGAAGTATGCCTACCATTACCCCATCAATTCAGGTCCCTGCTGGATCTTTCCTGTTTCCTTTACCCCCTCCCTCCCTCCATCTACCAAATTGTGTAACCCACTTCCCAGACTCACCCCTCTGCTCCTGCCTTTTTCCTCTCTTGAGCCCCATACACGTTTTACTAGTTATTCTCCTACCAAGCACAGATTATTGATATCTAATGATGGGGTAGAGGTCTTGCCTCTCCTCTGCCACTTCCAAATGAGACCAAATCTTGAAACAGGGATGGGGCTGGGCGGTCACGAAACACAAGCAGCAGCTGCTGTTACTGTTTGTTATATAACAGTCTCTGCGAAACATGGAAACACTTTCTGGACACACAACCATAGGAGGTCTGTGTTAAGCCTAGACAACGGGGCCAAGGGGAAGAATGAAGAATTAAGAATTCAAACGCTGAAGGCCTTGCTTGTCGCTGATAAGAGCAAAAGGCCTTGGTTGCCTGGCTGAGCTAACAGGGAAACCACCTAAATCAAAGTGGAATGTACCTCCCCTCCTTCCCTAAAGACTCTGTTATAAAAACCCTCCCCAATAAGGTCAAGCTGTGACTTCTGTATGCTGCATCTCCAGAATGAGGAACCTCATCCAGGAGCTCCCCTATTCTCCCCTTTAATAAAGCTGTGTTAAGCTTTCTCTTGTTCTCTCTCATTCCTTCCTTAAGTCTGCTAACGTAACAGTCTGCATCTTCACTGTCCTTACTTTAGAAATACTTGGGGATCATTTTAGGAACACGTTAAGGACCAGACAGGTTGAAGAACCTGCTCAACATCATACAGCAAGTGTGAGGCAGAGCCCGAATTTCAACTAACCCTCTGACTACAAATCTGATCAAATAAACAAGGTACCCAGACAGGATGCAGGAGAAAAGATTGAGACTGTCAACAATTTCATCTTACTTGGATCCACTATTAACACCCTTGGTATTAACAGTCAGGCAATCAGAAGACGCATTGCATTAGAAAAGTGTATAGTTAGGAACCTCTCCAAATTGTTGAGGAATAATGATGTCACTTTGAGGACTAAGGTGCTCCTGATTCAGGCCATGGTCTTTCCAATCACTTGCTATGCATCTGAGATCTGGACAATGAATAAGGATAATAGAAGAAGAATTGACACCTTTGAGCTGTGGTGTTGGATGGAGAAGAGTGCTGAACATTCATGGATGGCCAAAAGAACAAACAGATATATCTTGGAGAGGTTGCAGCCAGCGTGCTCTTTGGAGGCAAAGATGATGAGGCTTCACCTCACACACTTTGGGCATGTTGCGAGAAGGGCTATTCCTTGGAGAAGGACATCATGCTCAGAAAGCTAAGGACAGGAAGCTTGAGTCGGCAAAGGAGAGGAAGACCTGACCAGGTGAACTGGCACAGTTACCGCCACATGGGTTCTAATATGTTAGGAAGTGTGAGGAAGGCACAGGATAGGACAGGGTTCAGATCTCTTGTTCATAGGATCACTATGGAGCATATTTGACTTGAGGGCCCCTAACAACAACATTAAGTATTTGTACATGTGTCCTGTAAGTGGTGTATTATGTATATGAATAGGCATGCAAGCACTCACGTTCTTGCATATACGTATTCTTACAGATCATTCTATCTATGCATGCATACATACACATAGTTGTGTAATTACACTTGTACCTTGTGTTGGTGTTGGTGGTGGTGGTGGTGGTGGTCCGGTGGATTTTCAATGGCTGATTTTTGGAATTAGGTCACCAGGCCTTGCTTACTACTCTACATTAGTCTGAACAGTCTGCTGAGAACTGGTCATCATCATAACAACAGGGAACATGGGTCACGTTCCACCAACAGATGGGTCATGGCTTGGCATTGCTCAGATGCAATGAGTGGAAATCTGAGATGGTCTCCCTCATGGAAGGTGAGAGTTAAATCACTGAGCCAAACTATCTCAGGTACTCAGAAGTAGATGCCCAGTAAGAGTATCACATTTTAAATACTAGGAGACATACTGCACTAGGAAAGTCTGTTATCAGGAGCCTCTCCTAAGTACTGAGGATTAATGATGTCACTTTAAAGACTAGGGTGCACCAGATTCAGGTCATGGTCTTTTCAATCACCTGCTATACATCTGAGACATGGACAATGAATAAGGATGACAGGAGAAGAATTGATGCCTTTGAGTTGTGGTGTTAGAAGAGCTGGCTATCCCATGGATGGCCAAAAGAATAGGTATGTCTTAGAGAAAGTGTGGTCAGAGTGCTTCTCAGAGGCAAAGATGATGACCCGTCATCTCACATAGTTTGGGCATGTTGTTAGAAGAGGTTATTCCTTAGAAGAGGACATCATACTTGGAAAAGTGGAGGGCGAGCAAAGGACAGAAGAACCCTCAACAAGCTGGATTGACAGGTGACTGCAGCAATGAGCTCAAGTATGTCAGTGATGAGGAGGAGGACATGAGATGGGATCAAGTTCAGATCTGTTGTTTATAGGGTCTCTATAAGTCCTACTTGACTAAATGGCCCCAAATAGCAACAACAGCAAATGTGAATGTCCCCACCTCTTCCTTTCTTTACTTCCTCCATCTGGATACCCACAAACCTCCACTGACCACTTTACCACCTAGCTGCAAAGATCTCATTTTCAGAACCCTCCCTGGCCGCGGCCTCCACTCAGCCTCGAAGGAGACAGTGGTTTCACCATCCTTTGCCTGTGGCCAGCTCCAGGGAAAGCAGAGCCAGGGACTCAGCCCCACCCTCTTGGTAAACACTAGTTGGGCACCCACTGGCCTCAGGAGGGAACACTTCATGGGACCCTCCTCTTCCAGTCCTGCCTGCTCCTGAATGTTCCAGGGAATTCGCCAAGCAGATCTGCCACCTTGAACCCAGGCCACCTCCATCCCGGAAACAGTGTCTCCAAGCCAAACCTCAGGCTGAAGGTGGAAGGCAGTTAAAAGTCCCAGAGCGAGTGACGCCTGGTCTCACAGAGCACTGCCCTGGCCCATCTCAGACAGGTTAAAAAAAGGAAGACCTCACTGCCATCAAGTCAGTGCCAATTCATGATGACCCTGGCATTTTGGTTTTAAGTTATTATGATTGAACTGTAAAAAGGAGGCCTTGCTGTTATTATTTCTTTAAAAAAAAAAAACAACCTGAAATGAAATAGAGCAAAACATTAATCATTTTCATTCTGGGTAGTGGAGATGTAAATTGTTGTTGTTTGTTGTTATGTGCCATCAAGTCATTTGCGACTCATAGCGACCCTATGCACAGCACAATAGCCCTAAACCCTGCTCTATCCTGCGCCAATCGCACTGCCTCCGACACACCCATCCCAATTACCCCAGTCACCAAATCAATCCATCTCATAGAGGGTCTTCCCCTCCTGCGCCGTCCCTCCACCCTCCCAAGCATGACATCCCTCTCCAAGGACCCGTCCCTCCTGGCAACATGCCCAAAGTATGTCAGACGAAGCCCCAGAATCCTTGCCTCCAAGGAGTTGCTTGGTTTAATCCTCTCCAGGATGAATCTGTTTGTTTTCTTGGCAGTCCATGGTATATTCGATACTCTTCTCCAGCACCACAGCTCAAAGGCATCAGTTCTCCTTCTATCCTCCCTAGTCATTGTCCAACTCTCTGATGCATAACAAATGATTGCAAAGACCATGGCCTGTAATGCTTATTATTATTGCTTTGGTGTTAGGTGTTCTGACTTGTAGTGACCCTGTGTACAACAGATCTCCATTGACCCATAGCTGACCCAGGGGCAAGTTTTCAGAGGCAGTTAATTGAACAGGAGAAGACTGCCCATCCTTCTCCGGTGAAGCAGCTGGTAGCCTCAAACCATGTGACTTTGGGATTGCAGCACGGCTTTGAACTTCAATATTCTCTCCATCTATTGCATGCTTGTCTTGTCTTGCCTTGTCTTGGAAGCAGGAATGGCATCCACTTCCTAAACAACATGCCTCTGGAAACTCTATTAACTTTGATAAATCTCAGTTCTAGAGGGGATTCAGGTCTTTTGTTCATAGGGTTGACTCACTGGAAGGCAATCAACAACAACATTATACGCTTGAAAGTGCATGTGTGTAGCTGTTGGGTTTTAAAAGGTGAGTTCTCCTTGTTTCAGCTGAAGATCGGCTGCTGATGGTTTGGTTGGTTTTATATTGCTCACAACCTTGAGTGAGCTACTTCGATTGGAGGGTTTTGAGCTACGGGCCATGGGCCTTTTGTTGGAGACAATCAAACCTGATGTGCTGGCCTGGGTTGGTTTGTTTGGTTGTTTGTTTTGTTTTGTTTTTTAATGAACATTCTCCTAAGTGGTACAGCATTGTTCTGTTCATTTGCTGTACTAAGGAAACTTGGGATTGCTGTGATACTCAACCCTGAGCCATTGGTGTCTCAAATGCCATAATGGTTACACATGGTTAACAGTTTTGGTGAAGCTTGCAGGCTTGGAAGGAGGAGTGGCATCCACTTCCAAACACCATGGCTCTAGAAGCTCTATGAACATGGAGAAACAACAATAGTTATAAAACATGGTTAAAGTCTTTTGCTTATAGGGTCACTATGAGTCGTGATCGACTCAATAGCACTTAACAGTAACAACAACAATAGTGTATGCTTGGTTCCACAATCAACACTCTTGGTACTGACAGTCAGAAAATCAAAAGACTAATTGCATTGGGGGAAATCTACTGTCAGGGACATCTCTAGATTGCTAAAGAGAAAGGATGTCAGTTTGGAGACTAAGGTGTATCTGATCCAGGCCCTGGTCTTTAGAATTACTTGTTATGCATTAGAGAGCTGGGCAATGACTAAGGATAACAGAAGAAAAATCAATGCCTTAGAGTTTTGGTCCTGGAGAAAAGTACTGAATATACCATGGACTACTAAGAGAACAAATAGGCCTGTCCTGGAGAGGATGAAACAAGGCAGATCTATCTCACATACTTTGAGCATATTGCCCAGAGGGACTAGTCCTTGGAGAAAGACATCCTGCTTGGAAGGGTGGAGGGACAGCACAGGAGAAGAAGATTCTTGATGAGATGACTTGACACAGTAGTTGGGGTAATGGAAGCTGGTGAGACAGTGAGATAGGCTAGGGATGGGGCAGGGTTCAACGCTATTGTACAGAGGGTCACTATGAGTCACAAGCGACTTGATGGCACAGAAGAACAACAACAACATTATGATGTTGACTATTGTTCCAGAGGTAAGGATTTTTGTTTTCTTGAAGTTGAGGTATAATCAATATGAAGACTGTGGTCTTTGATCTTCTAGTGAGTCATGATGCAGGCAAGGCTGTGTCATCTGCATAATCTAGCTTATTGATGATAAGTCTTTCTTCAATCCTAATATCCCTTTTTTTCTTTACATAGTCCAGTTTCTTGAATTATTTGCTTGGCATACAAACTGAATGCAAAAGGGGGAAAGGATAAAACCCTGCTGCACTCCTTTCCTGATTTTAAGCCATTCACAAGTTCTGTCTGCATAAATACAATTAAGTGTTCTGAGATTCTCATTCTTTTCAGTGTTCATTTGTTATGACCCACTCGGTATGCTTTGCATAGTCAATAAAACACAGGTTAATAACTCTCTAGTATTCTCCGCTTTCAGCCAAGATCCACCAGATATCAGCAATGCTTGTTTCATAGCCTCTTCTGAATCCAATTTTAATTTCTGGATGTCTTAGTTTTTTAAGTAATTTTCAGCAAAGTTTTGTTTTCATGTGATATTAATTATATTGTTTGATAATTTCCAGATTCTGTTGGATCATCTTTTTTATGGAATGGGTACAAATATGGATCTCTTCCAGGCAGTTGGATAGTTAGCTATCTTCCAAATTCCTTGGCAGGGAATGATGAGCTTCATTTGTTTGCTGAAACGCCTCAACTGATACCCAGTCAAGTCTTAGGGCCTCATCTTTTGCCAAAGTCTTCAGTGCAGCTTGAACTTCTTCCTTGAATACCATTGGTTCTTGGTCATAGGCTACTTATACTGAAATGATTTAATGTCAACCAAGTCGTTTTGGTACAGTGATTCTGTGCATTCCTTCCCTCTTCTTGCCCACAGACTTCTTCAGTATTCTTGAATGTTCTTTAAGCTTGAGAAATGCCAAGTGTGCTCTTCTCTGTTGGTTTTCTGACTCCAGCTCTTTGCATTTTTCATTAAAATACTTTGCCTTCTTCTCAAGCTTCCTGTTGAAATCTGTTCATCTCTGTTAGTTTACCATTTCCTCCCTTTGTTTTTGTCTCTTTGCATTCTGGTATATGTTCCAAGTCTCCTCTGCTTTCCAGTTCCACCTTTTCTCTCTTTCCTGTATTTATAATGACCTTTTGCTTTCTTTGTGGATGATATCCTTGATGTCATCCCATAACTCATTTGATCTTTGGTCATTAGTGTTCAGTTCATCAAATCTATTCCTGAGATGGTTTTTTGATACAGATGGGATAAACTCAGGGTCATTTTTGGTTCTTCAGGGCTTGTTTTCATTTTCTGCAGTTTCAGTCTGAACTTACATATGAGGAATTGATGATCAGTTCCATAGTTGCTCCGGCTTTGTTGTGGCTACTAATGTTGATCTTTTGTACCCTTTTTTTTCCACAGATTTGGTCAATTGGATTCATGTATATCCCATCAGGAAAGGCCCGTGTGTAATATTGTTATTTTTCTTTTTTTAAAAAAACCCCCATTTTTAATGAATAAATAATTGCAAATGGGTTCTAAAAATTCTATCATGTGATCTCCAGCCTCGTTGCTGTCACCAAAGCCATGTTTACCAACTACCAGGCCAGTTTTAGCATTCCAGTTACCAGTTGCTATTGCTGCAGTTTGAAGGCATATTCAATCTATTTCAGACTGCAGAAGTTTGTCTAAAGACTCCATTTTACCATCTTTGGCTTTAGTGCTACATGCTCATCTTTGAAGAATAGTTATATTAACAGGTCTTCTTTGTATTTATATGAATATGATTCTTTCCCTGATTGCACTGAATTGCAGGACAGATCTTGAAACGCTCTCTTTGATGATGAATGCCACACCACTCCTCTTCCATTTGTCATTCCTGGCATAGTAGAGCATATGATTATCTGATTCAAAATAGTCAATACCAGCTCCTTTCAGCTCACTAATGCTCAGGGTATTGATCTTGATGCGTTCCATTTCATTTTGACAACTTCCAATTTTACTAGAGTCATACTTCATACACTCCACGTTCCAATTATTAATGGATGTTTGCAGCTGTTTTTTCTCCTTTTGAGTCTTTCCACATCAGCAAATGAAGCTCCTTTATTGTGTGAAAGCTTTATTCTGTGCACATCATTGAGGTAGACCCTGAGAAGACAGTTCTTCCCCAGTTGTATTTCACGTGCCTTCCAGCCTGAGGAACTCATCTTCCAACACTATGCCCAACAATATCCTTCCATTATCCATAGGGTTTTTGAAGGCTTATTCTTTCAGAAGTGGATGCTCTGTCCTGCTTTTTAGTCTAGAAGTTCCACTGAAGACTGACCACCGTGGCTGAGCCCAATAGTGTTTGAAATACTAACACCATAGTTTCCAGCATCACAGTAACATGCAAGTCACCACAGTATGACAAGCTGATTGTTTTTCAGATGGGCCCCCACTTCATGTCACACACACACACACACACACACACAGAGAGAGAGAGAGAGAACTGAATGCTGCCTGATCTTGGGACATCCTCGTTACCAGTTGAGGATCAGAAACATTATGTGCATATGGTATTATTCGCTGGTTTTCAGAACATCACCAGGACGTTCTTCCTGGCTCTTCTAAAATATATTCTGCATCACAGCAACACAGAAGCATCCACTGACAGAGAGGTTGTGGCTGTACAGGGCATGCATTGGACAAGAATTAAAGCCAGGTCTCCTGCATGTTGTTGTTGTTGTTAGGTGCCATCAAGTCAACCATGACTCATAGTGATTCTACGAATGATGGACCTGAACCCTGCCCTATACTCTGCCGTCCTCACCATTTCTGACATCTCTGAACACATTATTGTAGTCACTGTGTCAGTCCATCTCACTATGGGTCTTTCCCTCCTTTGCTGACCCTCCACTTTCCCAAGTATAATGTCCTTTTCCAAGGACTGACCCCTCCTAACAAGATGCCCGAAGTATGTGAGGTGAAATTTCACTTTCTTTGTCTCAAGGAGTACCCTGGCTACACCTTTTCCAAGACATATTTGGAAGGGAAGAACTCCACATTGAACGGCTTCATAAACTACTGTGCTCTGTTACTCTTCACTGAATATTTCTGTATTGTTAACATTTTGTTTAAATTTTTAAAATAAAAAATATTAACACAGACATATGGGGGAAAATTTAGAAATAATTTTGCTGTTATTGTTAAGTGCCATCGAGTTGACTGTTACTCATAGCGACTCTGTGAACAACAGATCAGAACCTTTCTCTTTGCTGCCCTGTCATAACTTCTGCCATTCTTTCTCTAGAAAGTGGTAAGAATCCCTCCTCTGGAGCCCAGACCACTGGTATATTTCTCTTTCTAACATATATTTACATCTGTTATTCTTTTCTGTTTATTCCAAAAGAAAAAAACCATATTGTTTAGTAACCCATTTTCCCCTTAACATTATCTTTTGAACTGTTTCTTATGCCCTTAAATATACACTTCTTTCTTTTGTATGTGAAATCTTAGAAAATATTTTTACCATCATTAAGATCATCCCATTTGTACCTTTACTAATTTTTCTGATTGGAAAAAGTTATACATTTTTGTTGCCGGAAAATTAGAAGATACAGACAAGCTTTGTATAAGCCTTGTAGCCTCACTAACTTAAAATAGTCCCTGCTAACATTTTAGTATTTATCTCTCTTTTCTGCTTCCTAGTTTAAACAGACCACTTGCTCCAATGGGAGAAAGATGTGACAGACAGTATGCTCCTGTAAAGGCTGTCAGCTTTGGAAACCTTAAGTGGCCGTTCCGCTCTGCTCCGTCAAGTCACTGAGTCACGAAGACTCAGTGCTAGTGGGTTTGATAGTTCAGAGTCTGCTTCCTATATGTAAATATACAGAAATGGGATGATGCACTTTATATTCTTTTTAACTTGCTTTTTTTTTTAAATATAGCAATATACTAAAAAACTAAAAACAAAAAAAAAAGAAAAGAGGAGGAACTCTGGTAGCATAATCCATAGCAAGTTGCAAAGGTAACCCGAAGGTTGAGCATCTCTGTTGGTTTGAATCTCCTAACAGCTCCGCAGGAAAAAGATGGGCAATCTTTTCCTGTGTGATTAACAGCCTTGGAAACCCAATAGAAGGTCAGCTGTATGTCAGATTTGAGTCAACGGCATATGTTATTGCTGGGTAGAGATTGCAGTCAACGGCATATGTTATTACTTACTGGGTGCCATGGAGTTGACTAGAACTCATAGCAACCCTATGAACAACTAATTAGAACCCTGCCCTCTCCTGCACCATCCACCTTACTCAAGCCCACAGTCACTGTCTCAATCCATCTTGTTAAGGATCTTCCTTTCTTTCTCATATTGTTGTTAGTGGTAGGTGCTTTCAAGTTGAGTACAACTCATAGAGACCCTCTGAACAACAGATCTGAAACATGTTCTATCCTGTGCCAACCTCACAATCTCTGACACACTCGAGCTCTTTGCTGCAGCCACTGTGTCTATCCACCTGCTTGTGGGTCTTCCTCTCCTTTACTATCCCTCCAACCTGCTGAGCATGATATCCTTTTCCAAGCAATAGCCTTTCCTAGCAACAAGCCCAAGATATGCGAGATGAAGCTTCACCATCCTTGCCTCCAAAGAGCACTATGGTTGCACCTTCTCTAAGACATATCCCTCCCCACCCCTCTTTGGCAGTCAATGTGATATTCAGTGCTCTCTTCCCACACCACAGTTCCAAGTAAACCAGCCTTGGCTCCCAGCAGTAGCTAGGGCAGGGGTCGCTGATGTACACATCACATGTCTTTCACATTGAGCTTATATTAATTATGGTTATTTTAGTTACTGATGAAAACTCAAAAATAGCAGTGACTCTAAAATCCGTTGGTTTTTCTGCAATAAATTACATCCCAGGTCAGTGGCCTGGACTGGTAAGAAAGCTCCGTGATTATCAGGAAACCAGACCCCTTCTAACTGAAAGCTTTCCCATCCTCAATGCAGGCATTCCCTCTCAAGGCCCAAGCACCTTGTCCACATTCCAGGGAACTGGAAGGAGGAAGAAGCAAAGAACACTTCCTGGAATTCACATGATCTCTTCTGCTTATATCCCACTGGATGGAACTTAGTACCATGGCAACAGGGAAATGTGATATTTACCCAAGTAAGGATTCTATGACTACAGCCAATGGGTAGAAAGAAGGTCATGAATTATGTTCCCCAAAAGTATGTATCAACTTGGCTGGACTAGGATTGTCAGTGGTTTGGCAATTATGTGATGATGTCATCATCCCCTATGATGTGATCAGCCAATCAGTTGTAAGGGTAGTAGAGTGAGGTTCAATGTTCTTACTCAGGTCACAGCCCTGATCTGATATAAGAAGAGTCTACGCTGAGGTGTGGCCTGAAATATCTTATATCTTAGAAAAGACAAAAGGAGAGAAAAGTGAGCAGGGAGGAGATCTACCACCATCAAGAAAGAAGAGCTAGGAGCAGAGTTCATCCTTTGGACCCTGGGTCCCTACACTGAGAACCTCCTAAACCCAGGAGCAGATTGGTGCCAAGATACATGGATATCTCCAAGGAATACCAGGCTCACAGATTCAAAAGGAGACCAAGACTTTACCTTAGCGTCAAAGAGAGAGGAAGCCTTCCCCTTGAGCTGATGGCAGTGAATTCTGACTTCTAGCCTCTGAAACTGTGAAAGAATACAATTCTGTTTGTTAAAGTCATCCACTTGTGATGTATCTGTTATCAAAACAGGGAGAACAGATTTTAGAGGATAGTTTAATTTCCTAAGATTAACATAAGGCAATACCATTAATTATGTGGCTTTAAAGACAAAAATTTCTCTCTCACAGTTCTGGCCATTGGCAGGGCCCTGTTCTCCTTGAGTCCATGTTCTCAAGGAAGATCCCTCCTCGTCTCTTTCAATTTTGACAGCTTTGAGCCTTAGTTAGCTTTCCTTGGCATGTAGTGGTATCTTCTCCTGGCCTCTATCGTCCTCTATATGTGACTCTCTGTGTATCTGTTGCTCCCTTTTATAAGACATGACTTCCTCTCCCATACTTTGAGCATGTTCTCAGGAAGGGTCAGTTCATAAAGGACATCATGCTTGGTAAACATTGTCTCACATACCTTGAACATGTTGTCAGGTAACACTAATCCTTAGAAAAAAATACATCTTGCTGGAAAAAGAAGAGGGTCAGCAAAAAAAAAAAAAAGAGAGATCCTCAATAAGGTGAGTTGACAGCAGCTGCAACAATGGACTTGAGCATGGTGGAGATCTTGAGGATCAGGTTAGACCAAGCCTTCAATCTGTTAATTCCTGGAGTCACAATGAGGCATCAAAAACATCAATGAAGGAGCGTGGGATAATTCCAAAAGTGGAAAACTCAAAGCAGCCTCTGTCTGCTCAGCAGGCAGCTTGAATCTTGACTGACCCTTGGATGACAGCAAACTAATAGGGACACCTGTCAGACACCCCTGAACCCAAAGCTCAACTCTATCCCTTGGTAACTGAGTGACCTCATGAGTGACCTCAGGTAAAGAAATGATTCAAACTATCTCTATGCATCCATTTTCCCCATCTGTAAAATGGGCATAATTATAATGCTTCTTATGGGAGGTTAAATGTGAAAGTTCTTAGCAGAGTGTCAAGCACTCAATAAATGCTAGATATCATTAAGTTAATTAAAATCATCCTATTAATTAAAATTAACCTATTAATTAAAATTGTATCTAGGTATTATAACCAGTATTATAAATGAGATTTGTGAAGTATCTTACATTCAGCCTGACTCAGGTTGGTGGACCTTCAATCAATAGTAACACATGAGGGAGCTCTGGGGACGCAGTCCACAAGGAGGTGTACTAGCTCAAAGGTGGCACCTCTCGAATGGTTCAAATCCACCAACAGCAACTTAGCACAAAGATAGGCTATCTCCTCCTGTACAATTTACAGCCTCCTGAAAACCCCCTGGAGGTCAACTACACGTCAGTTCCAACTCAAGGACAATGAGTTGTTTTGTTAGGGTTTTTTTTATACTGGTTTACATACAAAATTCGCGTACATTGTTTTTCACACAAGATCCTTCCCATCTCTGTCACCCCCCACCACCCATCCGGGGCGACCCTGTGATTAACACCCCATCTCCCTGGCCATCCTCACCCCTCTGCATTCACCTCTCCCCACTTTGGATCCTTATATTCATTCTACAATAATAGTTTTATACAGTATTTGTCTTTGTAGGACTGAGTGAATTCACTCTGCATAATGCTCTCCAGTCCCTCCCAAGTTAGGTGGTAATTTATGAAGAGAACAGTGAGGTTTTAAGAGTTTTAAACAACATACTAAGGAATGCTTGGTGGTGCAGTGGTTAAAGCACTTGGCTGCTACCCAAATGTTTATAGGTTCGAACCCACCAGCCGCTCCATGTGGAGAGGATGAGGCAGTCTACATCTATAAAGATTTACAGCCCTCACAATGGAATACTATGCAGCAGTGAAAAACAAGGAACTCATGAAATACTATGCAAAGTGGATAACCCTAGAGAATATTAGGCTGAGTGAAATATCTCAGTCACAAAAGGACAAATATGCATAGGGCCACTATTGTAAAACAGGACTGACATTGGGATTGAGAGAAGACAGAGAAGGGGAGGAATGATATATACTGCATTGCAACAGATGAGGAAGAGAACTGTTTAAAAGGGATACATGATTAGGTAATATTGTGATAACAGGAATCCAGAATGATGGCTGCACAGTACAGTGGATGTGGGAGGAGGGATTGCATAGCAATGAAAGATATTTTCTTTTACTTATCAAGGAGAAAAGTGAATTGGGGGAGAGGGGGTGGGCAGGGAGAAAAGTGCAACGATGAATGAATGGAAACCCTAAGTCTCTGTAAACTTTCATTAAAATTAATTTAAAAAAAATATTTACAGCCCTGAAAACCCTGTTCTACTCTGCCCCGTAGTCTCTATAAGTCAGAGTCAAGTGATGGTAGTACCTATTACACAGCACACAACAGCAACAGCAATTGTTGTTGTTATTATTAGCATTGCAGCGATCATAAAGAAGACACAGGACCAGGCAACTTCTGTTCTGTTGTAGAACAAATAATCTGAACCAATTCATTGGAACTAGCAACAACAACTATTATTATTATTAACATCTTCACATACATATTTATTCCAGGCAATACAATTTGATCCACTCAAATAGAAGTCAGGGTTTGAAAAGCTTCAAAATGGAGCCTTCACGTCAACCTCAGTGTCTGCCTTGCATGAAAAAGATGTTCTCAGCTGCTTCACAAGGGTCACAAGCAGCAGACAGTTCAGATGAGAATGAGCAGGTCCCTCAGGCTCCTTCTGTCAACCCCCTGCTTTGGAGAAGCCCAGGTTCAGGTCCGGACCATCAGCTTGGCTCTGAGCATGAGGCAGCCATGAAGGCCCCGAGCTGCTGAGAGGTGAGAAGGAAGATGCAAGGGTCGCTGCTGATAATGACATTTTCAAGTGTGCGTGGATGGCTCAGTTGCCATGGTGATGTTGATGGCTTTGAGCAAGCCGGGGCCTCTCTTGAGTTGTGAGTCAGGTTCAGCTTTGTTTATTAAAAAAGAGAAAACCAACACCCCAACCTGAAGCAAACAAAGCGAAGCTGCAGGTGGAAGCCAGGACCTGGGACTGAATCAGCAGTGATGCTTGTGGCCCATCGCCTCCTGACGTCAGCGCACACACACACACACACCCCATACTCTCACACTTCCAACTCCCTCCTCCCAGCCTTGATCAGGACAGGAAGCTCAAACGGAGCCACAGGGCAGGTCAGAAAGTGCTTAGAAGGAAGCACTCAGGGCATCGCCTCCTCTCCCCATCCCAATATAGAGTCCTTGGAGCCCAAGGAGACTGTCGTCCTTTGTCCACCTCCAGGAAAGAAAGGACCAGGCCCAGCACTGAGCTGACCCACCACTGCTTGTCTAGCCCACTCAGGCCCCCACCCAGAGAGCGGCAGGATCCTGCAAGGACAGGGCAGCTGCAGACATGTTCTCCAAGGCCCAAGCCAGCAGGGTGGGATCATTATTTTTTTCCCCAGAACTCCTGCAGGGAAAGGATAAGAGGACATGACAACTCTGGCTGCAGCCCCATGTCATCACCCTATGAGAGAGTTGAGGTAACAGCAACAATGACACAAGGGAACCATCTTCCTTGGCTTTGTCCCTTCTCAGAATCCCAGAATCAGAGCTAGAAGGACCCCCAACTGCACTCACTCTTTCGGATGACTGTTGTTTCCATCACCAGACAGGAAAGTGGGAGGCCTTCCACCCTCACACTCCAGGGTCCTACTGAAAGCATCCCCTGAGTCCTTCTGAAGCCAAGCCCTCTCCTGCCACTGCCTTCTTCACTGAGCAGAAAGTTACAATGGTGAAGTCAGTGGGTCCCAGCAGTAAGTGTTGGGGCCACTTATGAGCTATGAGACTGAGCTCTCTGCCCCCTATCTGCAATCTAAGGCCCTAATAGCAGCTACATTGCCAGGTAGTTATAGGAATGAAAAGCAGTAGGATTTGTAAACCTTTAGCACCGAGCTTGCTTGGCACACAACATATATTTTGTAGCTGTTAGCCATGATTGATTTTTGTTCAGACCCTTATCACGTCCTGTGCCAGCCTCACAGCTCCACTAATTCCCCTCCAGCCTAGTGCTTGCATCATAGCAGAAGGGTTTTTTGAGAATGTCATTCAGATCAAACCCTTTTCCTCCTTACAGCTGATCCATAAGTCCCTTTTGCTCTCAGGATTTAAAGTTCCTCTGAGTGGCCCTCCAGGCCCTGTGCCATCTAGGCTTTTGTTACACTCTCCAGTCATCTTCCTCACTATGTCCTTTCTGCCTCGGCTGTACCTATTTGCTAAGTCATCAAGCTCTGTCCTATCACATGATTTTTGTGATGCTGTTTCCACTGGCCAGTATGTCCTTTCCCCTTTAGTCCACCTCATAAACTCCTACTCATCCTCCAAAATCTACTATCATGAAGTTCCTATTCTATGGAACCTTCCTGTACCTATACCTAGACCAAAAAGCTGTTGTACGAACAGGGCAGGGGAACACTGCAAGGTGTTCGTCAGAACTGTATTCTCCCTCCAAACATATTCAATCTATATGCAGTACAAATCACCCATGAAGCTGGACTCTATGAAGAAGAATGTGGCATCAGAATCAGAGGAAGATTCATCAACAACCTGCCATATATGTTGTTGTTGTTGTTATTGTTGTGGTTATGTGCCATCAAGTCGCTTGCGACTCATAGCGACCCTATGTACAACAGCCCTAAACTCCGCTCTGTCCTGTGCCAATCGCACTGTCTCTGACACTCCCATCCCGATTACCGCAGTCACTGAATCAATCTACCTCATAGAGGGCCTTCCCCTCCTGTGCTGTCCCTCCACCCTCCCAAGCATAATGTCCCTCTCCAAGGATTGGTCCCACCGTACAACATGTCCAAAGTATGTTAGATGGAGCCTCAGAATCCTTGCCTCCAAGGAGCCACCTGGTTTGACCCTTTCCAGGATGAATCTGTTTGTTTTCCTAGCAGTCCATGGCACTCTCAATACTCTTCTCCAGCACCACAGCTCAAAGGCATCAGTTCTCCTTCTGTCCTCCTTGGTCATTGTTCAACTCTCTGATGCATAACAAGTGATTGCAAAGACCATGGCCTGTATCAGACGCACCTTAGTCTCCAGAGAGACACCATTGCTCTTCATTACTTTGGAAAGGTCACTAATAGCAGACTTTCCCATGGTAATACGCCTTTTAATTTCCTGGCTACTGGTGCCAAGAGTGTTGACTGTGGAGCCAAGCAAAAATGTGCCATATATAGATGACACAATTTTGCCTGCTGAAAGCAAGGAGGACCTGAGATGCTTACTGCAGAAGGTCGAAGACTACAGTATTCATTATGTACTACATTTCAACATCAAGAAAACAAAATCCTCACCCCTGGGCCAACAGGCAATATCATGATAGATGGAGAGAAGATTGAAGTGGTTAGCAATTTAGGGACCACAAAAAATACCCTTGACAACAGCAGTTAAAAAAATTAAACACACACACACACACAAAACACCGCACCATATAGCATTGGGGAAGTCTGCAATCAGGGATTTCTCCAAAGTGTTGAGGAGCAGTGACATCAGTTTGAGGACTAAGATGGACCTGATCCAATCCATGGTCTCTTCAATTGCTTTCTATGCATCAGAAAGCTGGACATTGACACAGGATGACAGGAGAAGAATTGATGCCTTTGAGCTATAATGTTGAGTAAGAGTGTTGAACATCCCATGGACTGCAAAACAAACTTATCTTGGAGAAGATGCAACTAAGGTGTCCCTTAGAGAGAAGGATGATGAAACTCCATCTCACATGCTTTAGGCATGTGGCTAAAAGAGGCCAGTCCTTGGGGAAGGACATCATGTTAGAAAAGATGGTGTTTTGGTGAAAAAGAGAAAGACCCTCAGTGAGATGTATTGACACGGTGGCTGGGGCAATGGGCTCCAGTTTACAGGGCTAGTGAGGACGGCACAGGAGAGGGCACAGTGGTCAGGTCTGCTGTTCCTAGGGCCGCTGTGAGTCATGGTCGACTCAACAGCACCTAACCACAACAATAATGCATTGTAATGTTACCTTCCCATTCATTGCTAACTCAGGGCTGACCCTCTGGTGGGCTTCTGAGGCTACATATCACATAAGAGGAGAGGGCCCATCTTTCTGGCATGGTGCTGCTGGTGAATTCAAGCCACCAGGGACACGTGGTCTTTGGGTTAGCAGCGTGACACTCCACTGACCACCTCTTCAATTATATTCATCACTTCCCATAGCAATTATTGCTATCCACATCTGTGACCCCAGTTAGCTTCTTGCAGACAGTACGGACTCTAATTAATTTCTGTATCCTCAGAACCTACTGCACTATTATCCTATCAAAAGAAATCATTGTGTGTGAGTAAATTCATATATGAAGGGAAACAAAAACCCTGTCTATAGAAGAACAGGGGAATACGGAAGCCTTATAACTCTGGACCACTCTGACCCCAGGATCATTCATTCAAATTTCCATTAATTGTGCTCCAGACACAGTGCTACTCCCGAGGAATAAGAACAAAGTCTAAATCTTGGCCCTCAGAGGCCACAGGCAGGAAGGATAGAATAGCAGGTAACCAGACAATCCTCAGGAGGATGAACATCCTTTGGCGTAGAGAGTATGGGAGTTACGGCAATTCCATCCCTCTTCTCACGGAGGGAGCCATTGTTACTAGGTCTCTACTCCCCTTCTACAAACCCTGGAGTTCTAATTTGCACAAATACATTGACACATACAGACACTTGCCCACAATACCAGTGACATGAAGATGTCTTCCTCCATAGGACACAGCAGATGGTCACAGGGACACAATTGTTCTCTAGACATGTCCAGAGCCACGAGTGGCTGCTAGGTCAGATAACATTACATAGCAGAGCATTTTCTGACACTTTACACAGACAAGACCAATTTTCACACTTAGTCTTACATAATCTCCAGGAGCACAATCGCAGGAGCTATGTCGTTGTTCTGTGCCATCGAGTCAACTGCAATCCATAGCAACCCTATGTACAGCAGCTCCGAAGCCTGCCCTGTCCTGAGCCAATCTCACTGATTCCAACACAACAACCCCTGTTGCCTCAGTTACTATATCAATCCATCTCATCAGGGGTCTTCCTCTCCTGTGCTTCCCTCGACCCTTCTGAGCATGATGCCCTTCTCCAAGGACTGGTCCCTCTTGGCCTGTGCCCAAAGTATGTGAGACGGAGCTTCTAAATCCTAGCCTCCCGGGAGGAACTTGGTTTCATCCTCTCCAAGACAGACCAGCAGTCCATGATATGTTCGAGACTTTGTCCGGCACCACAAATCATGGCTTGAGTCATGCACAGCTTAGTCTTCAAACTGACATCATTGCTCCTTGGTGCTTTGGAGAGGTTCCTGACTACAGATTTACTCAATGCAATACATCTCCTGAACTCCTGACTGCTGGTACCAACCATACTGATTGTGGATCTAAATAAGATGAAGTAATTGACAGTTTCAATCTTTTCCCCATCTGTCTTGATGTTGCCTGTCAGTCCAATGGTAAAAATTTTTGTTTTCTTAACACTGAGATGTAATCCATATTGAAGACTGTAGTCTTTGATCTTCTGCAGCAAATGCTTCAAGTCCTCTTCATGTTCAGGCAGTTGTGTCATCTGTGTAATGCAGGTTGTAATGGGTCTTCCTTCAATCCTGATGTCACATTCTTCTTCACAGAGTCCTGTTTCTCAAATTATTCGCTCAGAATACAGATTGAATAGGTAGGGAGAAAAAAATATAGCCTTGATGCACACCTTTCTTAACTTTAAACCGTGTAGTGTCCCTTGCTCTGTTTACACAATAGTCTCTTGCTCTAAGTGTAGGTTTCACAGAATCTTTGCTTGAACAGAGCTCCCAGCTCTCTTATTCATATAGCTCTTGTCAGTTAGTTCAATTAAGTGTTCTGGGATTCCTATTCTTCTTAATGTTAGCAAATAATCTGTTATGATCCACAAAGTCAAATATCTTTGCATAGGAAACAAAGCACAAATAGACATTCTTTCAGTATTCCCTGCTCTCAGCCAGGATCCATCTGATATCAGTGATGATATGCCTGGTTAGACCAGCCTTTTCCAAAGCCAGCTTGTACTTCTCTGGCAGTTCTAACCATTCTAGCCATTTTATGATGATCTTCATCAATATTTTGCTTGCATGTGATATTAAAGATATTGTTTGGTAATTTCCACAGTCTGTCAGATCACTTTTCTTGGAAATGGGTACAGATATGTATCTCTTCCAGTCAATCGGTTAGGCAGCTGTCTTCCGAATTTTCTGGCATAGACTGATGAGCAAAGCTAGGGCTGCACGTGTTAGTGGAAACATCAGCTGGTATCCCATGGATTCCTGGAGCCTTCTTTTTTTGTCAATGCCTCAGGGCAGCTTGAATATCTTCCTTTGTTGTCATTGGCTCTTGATCCTATGGGACTTCCTGAAATATTTCATGTCAGCTAATTCTTTTTGGTACAGTACTCTATATTCTCTCCATCTTCTTTTAATACTTCCTGGATCATTCAAGATTTTGTCCATAGTATCTCTCAGTATTTTAACTCGAGGCTTAAATTTGGTTTTCAGTTCTTTCAACTTGAGAAATGCCTAGTATATTCTTTCATTTTTATTTTCCAATTCCAGCTTTCTGTACACTCCATTAGAAACTTTGCTTTGTCTTCTTGAGCTGCCCTTTGAAATCTTCTACTCAGTTCTTTTACTTCAGCATCTCTTCCCTTGGTTTGGCTTCTCTACACTCTACTGCAATTTTAAGAATCTCTTCTGACATTCATTTTGGGTTGGTTTTTTTTTTCTTTCTACTCTGTGTCTAATCTTTTGGTCTCTTCATCGATGATATCCTTGACATCATCCCATAACTTATCTGGTGTTCACTGTCTCAAACCTATTCTTAAGATTTTTACATTTTAGTGGGATGGACTCAAGATAATATTTTGGTTCTTATGTTCTTGTTTTCATTTCCTTTAGTTTGAACTTAACACATAGGTAATCTCATGTGCAATGATTACAACACTTATCTGTCAGCTTGTTGTCGTACTAGGGGAATGATTTGCATATTGGGAATTACTTTATAGCATAGGTGTGTATATGCTTTCTTGTTTATAATTTGCTCTTATCAGCACAGTACTTGTCAATTTACTGAACTAGGGTAACATGTGGGTACTGTGATGCTGAAAGCTATGCCACCCACCAGCGTTTCAAATGCCAGAAAGGTCACCCAAAGTGGACAGCTTTCAGCAGAGCCCCCAGATTAGACAGACTAGGAAGAAGGATTGGCCATCAGCTTCTGAAAAAAGTCAACTTCTGAAAACCCTATGAACAGAGGACTATGGGTAGTTACATTATTTGAGAAAGAGCCCAGATTGGAAGTCAATCAAAATTAGGAGAAGCATCTGCTAACATCTTTTAATAGTTGGACTGTGGAATGTACAATGTATAAATGTAGGAAAACTAGAAGTTGTCAAAAATGAAATTATATACTGTGCCAGAAGTGAAAAGCAGAAGAATGATGTTGCATTCATAATTTACAAAGACAGTTTCAACTTCTGTCCTGAAGTACAATGTTCTACAATCTATTGGGCAAGAATGTGCTTATTCATCTTGCTACTATCTTTTTAGTGTCACCCACGGAGTGAGAACTCAACAAAACTAGGACACAGGGAGAACCAACAGCCTGCAGTGTCCCCCTCTTTTTTTTTTTTGAGAAACATTTGTATTTCAAATTAGCCAGCTGAACTCAGGTTAGATGATCCCAGTTTTGTTGGCAACATCCAAAGCATCATAGTCAGGAGCAAATCAAACATAGGCCTTCTTCTCTCTATCAGACCTAATCAAAGTGTTGAACTTGGCCACATCAATGTCATAGAGCTTCTTTACAGCTTGCTTAATTTGGTGCTTGTTGGCCTTGACATCCACAGTGAACACAAGTGTGTTGTTATCTTTTATGTTCTTCATAGCTGACTCAGTGGTCAGGGGAAATTTGATGATAGCATAGTGGTCAAGCTTGTTTCTCCTGGGGGCACTCTTCCGGGGGTATTTGGGCTGCCTTCAAAGTCTCAGTGTCTTAGGCCACCAGAAGGTGGGGGATGTGCAGATCTTCTTTTTATTTTTGGCTGTGAATGCCCTTCAGGACTGCCTTCTTGGCCTTTGCTTTGGCTTCAGTTTTGGAAGGGGCAGGGGCTTCCTTCTTCACTTCCAGCACCGTCTTCATTGAAAGCAGTGTCCCACTCTTAAATCACACCAACAGACATTGTTGTAAGGATTCCCAGCCATTGCCGTAGTCAGACTGACTCATAGCTGACCCTTCTATGGGTTTTCTGAGACTGTAAAAAGAACAGGAAGAAATTGCCTGTCTTTCTCTGGAGGAGCCATTGGTGGAGTCAGATCTCCAGAGATGCACCACTGCTGGGTTAGTGGTGCAATTCCCTGTAACTATGCCAACCGATGTTCAAAAATGCTGCAATCCTGAAGGTGTGTGGTTCAAATCCACCAGATGCTCTGCTGGAGAAGGAGGGGCAATCTCCTCCTGTGCCAGTTACATCTGATTCAATGGTACACAACAAGGGAAAAAAGAGGAGTACGTGTAGCCTGGTGCCTGGCACTTGGATGGCACGCAAAAACAGTAGCTGCAGCTGTTCTGGAGCTCTAGCATAGGCCATCGTGAACTGTGCTGCTAATCTAGAGGCCCCTCTCTGGCCTTCGAATCCACCTAAAGAGGCTCCTAAAGAGAAACATGAACAGTCTTCTCCCGTGGGACTTCCAGCTTCAGAAACCTGTAGGGTCAGCCATGAGTTGGTTCCCATTCTACGGCAATGAGAGGGAGAGCTGGTGTGACTTTACTGTTACTGTTATTGCCGTTGCTGATCGGTCGCTTACAGTCTCCTGGTAGAGAACGAGAGATGTGACAACAGTGAGTGATAATGAAACTCTGTTCTGACTGCTTCTCCACCACAGGGCGCAGGCCGCAGCCCCGTCCACCTGAAGAACAGGACCCAGAACTCTTGCCCGGTCTGCTGAGGTCACCCTTGGGGTCTGGCCCTGGTGACCGCAAGACCTCAGGCCCCGCCTGGGCTGGGGGCAGTGGGCAGAGTCCAGACCAGACCTCCAAAACCCGTGATTTCCCCCCAGAGCAGGCCCCACATCAAAGCCACTGTCAGAGGGGCGAGGCCTCGAGATAAATGGAAGGTTAAGGAAGGGCTGTCTCCTCAGCCACAGGGAGGGGCGGCAGGGCAGGCGACCACAGCAGAGGAGGCCCTGACAAGGCCTGGTTGCAGTCATCTCAGGGGTCAAGGAGCAGAGAAGTGGCCCAACCCCGGGCTAGGGGAGCCACTAAGAGCTAGCTTAGCTTGGGTTAGGACTCCCTGATTCTACTCTGGCCTACTCTTCATGGCCATGCCAACTTCTAACCCTTTCCCAGCAGGACAGCAGCAGGGAGCCTCCGCAGAAGATCCCTGGGCCTGTCATGAAGTCCAGTGGGTCACCAGGGTTTGCTCCCTGCTGTAAGTAGCCTGTAATGAGGACCTCCTGGCCCCAGTCTCCCTCCCCAGGGAAGGTCTGTAATTAGTGCAGGAGGCGAGGCTGGGGAAGCTCAGACAATGTCATTTGAACCAGGATGAGACAGCGCTCAATTGCTAGTCTGCACATTTTTATTTTTTTTTCTGGTGCTATTTCATATACAAACTCAAGCAAGCTTAACTCTTCGTTGGCTGGGCCCTGATGCCCGGTTTCCGTTTGGTATCCCGTCTATTCCTGATCTGTACTCTCCTCACCTCCCCACCTTTCAGTCCAGGGGAAGCAGAGTTTGGAGGTCCTAAAAGCACAGTGGACTAAGCATTGGAGTGGAAATCCAAAGGTCAGAGGTTGGAATCCACATCTGGATTCCACGGGAATCACTCCATGGGAGAAAGAGGACGTCATCCGCTCCCATAAAGATGTTCACCCTCTGAAGCTCCCTAGAGGATCCTCTGTCCTAGAGGGTCACCCATGGACTGCCAAAAGAACAGACAAGTCTGTCTTGGAGTCTGCTCCTTAGAGACAAGGATGGTGAAACTTCATCCCACATACTTTGGTCATGTTGTCAAGAGGTCGTGTTCCTTGGAAAAAGACATCATGTTGGGCAAAGTGGAGAGAGAGTCAAAGAAAGAGAGGAAGATCCTCAACAAGATGGATTGACGCAGTGATGGTAGCAATGGACTAAATTCTATCAGAGATGATGAATATGTTTCAGGAAAGGGCGAAGTCCAGATCTGTTGTCCATAGGATCACGGAGTCATAGTTGATTCAACAGCACATGCCAACAACAGAAGGGTCACTATCACTGTGGATCAGAATTGACTGGATCAATGGGTTTGGGGAATAGCATCCCCAGGAAGCTAAGGGTTTGACAGTTAGTCAAAAGGTTAGCATTTTGAACCCACCCAGAGGCATCTTGGAAGACAGGCCTGGAAATTTGCTTCCAAAAGACCACATCCCCATATGCTCTAAGAAGTTCTACTCCATACTTGTGGGGTCACCATGAGTCAAATCAACTAAATGACAGTCAACAACACCAGCCAATCATCCAAGGGTCACCAGATGCCAAAGTGCAAGGAAAGGAGACCTAAGGAAAGGTTGCCCTGCGTTCCATCAACAAGGTTATGCACCTTCTGGGAAGTGAGGGTGTGCACATCAGGAGGTGTGCACCACAGCAAGGTAGGCGGAATCCGGCTGTGAGGACCAGTGAGGGCAGGGAGGAAGCAGCAGGGAGACAGGGCTGACAAGATATACATCGGAAGATCAGCAGGTGGTAAGCACTCTGTAAATATGTACCCAGGGAGCCTTCTTCCTGGAGAAGAGAGTTTCTGCAACCAGAGTCCGAAGGCTGGGTTCACAGGGAGAGAGGAGACAGGTAAACCCAGGTGGAAACACATATCAGAGTCTATTGGAACATGCAGAGGTGACTGCTTCCAACCAAAACCTAAAATCCTCGTTCTGAATTCCTGAGCTACAGTTCTTCTCACATTGGACTGCAACATGTCTGATTTTAACTCTGACTCCCTGGCCCAGAGGTGAGCAGGTAGAGAGTTCTGTTCACCTACGGTCTCATGTGCCTATTACTAACCCTGGCACACAAGAGATACTCAGTAAGTGTTTTAGCAAGTAACTGATTGGGCTTGGATTAGA
The DNA here is from genome assembly GCF_000299155.1 of Elephantulus edwardii. Classification (NCBI taxonomy): domain Eukaryota; kingdom Metazoa; phylum Chordata; class Mammalia; order Macroscelidea; family Macroscelididae; genus Elephantulus; species Elephantulus edwardii. The sequence goes on along the minus strand of NW_006399939.1, from coordinate 2,266,384 downwards.
GGGTGGGAAGTGTGTAGATTACGGACTTGACTATAGGAAATGAAACCAATTCATATCACAATGTCCTTCATACATAAAGAGCTTCTAGGAAATCAATAAGACAGAGATCAACAACTGACTTTTTTAAAAAGTCAAAGAATATAACCAGAGTTTCTTGAAAAGGAAGCAAATTGTCTTCTTGTTATTGCAGTTAAGTCAGTCCTAATTCATGGCAAATTATCTTAGAACCTCTAAAAAAGATGCTCATTTCATTCATAAGTAGACAAAAGTAAAACACACTTGGAAATCATTTCTTATCTATCAGATTAGAAAAATACCAAAGTGTGATAATATCTTCCGGTGGAGATGCTAGAAAACTACTAATGTTATGCATTACTGGTGGAAGTGTAAATTTATACTAGATATTTGACAATATTTTCAACATTACAAATGCACATTTTCTTTGACCCAGCAATGCCCTACTTCTGAGAATTCAACCTACAGATATACAGTGCTTAAACAAGGCTCTCATTGCAGGATCGTTTGTTATAGTAAAGAGCTGGAAGCAATCCAAATGTTCATCAGTTAGGGATAGGTAAATAAATTAAGCTACAATCATACAATGGGTGGTTATGAAGTTAGTGAGAAAGAAAAAAAAAGAATGAGGAAGTTCTCTATGTACTGAAATGGGAAGATTTCCAAAATAGATTAAGTGAAGAAGAAGAGAAGAAGAAAAAAGTGTAGAACAATGTGTATAATATGCTCCATTTGGGTAAAAGGAAAAGAGAAATTTATACCTAAATACAAATGTATAAACACAGCACAAAAGGATACCCAAATAAGTAATAAAATTGATTATATGTTGGTTGAAAGGTAGGGACTTAGTGACAAGGATATAGGGCATACAAATAGGACAATTTTATTGTATTTTTTTTAAATATTTTGAGCCATGTCAATGCAGTATCTATTCAATCTTTTTTGTAAGCCCTCCTCTCGTTAAAATAATAGTGATAATAATACACTCACCTCTACATGTATGTTGATCAAATTATTCAAGAAGCTGGACTCTATGAAGAGGAATGTGGCGTCAGGATTGGAGGGAGACTCATCAACAACCTGTGTTATGCAGATGACACAAACTTGCTTGCTGAAAGTGAGGAGGACTTGAAGCTATTGTTGCAGAAGATCAAGGAATTCAGCCTTCAATATGGATTGCATCTCAGTGTCAAGAAAACAAAGATTCTTACCACTGGACCTATAGGCAACATCATGATAGATGGCAAGAAGATTGAAATTGTCAACAACTTCATTTTACTTGGGTCCACAATTAATACCTTTGGTACCAGCAGTAAGGAAATCAGGATATGTATTGTACCGGGAAAGTCTACAGTTAGGGATCTCTCCAAGTTATTGAGGAGTAATGATGTCAGTTTGAGGATAAGGTGTGTACGATTCAGGCCATGGTCTTTCTGATCACTTGTTATGCATCTGAGAACTGGACAATGAATAAGGATGATAGAGGAAGAATTGATGCCTTTGAGCTGTTGTGTTAGAGAAGAGCACGGAACATCCCATGGTCTGCCAAGAGAACAAACAGATACATGTCTTGGAGAGGGCACAGCCAGAGTGCTCTTTGGAGGCAAGGATGATGAAGCTTTGCCTCACATACTTTGGGCATGTTGCTAAGAGGGCCTACTCCTTGGAGAGGAACGTGATGCTCAGAAAGGTGGAGGCTCGGCGAAGGAGAGGAAGGTCTTCAATGAAGTGGACTGACACAGTGACTGCCGCAATGGGCTCTAATGTGTCAGGAAGTGTGAGGATGGCACAGGATAGGGCAGGGTTCAATCTGTTGTTCATAGGGTTACTATGGGTCATTCTCAACTCAACGACATCTAACAACAATAGTAACACCTTTACCTGGAAACTGGAGTTCTGGGATTGTGCCCAGGCTGCTGAGTACAGATGTTTTTCCTTCATCTTGCCTCAGGAGCATAGACTCTGACATCAAACCAAACTACTTTGTGGTCTTGGGCAAGTCATTCCATCTCTTGAAACCTCAGTAAGACAGGGGAATGGCAGTGCCTGCCTTCAGCGATTGTGACAAGACATAGATCCCGAATCACAATAAATGTTATATTGTGGAAATGTGCCTGATTCACTCTTTGTTTTCAAGGCCAATGTTTTTATAGGCTCATTGGCCTTTATCTTATTGATTCAAAGGCGGCTTTATAGATTCCAAAGACTGAGATAGTCATTGCAAACTGGCAGAGCACTAAAGGGCAACGGTGCCACGATAGACAGCAGTTGGTGGGAATTATTATTCTTCTGCTTATTTCTCCTCCAGGCCAGGCCTTCTAGGGTCTGAAGACAGCCCACACTGGGGCTGCCAGACCAGGGTTCATGTCAGCGGCTCTCAGGAATGGGGTCTTTCCTCACTGACTCCTCTGTGTCTCTGCCAGTCTTCCCTGGGTTGTCAGAGGCAGCTCCAGCTGCAGCTCTCAGTTAACAGCCCTCCCTCCACACTAGACTATACCCATTCTTGGTGCCTTCCCCGGTGGGGCCTGGGAACCATAACCAAATAAGGAATTTGCTGAGAGCTCAGGGTAAAGCCCAACCTGGAAACCCTAGAACTCCATCCAGGGGCCTCTGAGAGACACCAGGGGGAGTCTGAAGAGCTCTGTTCACCTATGGTCTTGTGTGCCTATTACTGAGCCTGGCACATAAGAGGTACTCAGTAAGCGTTCATCAAAATAAATGGATGAGAGGGTAAGAGATGTGAAGAAATGCCTCTACAGACTTGCCTATAGGACATATAAACTGATGACTGTGGGAGTGCAGCGAAGGATCAACACAGAACGCTCATGAGGAGCCCCACCCCACTCCTTGGGTCCTTGGTGCATGCTTGCTGGAGAGCTGAGAAGTGTGGCTCCCCTGGGCTTGCGTTCATTTCTTTGTCTCCTGGGAATTGGTCCACCCTGCAGTTCTCCAGGCTCCAAACGCGTTCCTTGGAGCATCTGGAATATATATTTGCTTGAACTGGCAATTGCCAAAGGCCAGCCCTGCTAGTTTTGTTTGTTCTGCTCTACCACAAGGGACTGGGGCTAGTCCCTGAGGATAGGGGACTCCCAGGGCTCCCCATTATGTACATGACAAAAGATGGGTGCAACTAATCTGAGCCCACCCTCTTGGCCTGCTCCTCCAGGAGCTGAGGTCAGGGTGAAGGCCTAAGGGTGCTACAAGCTGATGCTGGCAAACCCCAAGAGCCCTCCCATCTCTCTGAACTTGCTCAGTCCTTTCATATGGTGCAGTGGAAAGATTTCATCAAACAGAACCCAGTTCCAACATCCAAATTTCCTCCTTAATAGCTCTGTAACTTTTGACACATATATCATAACCCCTCTGAGCTTCACACTCCTCATCTACAAAAAAGAAATCCCATTTGTGAATTTATACTTGTCTCTCTTCTTTGTGACTAAAGAACCTGGTTTCTACAGTGGTCTAGTGGTGAGGAGTTGTGCTGGCAACTCTAAGGTGTGTGGTTTGGCTCCGTTGGAGAAAGATGGGCAATCTCTCAGACTGCGATGAACTGACTTTGAAAACCCACTACAAGGTCAGCTGTGAGTTGATTCCAACTTGCCCACATACAACAGCAACAACCAGAAGGATGGTTGTTCGACCCCACCAGCCACCCTAGGAAAGAGGAGGCAGTCTGCTCCTGGAAAAATTTATAACCTATTAATAAGGATTAATTAATAAAGATTTACAAACTCAGGAAACCCTATGGGCAATTCTATTCTGTGATTATGAATTGACTCAAAGGCGGTAGACCTGGTTCTGGTTTAGTTTTTAATCTTATATTTAAGATCAAATCTGAGATCTCTCCAAGTTATTTGAGAGATCTTGCAGATGATGAAAGAGGGGCTTTTACCTTGAGAAAGGATATAGGGAAAAAAAGAGGAATAAAACGTCAGATGATGCCAGGGATGCAGCTAGATTTCCAAAAGATCCCACTGGAAGAGGCAGAGCTCAGTGAATTCGTTCCTGAGGGTTCCCCCACCACCACCACAGGCCAAGTAAAGAAGAAAATACACCAAACTGCAAAATGCAGAGTTTCCATTAGATCAGGTAACAACAATAGACCCATTGCTCAGATTGTTGGGACCTTGAATGAAAGAAAAAGCCTTGGGCTTTTGTAAAGAGGATACAAATGGGTGAAATATTTTCTGTAGGGTCTTGTGAAGTTGCAATGAAAAGAAAGTGCCTGACAGGGACCCTCAGAGTGACTGGCACCTGCAGGTGCTTAATATGGGTTCGTTTGCTTCTTTCCTGGTGTGTCTCCTTGCCTTCCCTTCTCCAAGGGCCGGGGCTGCCTAGGTGCTTGCCCTTCCTGAGCACCTGCCCTATGCCAGAACGCCCTGAGGCTGCCTGGTTATCGCCTTCGAGAAGATTCCCAGGCCCAGGTGTCCAACTGGCAGAGTAGAACTGGTCCCATACAGCTTTCTAGAATGGTCTTTCTCCTGCGGATCCACTCACTGTTAACCTGTCAGCTAACGGGCAGGCACCTAATCAGTGTGCCACCAGGGCTTCTTAGGCAAATATTAACTCCACCTACACCTCGCAGGTCTCTTCCGTTGGGTCCCCAAATCCTTGGCTTCAGAGGCTCCGCTCCCCATGCCCCCACCCCTTTGGGTCTGGGGCCCTGCAATAAAGCCCAGGGAGCCCTTCTCCTGCGGCTTCCTCCTCATTCCCCGCATAGCTTCCGGCTACTCCCTCCGACCACCACATTCATGGAGCGCCGCCACGTGCAACAGCACAATTAATATTCCACCCCGCTCCCCCAGCCCTGCTGCCGACGGGAGGAAGATGGAAACCAGATTTGCAGCCTCACGCTCTGGCACCTTTGGCATTGCTGCGCGCCCCCGCTGAGGCCCTCTCTCCTTTAGAAGCACGCATGTCAGGACCCCAGCATGGAGGTCCACACCTCGGTCTCTTCCACCAGGTGAGTGCAGCGGGTGCAAACCCAGCGTGTGCAGGGTCCAAAACCACCCAGGCTCTCACACAAGGCCCACATCTGCCTTCTGGGCAGAAGGACATGGAATCACAGTTGCAGAGCTGGTAGGGTGGAATCTCTGAGAGACCAAAACTCTCCTTGTACCGAGAAGCAGCTGGGGCCCTTGCTTAAGCTCGCTCCTGATCCGGCCCCTCTGAATGGATTGGTTGCATTTTTTACTAATGAGTCTCTTGGTGATGCAAAAGGTCAGTGGTGGCTCAATTGCGACCTGCAACATTAGAGGTTCAAGTCCACCCAACAATACTTCATGAGCAAAGTCTGGCGACCTAGTTCCAAAAACGCAATCACTGAAAATTCTCTGAAGCACTGTTTTAGTCTGATACACAAGGGGTCGCCATGACCCAAAACCTAAACCCACTACTGTCCAGTCAATTACAACTTGTAGTGACCCAGCAGGGCAGGGCCTTCCAAGCGGACTGCTTTATAACTTTCTCCTGCAGAGAGTGGTTGGTGGGTTTGAACTGTGACTTTTTGTTGGTTATTATCCTAACACTTAATCCGCTACACCACCAGGACTCCTAGAATCACCTTGAGTTGGAATTGAATTGGGGGCAAATTATTTCAACTCATCTTTCTGTCTCAGAGCAGCTGGTAGATTTAAACTTAAGACGTTGCTTCCCTGCTTCATAGTAACAGGCAACCCGCAAGTCATGGAGGATGGTGAAATTGAGGCACAGGGTAGGCAAGTGCTTGGTCAGCAGGTCTTCTAGGCCTCTGGTTTTCCATGCTTTTACCCTCCTCTTGGTCCCTCAGCAGCAGCCCTGCCAGCCCCAGGTGGAGCAGGTCTTGCAGGAGTGTCCCTAACAACAATCCCTGAGGCCCAAGGAAACCTGGCTTTGTTGGTTCTCTCCCTTAGTGTTAGAACCCAGGAGTCTGAGTGTATGTTTGAAGGATGGGCCAGACAATGGGGTTAGAAAAGCATCTAGAAGCAGAGTGGGTACAGGTGAGTAGGGCTGGAGGAAAGAAGGGTGGATTCAGAGCTAAGCTGAGCAAAGCAGGAAGCGGGTGGGGCTGTTCCCCAGGCGTTGGGACTGAGGGCCAAGGGCGAGCCTGTCTCCAGTGCAGAGATGGGACAGTGGAGCAGAAATTCAGGGAAAAAGAAGCTAAAATAATTACCAGGAAAAGGAGTGGGAGGGAGGCAAGTGTTTTCTTAGTCCTTAAGGAACTTCAGTCTTCAGAGAGTTTGGAGAGCAGAGGGGGGAAAATCTATCTTTAAGGCCTTTCTCCAAGGCAGAGGGCTGGTGATTCACTTGTGCAAAGGAAGGCACTGGGCCTAGAAGGCTCCTCCCTCGGCTCCTGCCTCTCCAGTGGGCAGCCCCAGTTCATCTGGGGTGAGTGGAAAGGGCCCTGGATGAGAAGCCAGCAGGCCTGGGTTTCAGTCCCCACAAGCCAGATGACCTCAAATAAACCCCCATGCCACTCAGCCTTACTTTCCTTATCTGTCTCTTAAAAGTGTCATAGAAACCCTCTCAGCCTCGATTTTCTCATCTGTAGATTGGGGTTGATAGTATCGTGGTGGTGTTATTGTTGTGTGTTGAGTCTGTTCTGACTCACAGCCATTCTATAGTCTCTACTGTTTTTGAGACTATACTCTTTATGGAAGTAGGTTGTCAGGTCTTTTCTCCTGAGGAGCACCTGATGGATTAGAATGGGCCAACCTTTGGTTAGCAGGTAATTCACTTAACCTCCCCACCACTTCATCAATTATATACACCTGCTGAAAACCACTGCCGTCAAGTTGATTCTGACTCCAGGTTTGGGAGACTGTAAATGGTGACTAAAAGACACCACCTCATCGTTCTTTCTCAGAGCAGCTGGTAGATTCGAACTCCCAACCTGTCCGTTAGCAGTTCAGCACTTAACTTACTGACTCTGCTATCAATTATATAGTGTATCATTACTTTATATTCTCTAAGAGAGAAAACAACACTGCCAATTAAGTCCGGCACACCACTAATTAAAAGACACATTCTGTTTTCAGAAATGTTGACATGAGAAAAGAAATGTCTTTGAATCAGGGAAATCCAACACTTATCTCACAAGCTTATTCCAAGAATGCGAGGAGATAATCTAAGTGAAGTATTTATGCCTCTGAGTTGTAGTGTTGGAGAAGAATCCCCCCCTAGACTGCCAAAAAGCAAATAAATATGTCTTGGAGGCAAGGGTGGCGAAACTTTGTCTCACATACTTTGGACATGTTGTTATGAGGCATCATTCTTAGGGAAAAAACATGTTTGAAAAGGTGGAGGGTCAGCGAAAGAGAGCAAGATCCTCAACAAGATGGACTGACACGGTGTCTGTAGCAATGGGCTCAAGTGTGTCAGAGATGATGAAGAGGACACAGAGGACAAGGTTCAGATTCATTGTTCGTGGTCGCTATGAATCTTACTCATATGTCACCTAACAGCCATTTAGTCTCTGACACAAAACAAGTTCTCAAGAAAAATCCCGTATTTTTAACGTTCAAAAGCAGGAACGAGACCACTGTCCAGGGGATAAAGAGAAGTCCAATGGATCTGCTGTGGCCCTGGCTTCGTGCCGACTCAGAAGGGGGCACAGGGAGAGAGGCCTGTTTTCGGGAGCCACAGGAGAACAAAGCCCGCCCCCCCAACCCTGGTCTGCACCCCGGAAGTCAGCCTAATCTCCAGGATGAATGTGTTTTCACTTCTCAAAAGTTCCTGTTAGAGTGTGCCAAAGCGTTTTTCCCTTTACAATCAGGGCAAACAAGGTAGGTTTACTTTGGGCGACCTTCTCATCACCACCCAGGGCCTGCCTGTCGAATGTAAACACCCCAAACACCCCGCCTTGAGCCTTCTCAGGCTCCCACATGAACCTGTAAACCTAAAGCCTCAGGCCTCCTGAGGAGATAGCCCTTCAGCCCCTAACCCACCCGCTGGGGCGTCCTGTCCTGGTCTGGGCTCTCTAGAGGTGGTGAATGAAGACCCTCTCATTTTATTGATATGAAAACTGAGACTCAGAGAAGGACAATGATACTTCAGGGGGGTCAGCATGCGGCAACCCTCCGCCAAGGTCCCCTGCTCTCACAGCTCGGCCAGGCAGGCAGTTCCCTCAGTCTCTTCCTCTCTCTCTCTCTCTCTCCCTCTCTCTCTGATCTCCGTGCCTGGAACAGACAGGAAGCTTATCTCTGTCCGGGCTGTGTGTGCGTCACTGACTGGACTGGGCTATCTTTATGTATGAGGCTTGGCCTCACAGCTGGAGCAGTTGCCGCACAACAGTGACCAGGTGTTCCCAAGCCAGAGCGTCTGCGGGGCCCTGCTGTTCTCCCCCTGGAGAATTGGGGGTGGGGTAGGGTGTGGTGGTATCTTGTAGAACTAATCTTGGTCTCCTTCTGCAGACCCCATCTTTCTATCTGTAGAAAAGAGGTCGGGATTTGGGACGGGGGTGCTGCATTTTGGGATCGGGGCTATGGACTGACAGGAAGAGGAACAGATGTTCCTGTTGGGTCAGAAACCAGACTTCGGACCCCACGGGCTGTTCAATTTCCTCTCCTGGAAAATCTTTAAGAGACGGCTCAGAAGAGACATGGTGCTGGCCCCACCCACCCAAGATTTCCAATGGGCCCTCTCCTTAGTTTCACAACCCAGAGTGACCCTAAGCTTAGGGTAGAGCCTAGGGGTTTCCCCATTAATCATCTTACTCCCAGCTCCCTGCCTGCCACTTCCTCAAAGGCTCTTTTCTCTTTGCCTTGCTCTTACCCCTTCATGGAATGCTTCTCCCTCTGTTTTGCCCCAAATATGGTTCCAGTTTACAGCTCAGTCCACCTTTCCAAGAACGCCTTCCCTACCGACACGATCCCATCACACTCTTATTCCTTCAGAATCTTTCTCACTCTCTGTAATGATCTTCTAAAACTGGACCACTCCCCCCAGCGCCAGCCCCTGCACCTCCATGCACTCGTCTGTTCTTAATCATCGTCAAGCCCTCTCCAACGTCTGTCCTAGGGACTGTTCTTAATAGGTGCCTAATAAGACTGGTTGCATGCGAGAATAAATCCCCTGCCATCCTCATCTCTGCCATGCCTTTCATTCCAGAAAGAAAGATCATGCTCCTGCCACAGGCCAGATTCTGCCCTGGTCCTGGTTTTCTCACCCTTCCCCCAAGGACTCCTCTGGGCTGATCCTGCCTTTCAGACTCTACAGGAGGTGCAGGAACCAGAATGTCTCCCCAGGATTATTTTCAATGGTTTCCTGGGGTGTTCACCTGGGTAAGAATCAGGAAAGAGAGGACACTCTAATCCTATTTATCCAAAACTATATAATCTTCCCCAATCACTTAAATGATGCCTGTGTCTCTAATTACAGAGCAGGCTGGGAGGGACATAGGCACAATTTCCAGCCAACCTCGGGCAGAGGGGCACTTTTGTCCCCCCCAGGGCTCAGGAGCCAGGACTCCAGACACCTGCTGATACAACTCACCCATGACAGACGACAGGCACATTCATCTAGCTAGAGACTTCTCCTCTATCTCAAAAAGGACCAGCCAAATGTTCCCCAGCTGTGTGGACGGAAGACTTATTTAGGGGGAGCCCTAATCTCCACATCCTAAGTCTAACCACCACTGTTTTGAGAATGAGCTGGTTTGAGGGGTGGGAAAGGAGGCAACCAAACTTTTCCTGGGCCTAGATGGCAAAAATGGGTCACACTCAGCTGTATGCTGTTAACCTAAAGGTTGGTGATTCAAACTCGTCCTGTGGAAGAAAGGCCTGGAGATCAGCTCTCGTAAAGATTGTTGCTGCTGTTATTAGTTGCCATGGGAATTAACCCAATGGCACCAGGTTTGGTGGTTTGGAGATTTTTGTTGTTTTTTTTTCCACTTCTCAGGGTAGTATTTCTGGTCAACTTGTCCTATAACTTCAGCTCTTTGACAGCAAACTCCAAGAGGCCAGGGAGCTCACAGTCATGTGACAGCCTGGAAGGTTAGAACTTCACTCCCCTAAAACTGTACCCAGTGGATCATGAGATAGGGGCCAGCCACGTGCCTGCTTGCCCGCTCCAGGCAAACAAACAGTGCTATCTGGGCCCCAGTGTGTGTCCTTCTCCTACCTTGGCACTAAGAGAGCAATTTCAGTGACATCCATGGCTTAGCTGCAATGACATCTCCACTCTTTAAAGGCCTTTTGGTTCCTGAGCTAATTAAAAGCCTCAGACAGGAGGTCACACTTAATCCTATTAATGAATTCTGGGTCGGGCTGGTCCGAGGGAGTGCCTTCTGGAGCCACCTCCATTTGTTCAGGTGCCTAGTGATTGTTTATCAGCCCTTTTAAGAGATTAAGTTGGATGCAGGAGTGAGCCAGTTAACCGATGGGTTCTGGAGGCCTGGGAGTGTACAGGTGACTGTAAAGAGCACAGGCAGCCAGAAAGTTGGTTTATTCAAACCTCAAAGCGACTCTCCCCCAGTGTTCTACTCTTCAGAATGTTGTTGTTGTTAATTGCTGTTGAGTTGGATCCAACTCATGGGAACCCTATGTGTGCAGAGTGGAATGGCTCAAGCAGTTTTCAAGGCTGGGACTTGCTGGATTTCTCTTCCCTGGTGCCTTAGTACCATAGCGTAGGCTCAGACTGCCAACCTTTCCACTAGACCTCTCCTCATTGCTGCCCCATCAGCACTTTCATAGACACGGTGAAGCTGGATACAGCACTTTCCCTGAAGGCTCTCAAAGTCCAGTGGGATCAAAGACATATTAGCAAACAAGATAATACCAAGTTAGGTTTACCACAGTAAAGGGAAGTACATAGTGCCCTGTGCTTGCATTGTTGTTGATATGTGCCATCAAGTCGCCTGCGACCCATAGCAGCAATATGTACAAACAGCTCTGAAGCCTGCCCTGTCCTGAGCCAGTCTCACTAATTCCAACACATCAACCCCCACTACCCCAGTTACTGTATCAATCCATCTCATCTGGGGTCTTCCTCTTCTCTGTAATGCCTCCAACCATCCAAGCATGATGTCTTCCCATCTGGCCACACGCCCAAAGTATGTGAGACAGTTTCAAAATCCTAGCTTCCCTACAACCAGGAAAGGATAAAATAGATGAATGGGACCTTCTAAGAATCAAATCCGTTGTGGAAGGCAGTATGGTGCTTTCTCAAAAAATTACAAATAGAGATACCGTTTGACCCAGCAATTCCACTACTGGGAATATACCCCAAAGAGACCATAACTGCCACCCAACCAGATATATGCACACCCATGTTTATTGCAGCTTTGTTCACAATAGCGAAGAGTTTAAACAACCCAAGTGCCCAACAACAAATGAATGGATAGAGAAGCTGTGGTATATTGACACAATGAAATAATACTCTGCGTTGAAAAACAAGGAACTCATGAAATATTATACAAAATGGATGACCTTGAAGGATATTATGCTGAGTGAAATGTCTCAGTCACAAAATGACAAATACTGCATAGTGCCACTGTTGTAAAACAGGACTGACATCGGGGTTGGGAGTAACCTAAGAAAAGAGCGGATAAATAATGTATACTGCATTGAAACAGATAAGGGAGAGAACTGTTTAAACAGAATATATGATTAGATATTATTTTCATGACAAGATTCCAGAAAAAGAAATGCATAGTAAAGTGGACTGTGGACTTGGGGGGGCAGGGGATTGTATAAAAATGAAAGAAGTTTTTTTTCTTTTCAAAGAGAAAAGTGAACTGGGGGAGGGTTGGGCAGGGAGGAAAATTTGCAACAATAAATGAATGAGAAAAAAGAAATAGGAAAAATATGCTGTAAAAAAATAAATTTAAAAAATATATAAGGCAGAATCCAGGTTCCCCATAATAGGTTGAGTGAACCTGTGAAGTGGATGGCCATAGGGGGCAGGAAGGATAAGCAGATAAATTTGTTTTAAAAGGATTAATACAAAAAAATATAAATAAGTAAAAGGATTAGTCCAGAGTTCCTATGAGGTGGAGACTAAAATTGTCCCAAATGTTCAACTTTTCCAAACTGCTTTACACTCTCTCATCTCTAAAATAAAGTATTCCTCCTCCCTGAAAAAAAAAAAATTAAAAAAAAAAAAATCCTAGCATCCAAGGAGACTCTTAGTTTTACCCTCTCCAGGACAGACCTATTTGCTTTCTTTGTGATCCATGATATGTTCAAGATTCTTCTCCAGCACCACAACTTGAAGGCATTGATTCTTCTTCTGTCATCCTTAGTCATTGTCCAGCTCTCTGATGCATAGCAAGTAATTGCAAAGACTATAGCCTGTATCAGGCCCACCTTAGTCTCTAGACTGACATTGTTGCTTCTCAAGGCTTGTATAGGGATGATAATTGCCCCGGCCTTCAAATCAGAGAAGATTTCCTGGAAGGAGGAACACCTGATCTGAAAGATGAAGATGAGAGTTAATAAACAGATTAAGAAACTCGTTGAAGGAGTTCTATTGAGAGAAGGTGAGATGGTATCCCCTAAGCCGTGGGTTTGTTTCAGGTTTTAGTACAAGGCTCGGTAAACCAACTGTTTCATCAACTTGTTGGACAGTGGTTAGCAAAGTCTAAGCAAGATGCCGAGGTGCCAGAAATGTTATGTGCTCCAGGACACGTTTGCTTCAAGCCCCTGTCTGGAGCCTTCAGAGAACCGAGATTGGTGAGGGAGACTGGACTAAATTGAGGTCTCTTTAAAAGAGGAGGGGTGGTTCCTCAAGTCACGCCCACTTCTCATGAATATCAAGCAATTGTGAATATTGATATGGGGGCGTGGCACCCTGGCCAGCTGGGCAACCCAGCCGGGGCTTCCCGGTTCCACAGCGGGGAAAGTGACAGAGGCAGCGAAGAGGGAAAGAGACTCGGAGGGAGCACGAGAGCCTGGTGGTCACCCAGTCCCTCAGCCCCCACCCCCCGGGCTCCCCATGGAAGCCAGCTGTGCCCCGGGTGGAGCAGGGGGAGGAGGAGTCGGCTAGATGCTCGCGGTGCGCCCGGGGCCCCCGAGCGCAGCCCGCACAGCGCCACTGCCCTGAGGCCCCGCGCCCCGCGCCCCCCAGCCCGGGCCGCCCGCCTCTGCCTGCCCCTCCCCGGGGGCTTCGCCCCGGACCTGCCTCCCGGTCGCTTGCCAGCGCTCAGGCGGGAGCTCAGAGCGGGGCGCGCCGCCGCCCTGGAGTGAGGGGAGCCCGGCCGAAGGGGTCCCCGAACCCGCCACGATGGACGCCGTCTTGGAGCCCTTCCCGGCCGACAGGCTGTTCCCCGGATCCAGCTTCCTGGACTTGGGGGATCTGAACGAATCGGATTTCCTCAACAATGCGGTAAGCTAAGGGGGTGCATCCCCCCTCTTCACGCCGCGCCTGGGCGCCCCAGAAAGACCTGGCTACACATTAGTCAGCAGGAGCGAGGGAGGGTCCCCTGGGAAGGCCGTGGGGTACAAGGTCTCCTGGAAAGGACACGTGCCCTGAGCGCTGAGATTTGACAACTAGGTTCCTTGATACTTCCTGAGACCCTAAACCTGGTGGGGAGACCCTTCCAGCTCGTTCCAGCGTGCGCCCCTCCCCAGGGCTCGGTCCACGAATACTTTGACCCTCCGCCTTCTAGGGCAGAGGGGATCTCGAGGCGTCGGAGTGGTCCGCTCCTGGAATACGAACTCGAGACACCAAGGTCCTTACCATCTCGACCCGTGGTCGCCCGCCCCCCGGGATTCTGGAGCCGCTGGGGAGCTAAGTGGCTGCGCCCTTTCTTGTCCCCTTTGGGACCTCGATGGCGCCTCGCCTGGTTCTCCGCTGGGGGGCGCACAGCCGAGCACTTGAAGAGACCCTGCGTCCCCGGGGTCCAGAGCCAAACCCCAAAATGTAAGGGTGCAGCAGCGGCTGCCGCAGGGACTCGGGGCTGAGATCCCCGGTGGAGGAGCCCAGCTGCTCGGGCAACACAGGACGGCTCTCTGGGAGGGAAAGCTTTGCTCTCCAGCTGTGTCACTGCTCTGTCTCTCACTGTCTCTGCTGTTCTCTCCTTGTCTCTTCGACTTTGGGTCTTTCTTCTGTTCCCTGTTCCCCTCCCTCCTTAAGGAAACGTGGCTTCTTTCTCTTCCTCCCTCCCTGCTTTCCTTCTCAGACTCAGCCCTAAGGTCCCAGGAGAGGCATAGGCTCCATAAAAGAAGGAAGATCGAGGTTCAGAGGGGCTTGACATTTGGGCTGCTTGAGGAATCTGATGGGAATCCCCTAATCTGCGAACCATCAGTTCCCCTTATCCTCATTACCACCCCACTGCCTAGTGATCCTCTTGGGGTTCTCGCCTTGCTGGCCTCTCACTCCTTGAAGTAAATTTAGCCTGGTAGGCATGAAGTCCATTGAGGCTGAGATAGAGAGCCTGTCCCAGAATGCTAGACTGATGGTGGGGAAACTGAGGCTCAGGGCACAGAGGCTGTGTTAGAAGGCACGGAATGTGACATCTCCTGGATAGAGAGCTGGCCTGGCATGGACCGCAGGAGAGCTGAGTTCTGGTCTTGGCCCTGCTGCCTCCCTCCATCAACCACTCTCCTCCCTGGGTCTCAGCTGTTTTGTCTGTAAAACAGGAGCTAGGTTGAATGTAGTCTTTCGAAGAACAGTTCTGGCGTAGATCCAAGGAACAAAGCAGCAGGGAATGGAGGTCCACACACTCTCTCCTTACTGTTCAAATTACTGGTCAGCAGCAGAGGGATGTGCCAGCGCTGAGACCCTGGCAGCCTAAAGTCACAGGCACCCTCTCAGCCTGCTACACCTCTCATTTGGACTTTCTTCTGAATGAACTCTCGGCCTGTAGCCTCTTCCTTCAGCTTTCAGCCCAGCATCCCCAGCTGCTCATCTGGGCCTTGGTCCAGCGCAGGAAATCAAACAGTGGTGTCCCACACTTGGGGCTCTGGCGAGGGGAAGCCTTGCCTTGGCCTTTCTTAGTGTGCCTGGAGTCTGCGTCGCCAAGAGAGATGGAGAGGGAGAAGTAACTGAGACAGGGAGAAGCCTTGGGCAGACAATCTGGAGATTGGCCCAGCCAGGCCAATGCAGACAAGTGGCTGTTCTTCCTGAGGGTCTTGGTTTCCTCATCTGAATAAGAAGGCTGTTAGAAACTTCCCTGTAGCCTTGTGGGAGTAAATTGGTGAGAAAAATAAAACAAAAAATGAAAGGAAAGCATTTCGCACAATGTAGGAGTCTGTAACTATTAACGTCTCGGAGAGACTGAATGAAGGATGCTAGTCAGAATGAGCCCTGTTCCACATTAGTTAGACACTCAACTGCTAAGTGAAAGGCCAATGGTTCAAGACTACTCGCTGCTCCTCAAGAGGATGATGTAGTGGCATACTTCCATAAAGATTATAGCGTTGGAAACCCCATGGGACAGTTCTACTCTGTCCTAGAGGGTCATTTAGTTGGCATTAACTCATGACAGTGTGCTTGTATGGGTGGTTAGAGCTACTCAACTAATAGTTACTGTGTGATCTTAAGGAGTCACTTTCTTTCGCTGTTGGAGGAAGGGAAATGTAGTTCATTTTGCACCCTGAAAATAGGTCTTCCGTTTTAATGTTAAAGGTCCCTTCCAGCTGGGACCCCATTCCAATCCTTCTCAACTAACACCGTTTCCCTTCTGTCTCATGACAGAAGAATGTTTCCAGGGGTAAGGAACTGGGTAGAGATGAAGTCTGAGTGCTTCTCAGTTTGTAAGATAGAGAACAGGACATTCACTGTCCTTAGAAATCCAGATAAAGGCCCTACAGTCATGTGGAAAACATGTGTGCCCTATTGCTCTGTGCAAACGATCCCCAGTGTGCTTGCATCCTGACGACAACTCTGTACAAAAAGTGTTTACAGGGACGCGGGAAGGGCCAAGCACGCAAAGGCATCTCAGGTGCATTTGGTGATTTTGTTCTTCTGTCTAAGTTACTTTCCTGCTATTGCAATCCTGTGTGTGTGTTTCTCAGAAACAACCCTCAAGAAGGGTTGCCCTGCTCCCTCCTCACTGACCCAAAGACAGGGCCACCCAAAGATGCGGCCATTTAGGAAGAATATTTTTAAAGCATTTTTTTAGAATTTAGTGTGTGTGTATACCATTAAATCAGATCTGACTGGTACAAGAGGAGATTGCCCCCCCCTTCTCCAGCACAGCATCTGGTGGATTCAAACTGCATATCTCTGGGATTGCATATCTCGCCACTAGGCCACCAGAGCTCCCTTTAGGAAGAATATTTTAAAAAGCAACCAGTTGCCATTAAGACAATTCCTGCTCAAGGTGACCCCATGTGTGTCAAAATAAAGCTGAACTCTGTACTCCTTTCAATGGCTGAGTTTCCTCGAAGTAGATCTCCAAGCTTTCCTTCCCATGCACCTCTGGATAGACTTAAACCACCAACCTTTTGGGTAGAGCCAAGCATGTTAACTCTCTGTACCACTTGAGCTACCCAAAAGCCCCTTCTTATTGTACCTTGTGGTCCTTAGCTCTTTGGCAGGCATGAGAGAGCGTGGTGCTCAGAGAAATGGAATACAGAAGCACAGTAAGAGGCCACGTCTCTATATGAGCCACTCATCTGTGTGCCTCTTGCTTTCTTGCTCTGGCTCAGGGGGAAGGATGTCTAGTTTCTCAAGAGGGAAATGGCTTTGGATCCCAGAGAAACCCCAGCTGGGAGGGTGTGGGAAGAGCCGTTCTTTCTTTCTGTTGTCTCAGAGGGGAGCAGCAGGAAGCTGCAAGGATGTTTGCCCAGATCATTCCTCCACCTCCCAGCAGCTGGGAGGCCAGGTGTAAGGATGACAGAGACCCAAGGACCAGCCCTGGGGAAGGAGGTGTGAGGGACAAGCCTGCTCTGCAGCCCCCTCACCCAGCTTCTCTTGAGCTCAATAGAGAAGCAAAAAGCTCCCCTCCCCCAACCCTGGCCTTTGGGGAATTTCAGGAGATTAGAGAAGTATGTGTGTTTGGGTGTTCCTGTGTCTGTGTGTGGGCCTTTAATAGCCCTTAGGAAGGGAGATACATATATGTGTGTATTTCTCTTTAAATTCTCACCCACAGGGCAGAAGGCAGAGGAGATGGGTACTCTGGGCTCAGAGTAGTGCCCATTGTGAAATAACTAACAGAGAAAAAGGAAAATAACAGAACAACCAACCAGGGCAGCAAAAAAAGTTGGCCCCACATCATTGCGACCCCCTGTGTGTCAGAATAGAACTGAGCTACATAGGGTTTTTTACACTGGGGTTTTTTGGAAGTAGATTGCCAGATTTTTTTTCTGGGTGGACTTGAACTTTCAACCTTTTGGTTAACAGCCAAGTACATTAACCATTTAAACCACTCAGAGACTCCAAAGGAGAAAACAGTGATCCGAATCTAATGGTACTTGCTCAGAAGGGAGAACTTGGAAACCTGCACCACCACCAAATGTTGAGTTTGGTTCACGTGTTTGGTCGTGTGTGTGTGTGTGTGTGTGTGTGTGTGTGTGTGTGTGTGTGTTTGGTGGCTTTTGGGGGGCTTTATTTGCTTGTTTTTGCTTCCTCCATTGGAATAAAAATTCCATAAGGGCAAGGATTTTGTCTGTCTCTTTCACCACTGTATTCCCAGAACCTAGGACAGGGCCTGGCATAAAAAGCAAGGCTCAGACCAACTATTGTTGAGTGATTGAATGAAAGAGTATCTAGACCTCATATTTTTTAAGGGGGAAAAAAGGGTGCTCACCCAGGCCAGCCCTGCAACTCAGGCAGGATTTGCCAAGCCTTCTTGCCCATTAAGCCAGGGCTCCAGCGACAACAACCACAATGACACAGGCCCCTGTGTTGGCACAAGCCTCTGGTCCAGGACCATCTGGAGCTGCCTTCCCACAGGGGATTCAAACTGGTGGCTCAGGCCTCACCTTCCTGGGGCTTCTACCCCCCAGTTTTCTCTTGAGTTGTGAGACTTCTGGACCCACACTCACCCAGCTTTAAAACCAAGCCGTTCCTACCATCTAGAATGCTTTCCCTTTGCTTCCCTCAATCTCACCCTTCTATTCCCACTTCAGATGTCACCCCTCAGAGAAGCCTCCCTGACCACTCGAAGGGGGAGCCCTGTTATTTTCCGTTAATGTCTTTTATTTCCTCCATCATTCTAATCCCAGTTTATGGTTATTTGACTGGCTTGTGATCTACTTCCTCCATGAGAAGAGAAATCATGTCAGTCTTGTTCATTGCTATAAAGCAGGCTCAGGATCTGGACATAAAGAAAGTGTTCAATCCTATATGTAAAGCCCACCATCATGCAAAGCTGGGTCCAAGGTTCTCAGTCATAGATGTGGAGTTGTCTTATTGCAGGATGACTGAAGGCCCAGTATTCTGTTCTCTCTCTCTCTCTCTCTGTGTGTGTGTGAGAGAGAGAGAGAGAGAAAGAGGGAGAAATCACGAAACCTTGCTGCACATGGCAGATCCTACTAAGACCCAGAAGAGCTCCAAGCCATGACTTCTTTACCAGATCTGTAGGTGTGCCATTATGCCCAGCTTTGGTTTCAAAGTAGGGGCTTGCAAGGCCAACCAAAAGGCATCACCTTCCTGGCATCTGGAATCCACCAGCAGCTCCACAGTTGAAAAAATGTGCAGTCTCCTCCCCTGAGAGTTACAGTCTTGGGAACCCAGTGGAGAGGCAGCATTAACTTGACACCAATGAGTCAAGAGTTTTGAGTATTTATTTTGAGTGAACTTTACTCCATTTCAAGGACTTACTGTATTTATGGGGAAGAAAGGTGTTAGGGGCCGGGGAATCTCTTTAGACTGAAGTAGTCCATCCCTGGAAGAGAAAAGGGACTTGTTAAAATTATCAGGCTTGAGTCTTCAGGATAAGTACTGATCATTCTTTGAGGGGCCCTAGGACTCGGGTGCCTGGCCTGGCTAGACTGGAGATTGTAGAGATGCAGAGTCCTACAGAAATGAGATCTGCACCCCATTCTGCTTTGAGGTCCCTCTGGCTTCCTTGGTCCAGCCAGGGATTCACTAGTTTTAACACAAGCTTTCATTCCTTCAACAACTGGGGCATGAAGGAGCATCTCTGCCGGTGCCAGGGTTACCAGGATGAAGAAGGCACACCCTCACTCCCAGAATTCTTAGTTAAAGGAGGGAGAGGGTGTGTCTGCAACATAGCGGGTGCCATGATGGAACAGACGCTGGCAGGGAGCACCAAGGAGGATGCAGAAGTCTCGATAGAGTTCCAGAGGAGGTGACTCCATAGTTTCTCCTCTGCCATTTCCCCATCCCTGCTGGCAAGGTGGAGGGTGTAAGGTGGTGGTTCAGCAGTAGAATTCTCTGCTTCCATGCAGTTTGATTCCTACTGTATATACATCGTGTGTGCCAACAATCTGTCAGAGGAGGCTTGCACATTGCCATGATGCTGAACACACTTCAGCAGAGATCCTAGATGAACATAAGATAGGGGCGAAGGCCTGGTAAGTAACCTTCCAAAATCAGCCAGTGGGAAAAATACTATGGCTCATCGTAATCTGGTCTCTCTGGATGGAAGGAGGGACCATGGTGCATTGGGTCGCCTGGGTCAGGGAGGCCAATGGCAGCTGACAGTGACTACACAGCAGAGAAGACTGACTGGGGCTGAGACTTAGGAATGGGCACTTGCCCAATCTGCTCTAGGCTCAGCTAGTCCTTCCAGGCAGGACAGGCATCACCTTCGCTCCTGCTTGGGTTTTGGCTTGAGCTTTGCTTTACAGGCTGAAGAAGGGGTGGGATCGTGAACAATTGAAGAGGCCCTGCCTCCTCTTCACCCACTCCTATCCCTTGGAGATCATGCATGTCTAGAGCTTTAAGGGAGAGCCCCCCTCCCAGCCTGGGACAGCTACAAAAGAAGCAGCCCCATTCAATGCGGTAGCCACACTGTCCATCCATCCCCACCTATGGGTGCTGGTCTCACGCCTACCTGACCATGTAAATGTTGCTCTCTGCAGTTCCCAGGACTCTTAGGAGGGGTCTGTTTGTGCCCAGCTTGGCCTGACTGCTCTTCCATGAGACGGAAGGACAAAGAACAGTCTTTTGTGTCCTCTGCTCCTTCTCCTGGCTGCCTCCTACAAGCCCTGGTATTGATGCCCCCAGAGAATTCCCCTGGGGGTCCTGGCTCTCCTCTGAACCTCCCTCAAGAAACTAGCTCCAGATGAGAGAGAACAGGCTGTTCTTCTGGAAGTCTCTGCGCTCCAGAGGGTAGGATGAAGGAGGACGATTTGGGTGGAGTTAAGGCAAGACCATGAGCATTACTCTGGCTGGAACACCATGTAACCCCTTTGCACAGGCTAGAAGAAGCCAGGACAAGTAGAAGCTTCTTGACCCTTGACTATAATTTGGGGAGAATGTAGGAGTGGAAGTGTCTGGTTCAGGAGAAGTTAGAGGGGCGGGATATGACCCAGAACTCTTGACTCACAGAGCACACACATCATATTGATTGATTTCCCTGGAATGTCAAAGATCTTGACCCCCTCGTCTGGACATACAATGTGAGAATTGGAGCAATAGTGGGCTGCCCAGCCCCTGAGTTGAACATGCCCCTCCCCCAGCCCTCTGGGGGACAGAGTTCCTGGCTCTTGGCCCAGAAGCCATTCACTCATCCAAGAGAGTCTGACACATCTGGGCTGGGATATGTGGTCCCACATCACAGCTGGACTGCAGTAGCCAGGCCACTCCTCTCCTTCCAAAAGAATAACAAAACTGAGAGCCGCAGTATAGCGTCAGCAGGCTCTTCAGGTCCTTGTGGAGACCAGGGGGAGGCTCAAGGCTGTGATCTGAGGGGCTAGTAGTGGAATCAGACAGAAGCTCTGCCTCAGTGTTCCTCTCGCCTCCTGACTCTCACTTGCTGTGTGACTTTGGGCAAATCACCTTTCTGGGCCTTGTTACACTAGATTGAAAGCTCTTTGGGGCCTCAGAGTGTCAATAATGTGTGTTTCTTCTATTTTGTCTATTTCTTAGGGTGGACAGGAAGAAGGAGTAGAATGGAGGTGATAGAGATAGACTGGTGAGTGGAAGGAAAAAGTAGTCCATTGTGGAGGAAATGATCGGTGACAAATGGGGACGGGTGAATGTGGAGAGGAAGAAAGAACACTGCAGCTTTGAGGGTCCTTGTTTACAAGTAGATTGATTGACTTACTTACTTACTCCTGAACCAAATCTCACACCTACCTTTCACTTTATCCTGATGGCCTTCTTTATTATGAAGTATGTATGTAGATGACACCACTCTGTTTGCTAAAACTGAGGAGGACCTGAAGCACTTGCTGCAGAAGGTCAAGGACTGCAGCTTTCAATATGGATTGAAGTTCAATATCAAGAAAACAAAGATTGTCACCACTGTGCCAATTGGCAGCATCATTATGGATGGTGAAGAGATTGAGATTGTTAACAGTTTTAGTTTGCTTGACTCCACAATCAACACTCTTGGTACCAGCAGCCAGGAAATCAAGAGACAAATTGCATTGGGAAAGTTGACTGTCAGGGACCTCTCCAGAGTACTGATGAGCAACAACGTCAGTCTGGAGACAAGTGCACCTGGTGCAGGCCATAGTTTTCACAATGGCTTGCTACGCATCAGAGAGCTGGACAATGACTAGGGATGATAGAAGGAGAATTGATGCCCTTGAGCTGTGGTGCTGGAGAAGAGTGTTGAATATACCTGGACTGGTAGGAAAATGAACAGGTTCATCTTGGAGAGGGTAAGACCAGACTGCTTCTTGGAGGCAAGGATTCTAAAACTTCGTCTGACATACTTTGGACATGTTACAAGGAGGACCAGTCATTGGAGAGGGACATCATGCTTGTGAGGGTGGAGGGACAGTGCAGAAGAGGAAGACCCTCAATGAGATGGATTGATTCAGTCACTGGGGCAATGAGGGTCGGTGTGTCAGAGACAGTAAAGTTGGTACAGGACAGAGCAGGGTAAGCCTGCTAAGGGCTGTTGTACATAGGGTCGCTATGAGTCACAGGCAACTTGATGGCACATAACAACAACAATGTGATGCACATAAAAGAATACAGCAGATATATGAGTTATTCAGTATAACAAAATAGACACCTGGACATGCACTACGTCACTTAAGAAATGGACCCTCCTTTGGGTACTGTGGTCTCTGAGAGCTACAAGCCTTCAGTAAAGAAGAGAGTTAGAGCCTGAATTACCCATTCCACTGGGATGATTCTAAACAGGAGAGGCTGAACCTGGTGCCTCCTCCTAGTCCTGCCTGATAGGACAGGACACTGAGGACACTGCAGGTCCGATGGCAGATTACTGGACAAGCAAAGAGAGCTGAAGTGTCCAATGTGGGCAGTGTGATCGTGGATGGTCCACTCTAGCACTTCTCAGACCCCGGGGAAAAGCAAACCCTTGTCACCGGCATGAGCTTGAACCAGGGTCTTCACTCTTATTTCCATTGTCTGTAAAGTAGAAAGGACTATAAAACACAGAGTTCTTATGAGGATTCAATACTCAAGACTCAATGCTGTAGAGTCAGCACTGATTCATAGCTGACCCTCCAGCGGGTTTTCCAAGGCACTGGAGGAGATTGCTCACCTTTCTCCTGCAGAACAGCTGGTGAGTTTGAACCATTAAAGGTGAGGTCATTCAGTTAGCTCCCTACAGACCAGGCTTCCAGAGCTCCCTTGGGAATTCAACTAGCTAACTCTTATATATCCAAGACTGGGTGTCCCTGGGTGATAACAATTATTAATTTTTTATAACAATTATTAAATTAAGGGAACTCTGGCGGCCTAGTGACAAGAAGCTGCACTGCAATCCCAGAGGCATGTGGTTCAAATCCACCAGATGCTCTACTGGAGAAGGAGGGGCAATCTCCTCCTGTGCCAATCAGATCTGATTTGACAGTACACACACACACACACACACACATTATTACATTTTAAATATAAAATACAAAATTACTCGTCTGGCTGCAAACGGAAAGATTTGAAGTTTGAATCCTCACTCCCCAAAAGTGCCACGGAAGAAAGACTATCAACTTAATTAAAAAAAAAAAAAACCCAGCCATTGAAAACGTCGTGGAACACGATTCTATTCTGACACATGTAGGTTTTCATTGGGTTGCAGTTGATGCGTTGCAGACTTCGGATGGGGCAGGGCACATTGGCACGTGAGACTCTCAATGGTGGCTGGTGCTACAGGTTTTGTTCTTACTGCTGTTGTTGCTGCACAAGAGGAGGGTCTTACATTAGGCAGTCCTTGGAGAAATAGCCCACCTTCTTCGTCCCTGTCCTCTTCCCTGACCACAGAGATTTTTGTCCAGCTTTTCCAGAGCCAGAAAGAGTAAATCTAAAAGGCCCAAGGCCTCTTCTCAGGCCTCTATTTCTGGGCATCAGGGAAAGAGTATCCACAGGAAGCTAAACCAAGGAGCGACTCGTGTGGGGTGGGGAAATGCAGAATCCCTCTGTATCTGGCCTTGGTGCTGGGATGGAGCAACAGGAAGTCCATCATTCCTTCAGCTGTTGATGGTGTCGGAGTGCTTGAGAGCAGAAATTCTGCTTGCGCTTAAATCCTGGTTCACCCACTTGCTGAATGAACCTAATAACAAGCTACTTGACTTCTCCGTGCCTCTGCTTCCTTAACCATAAAGTGGGCTGAGGGGGTGGTTCAAGGCTAGCATTCTCCCCTTCCATGAGGGAGAAGCCTGAGCACTTACCATGCAGCCACCACCGATCTGTTGGTGGAAGTTTGGGTGTTCAGGAAAGCGTCAAGCCCCGATGCACTAGGAAGAAAGGCCTGATGACCTACTGGTTCTGTAAGTCTGCCAGCACGAGCCCCGTGGGTCACCGTGATCCAGCTTGAACTCTGTTGTGGAGATAGTGCAGGCCTAGGCAGCCTGTCATTCAGGTGTGCATGGACTGGCTTGCTCTGCCGACCCGGAAGTAGGCTGTTTGAATCCATCAGCTGCTCTTCAGAAGAAAGATGAGCAGTCTCTTCCCAGGCAATTTACAGCCTCTGAAAATCCACTGGAGGGTCAGCTATGGGTCATTTCTGACTCAATAACAATGAGTGATTATTATTACCATTACTACTTCTATTAAGCGTGGGCTAGATACCCAAAGGTGGGCAGTTCCAATCCATCAGCTTCTCCTCGGGAGAAAGATAAACAATCTCCTCCCATGCAATTTACAGCCTATAAAAACCCACTGGAGAGTCTGTTATGATCAATTCCAACTCGATGGTGGACAACAACATGCAGGGAACTGTGTGTGGCCCTGGAGTGGATTGAAGGATAAACTACATCATAGACCCTGCTGTCAAGAAGGCTGAAATTTACCTGGTGTGGTGGGTCACACTGTGCATAATCACAGTTCAAAATCCAGACCTGTCAAGTCACTTCTCACAGCCACATTATAGAACAGAATAGAACTGTCCCAAAGGGTTCCTGAGGCTGTAAATCTTCATGCAAGCAGACCACCTCAACTTCCTCCCACAGAGAGGCTGGTGGGTTTGAATTGTCAACCAACTGTCAGTTAGCAACCTGACTTTCACCCCTCTATGCCATCAGACCTCCTTAATTAGAGTTCAAGGTGTAAGAGCTACAATGGTCCAGAGAGGGAAGGGAGCTGGTAATCCAGGAAGGCTTCCTGGAGGAAATGGTACTTGAGTTTGACCTCCTCAAAGGATGGTAAAAGTTAGACAATAAAGGATAAGAGCATTCCAGACACAGGTTTGCTCAAAGGCCCTGGGGCAGTGGAAGTCATCTCGAGTTTGGGGAGCCAGGAATGGTCAGCCCTGTGAGCCTGGAGGGAAGCTAAAGACACTCCAGCTCTAGTTCTAAGTTGGAGCTAGTTATGGCCGACCATGAACGCCATGCTGAGCGTTTGTTCTACTGGCGGGAGGCAGGGATTGAGAGTTATGACCTGTTCCAAGTGGTAATGTTTCCTAGTTCCTCTGAACCGACTCAGTCTCATTGGTCAACTCTCTAGAGGATCAGAGAGCCCACACAGAGAGGAGACAAGACTGTGAGCCCTTCCTGAGCCCGGAACAACTCAAGGTAGCAGTTGTCCCCAGACCCCTCCTCGCCCCTGCCATCCACCCATGCTCTGAAGTGACTCTGGCAGAAGCATCAGTTCCCTCTGTCATCGAGATCAGGCTGTTCTTTGGGATCAGAGTTGGGAGCTTCACTAAGTCAGGTCCCAAACCCAGGATCCTAACAGGGCTTTCTTACCCCGCCCTGTAGCTCAGGACCCTCCAGTATCAGGCAAAACATATGCTTATTGACCCTTGGGGTCTAGAGGAATGTAAACCCAGCCCAGCCTGACAGCACACCTCACTGGACCTCTCAGCCATCAGCTGGGACAGTATGTCCAGTGTCCCCTCACCAGTCATCCCTCAGAGCTCTCCCTGCCTAGTGAGAAGGCCCAGCCCTGCCCTCTGCCGCCCCAAAGCCTTCACCCCTTTCCCTTCCAGGGCTGCAAATCAGTTCCACATTTGGGATCTGGCATGCACTATCTGCTCAGAACTCTTCCCTCCCAGTTAACTCAAGCTCCCATCTTTCCCTAATCCCAAACAGCCAGCCTACAGGCTCTGCAGACAGGGTAGAGCTCCTATCTCTGGAGGGATCTGGTCTCAGAGGCGCAATGGACCCCAGGCCTTCTCAGGGAGAGATGGGAGGGGAAGGACAGTGGGGTTGGATGGAGGCTGAGCTTGAGCAAGCATGAGAAGATCAGGGTTGGGGGAGGGAAGGAGCGAGGTAGTTCCCAACTCAGCACATTCCGGAGACATCTGGACGGGTTGGAAGGACCCCAGCTGGCCTGTGGGGCTGTGGCTCCAGCTTCTCCACTCTGTGATGTCAGGATCCTGCACTCACCCCCACCTCCAAGTCCCACTGACCTGGGGTCCACCTTGGGACTGAGTGTTGGGGTCTCCACGCCAGGCTCCTCCCCTCAGAGAGCAGACAGGAAGGATCCTCTGGGGCAGTTAAGGGAGATGAGCTTCTCACGGTGAGAGGAGGCAGACCTGTGATCTGGTCCGCCCAACACAGGAGATTCTTCCTTCGGCTTCTTGGCGCCAGACCCTTCCCTGTTCAACTCGTCTGACTTAGCTTGAGCTCGGAAATAGAGAAATGACTGCTTTGTCATTCTGCTTGTCTTGAGCCGTGTGATCCTGGTCAAGTCATCCCCTTCCCTGGGCCTCAGTTTTCCAGTGGCAATGAGTTGCTTCTGACTCAGGGTGACACCCCCCGCATGTGTTAAAGCAGGGGTTTTCCATAGATTACTAGGCCTTTCTTTTGAGGCACCTCTGGGTAGTCAAACCTTCAATCTTTTTGGTTAGCAACCAAGAGTGTTAACTGCTTGCATTGTCCAGGGACTCCTGGGCTAACAATTCTGATGGTTACTGGGCTCTCATTCTACCGTATCATGACTTCAGCACTCTGCACCTCCCCAGGACTCCAAGAATAATATTGTTGTTAGATGCCATCGAGTGAGTTGTGACTCACAGCGGCCCTAGAGGAGGGAGCAGGCTTTCCTAGGCTGTAATCTTTATGAGAAAGGATCGTCAGATCTCTGTCCCTTGGTGAATTTGTCCTGCCAATCTTTTGGTGAGCAGTGGAGCACTTTAACTATTACACTACTGAGACTCTTTAAGAAGAATAATAATTACACTGAATGAGGACTGTCTCAGTATCTTGCATTGCACTTTATAAAGGAAATGTTATCTTATTTAGTCCTCACAACAGGCTTGGTGGGGTTGGTATAAATATAACCCATTTTATAGCTGAGATAGAGGCTCCGAGCAATTAAGGAACTTATCTAAGGCTACACAGGCACTAGGTAGCAGAGCCACAGTTCGAACCGGGTCTGTCTACCTCCCTGCTTAAAACTACTGAACATTGTGAAGGATGGATCAAATGATGCCAAAATTCCTTTCAGCTTTGAAATTGTCCTGATTATTTTGGCCATCACAGAGCTCTTCAAGAAGAGC
Organism: Elephantulus edwardii; assembly: GCF_000299155.1. NCBI lineage: Eukaryota > Metazoa > Chordata > Mammalia > Macroscelidea > Macroscelididae > Elephantulus > Elephantulus edwardii. The sequence continues at coordinate 2,239,458 of NW_006399939.1, read as the reverse complement.
AGGGGCAAGCATTAGTCATACACTGGGTGGAGAAAGGCAGGCAGAGGCATATGCTGGGGCAGAAGTCTTTGGAGGCCCTACCATCTGGGAACGCTGAGAGGTCCAGGCCCTTGGGACTGCAGTCATGGCCTAATCCCCAGCCGAGCCCATAGGTCCCACACCTTTGCTGAAGGAGAGTAAATAAGGCGAGAGAATACGACTCCTTCCAAAAATAAAACCTGAGGACAACTCAGACAGGCCTGGACCGCTGAGGAAGCCAGAGGCGAGCGCTGAGTGCACAGAGGGAGAGGGAAGTGGCCAAGGGAATTCCAGCCAGAGCTGGGCAGTAGGTTCCAGGCCAGGCCTTTCCAGCTGGCCAGAGGCCGGCCGAGCGGCTCCCAGCAAGTTGGCCTAAGTGTGGGGGCTCCTCCAGTACTCAGTGAGGCACAGGGAGGGAGCCTGTGGTCTTCTGATGCCTGATCTGGCTGGGGTTTAAGAATGAAAAAGTCCTGGGGAGGAACAGCCTGGAGAATGGGTATAGCAAACCCCACCAAGGGAGGAGCCAAGGGAAAGAAGCCAGGCGAATGGAAACCGCCTGGAGCAGGAGCAGGCTGGCATGGGAGTGGAATTCAGGACAGTCATTCCTGGAGGCTCAGCTGGCGAGAGAAGGGCCTCAGCTCCCTGACACATTCCTTTATTCACCCACATCCATCAGTCACTCCACAAACATCTGAGCACCTACTGTCTGCCTGGACTCATGCTAGGGTTTGGGGATACAGAAGAGAGCTGGACACAGTCGAGACATAGAAGCTGCATATCTGGGCCGTTTTAGGCTTCATTAAAGTGGGCTTGAGTGTGTCAGAGATGGTGAGGACAGCATAGGATCGAGCAAGGTTCAGATTCACTGTTGATAGGGCTGCTACGAGTTGTAGTTGACTCAACAGTACTTAACAACAACAGGGAATATGCACTTTCTCTTAAAGGCAGAAGGGAGACATTGATGAATATTGAACAGGGAAGTAGCATGGTCGTGCTTGTAGTTTTAGAAGCTCAATAGAAATACTCTGCAGAAGAGCAAAGATCACATCTTCCAATATGATTTACATCTCAACTTTTAAAAAAGAAATCCTCACCACTGAACCAATAAGCGACATGATGATAGATGAGGAAGAGAATGAGTTTGTCAATAATTGCATCTTACTTGGATCCCCAACCAACACCCTTGGTACCAGAAGCCTGGAAATCAGGAGGCATATTGCATTGGCCAAGTCTGCTGTCAGGGACCTCTCCAAATTACTAAGGAGCAATGATGTCAGTTTCAAGACTACGGTATGCCTGACTCAGGCCATTGTCTTTCCAATCACTTGCTATGCTGCTGAAAGCTGGACAGTGAATTAGGATGACAGCAAAAGAATTCATGCCAATGAGCTGTGTTGTTGGAGAAGAGTACTGAATATCCCATAGACTGCCTTGGAGACAATATATCCAGAGTGCTCCTTGGAGGCAAAGATAAGACTTCATCTCACATACTTTAGGCATGTTGCTAGGAGAGGCTCTTTCCTTGGAGAGGGACGTTATACTTAGAACTGTGAAAAGTCAGCAAAAGAAAAGATGCTTGGTGAGATGGACTGGCACGTGATGGCAGCAATGATCACAGGGTATCAGAGATGATGAAGATGGCACAGGATAGGACAGGGTTCAGATCAGTTATTCATAGGCTTGCTATGAGTCATACTTGCTTGACTGGCAACTAACAACAACTTGAAGCAAGTGAAGAATGCCCTGGAGAGGAGTCAGTATTCAGACCTTAAGCCTAACTTCCTAAATGGAGGAGACAAACCACAAGATAGGATGGCTTTTGGGGGAAGGAACTGGACCTTTTTCATCTCTCTACAGGAGTAACTCAGTTAACATTGAACTAATGTATGGAGGGTTAAATGAATGAATAAATGCTACTGGGTGCCCTTAGTCTCCAGAACCCCAGTGCTAGCCTTAGTTCTTGGTCTCCAGTGTCCTGAGCTGTCCCCAGAGGGATCCTCCAGCCACAGCCTACGGACCAGCATCTTTAGCAGCCAAGCTCTGGGCTGTTGTGCCCTCAGCGATGCCAATTCCAGCTAATCTGGGCGGTGGCTGTCACTGCCATCCCTTCCTCCTGTCCAGACAGTGCCTGGCGCCTACCCCTGGGCTGGACCACAGCACAGGAGACGCTTGGTTAGAAGATGCCGGGGCTGGCCAGGAACCTACAGGTCAGCTCTCCACTTGTCTGAAGGCCCCCCTGATCTGACCAGAGGGGAAAAACTAGAGGGCGAGGCAGACAGAACTGAGGGCTGCAGAGAATCCACACCTTCCCCAGGACCTGAAAGGGCCTGTGCACAGAAAGCACTGGTCCGCCTGTCTCCCACAGAAAAGCTCAATCCCCCTCTCTTCCTCCTCCTCTAGTCCAGGCCAAACTGGGCCTCCCAATTTCCCCCGATGGAGTCATCTCTAGCATGTGATTTGGCATGTCACTTTGCTGTTCCACAAGGCTGTGAGATATTGCTTGTGTTTGTGTGCAGGTGTTTCTGTGTCTAAGTGACTACATGTCCGTGTGCACATATGAATCCATGTCTAGTAACATCTCCTGTGTCCTAGATGCCTGATGGTGTTAGCCTATGGGAACCTCTGACAATGTGGCTGCATGTGGGGTAGCATCTGTGTGTGGAATTGTCTGAATGTGTCAGTGGTGTAACTTGCATTGCTTGGTGTCAGGGAGCTGGTATTGCTATGTGTAAGAAGGAACCTCACATCCATATGCCTGTGGCACGTGCCTGTGTGTGCATGCAAGTGCACGCGTGCGCACACACACACACACACACAATCACACAGCATTTATGCTTATTTGGATGTGGGCTCTGTGGTAAATAGTTCAGCAGGGGAAAAATATGAACCCTCACCCGCTGCCTTCCATAGATCTGTGGGGAACAGGAGCTGAGAGTGAGGGTGGATGTTGGAACAGTGTGCTCCCCCCATCCCCATGCCCTGCTAGGAAGCTTCCAGGAACGCAGGATGTTGGAAGCACCCCTTCCCAGTCTCCAAAGAGGCCAGGCCAGTTGGAAAGAGCCCACTCTTGGACCTACTTCACGCTAGCTTTGCCATCCCTCCAAGGACCACAGACTGTACCAGTTGGGAATCAGACCCAGAGCAGAGCTGGGGCTTGAACTTGGGGCCATAAAGTCTAGGTTCAGTGTTCCTGTCACAGGCCAGACTTTGGGTCTAGCTCCAGGAAGAGGAGTCCTGGGATCCCAACACCTGAATGGTGATGCTTAAGGGCAGAGACAATGCCCCCCTCAATGATGCCCCCCCTTCCCTGGCATGCCTCCCTGGTCTTCCTTGGTCTACTTTCCTCTGAGCCCAGCAATGCCTCAGTTTGGTGGCCCTTCTTCAGCTTGAAATGGTGGCAGTTTTCTAGTGACCTCAAGTAACCATTCCAGAATGTAGGGGAGGGGGGGATTGGGGGCATGTCTCTAGGTTCAGCTGCTGCAGGGAAGGGAAGGCAGCTCTCGATCTCTCCATCTCAGAAGGAATGTTTGGACTCAGTATCCCCCTTCATCCCACAGTGGAGTCTGGACCCACTTTGTCTCCTCCCTCCTTTTCCCTAAGCACAGATTGGATCAGCTGGGGTGGGGGAGGGCAGAGCCAGGTGTGCGTGCGGGAGCTGAGAGTCTGTGAGAGGGTGAGCCCTGGGGTCTGGGGACCCCAAATCCCCTGTCCGCATAGACAGAGAACTTCCCTGAACTTCACCTTCTTTCTCTATTGACCCTAAAGACGAGGCAAGAGGCATGGGGAAGAAAGGCTGAGCAGTCCTATTACCCCTCGAAGGGGTGCCCCTCTCCTGGGAGCAGAGCCCGAGGCCCAAGCCCCACCTAGTAGATCCTTGAAAAGGGGTTGGTGGAGGCAGAGCTAGAAAACCAAGGAGGGAAATGAAAACTCAAGGGTGGACCCTCTCTGCTTCCTGGGCACGGGGTCAGGGCCTTAGGGCACTGTGGGACTGCTGGAACCACAAAAGGGTCATTTCCTCTGCTTTGCCCCTGACCGGTCTAGAACACCTGGACTCCTCGGCCACACCGACCGCTTCCCATTAACCTTGTGAGCTTCCCTGCTCCCCGCTCCCTTCCCCGCCGTGTGGTCGGCCGCTTCTCGCAGCTTCTTCCCATTGGCCAGGAGCTCCACAGTTCCCACCAATGAGCGGTGGGGATGCCGGCAAGGGGCGGCCCCACGCTGGCTTTAACCGTATGAGGACCGTGCTGGGCGGGCGGCTTTGGCTGCTCTAACTTTTCAGGGGCTGAGTACTGAGTCCTGTCCCGGTGGGAGGTGCGGCCGCAGGGCGGGGTGCGGGAGTCCGCGGGCGGGGAGCCCTGGAGCACCCCTCCGAGTGAGAGAGCCGGCGCCGGCTCTGCGTGGCCGCCGTGAAGGAGCTATTGTTGGCACGACTATAGGAAAAAGTCTTTAACGAGGAGGGAAACAAATCATAATATTTCCTTCTCTGGCTTCCCATTCCCATTGCTTGGAAAGCCAACCCCCTCTCCAGCACCTTCACCCCAGTGGAACCCTAACCCCTCAGAAAGTTGACCCACCACCCTCTAGCACTTATAGACACCTAACACCACCCTCCACCCCCATTAATATCCGTTCAATTATTTGAAACCTGAACTTTCTGTGTGGGAATTGGCAAAAGGGCTGGGTGTGGTATGGAGAGACAAGGCTGGAGCTTCCTGAGTTGGGTTTCCCAGGTTTAGGGAAAAGGTGGATCTTGAGAGAGAGAAAGACACAAGAGCGTGACCATGCTGACGGGGCCTAACAATTCAGATGAAGTCACCTCTCTCATCACCAAATAACTAACTTTGGCTAGCTGCCTTTCTGAGTCTCAGTTTCTCAGTAGCAAATCGTGTAGAGGGCATGGACCAGGGACTTCTTTAAGTTCTACTTAAGTCTGAGTTGATGACATAAACCAACAATAATAGCTCATAATAGGCCCAGACACCAGATGAAGGTAAAACCAATTGCCCTCAAGCCCACTTTGAACTTTGGCGACCATAAAGTGTCAGAATAGGTCTGTGCCCAGGAGGATTTTTAATGGCTGGTTTTGGGGAGAAGTATCTTGCCAGGCCTTTCTTCAGAGGTGCCTCTGAGTGAACTTGAACTTCTTATCTTTGAATTAACAATCAAGCATATTAATTGTTTGCGCGATTAATTATTTATACCAATGAGGGACCCCCCCCTTCCAGATAAATCACACCAAAAAAGCCCCCTCATTGCCATCAGTTTCAGAGGCTGCCTATTCATAGGAATGGGATTCCATGGACATCATGCTAGGGAAGGTAGAGTCAGCACAAGGGAGGAAGAGACTTCGCAGGTGGATTAACACAGTGCCTGCAACAATGGGCCCAAGGGTGTCAGAGATGATGAGGGTTCGGACCTGTTATTCCTAGGGTTGCTGTGAGTTGTGCTCAGCTCAGGGGACCTAACAACAACAGAAAATCACATGAGAGGAGATTGCCCTTGCGTTCTCCAGCAGAGCAGCTTGTGGATTCGAACACCCTGTTTTTAGGTTGACAGTGCAACAACCACAAAGCTTTCTAGGGAGTCCCTACTTGCAGTAGTTACAGCAGGCCGGGAGGAGGGGACACGTGTTCACCATTGCCCCCAGAGGTCCACCCAGCAGCACACAGGAAGTTCTCAGCAAGAAGGACCAGAACGCCTGGTGCCTCAGCCCCCACCCTGCCTGCCCCTTGGCTGCCCTCCCCTTCTACTTGGCTCCCGAAACTCTGGAAGCTCAGTCCTGCTGGGCTTGGACTGCTGTTTGCAGCAGGTGGGGTGCAAGTGCCCAAAAAGGAGGGAAGCCAGTAGAGCTCCCTCAGTAAGTTCTGGTAGACATCCCTTCTAAAACAGTCTCTGAGAAAGACCTGGGTCATCTGCAGGGAGAGGAGGGGTTCAGGCTCCCCAAACTCAGACTGAAGTAAGCGTGTCTCCTCTCCATGGCCCTGGAAAGCGGCTTGGCAAACCCTTATCTCCTGAGACACAGCTGCTGAAGAAATACCTTTACAGCTGACTCATCTCTACACTCCCTCCCCCCCAAGCCCACACCAGGCCTTTGAGACCCTGAGAGGGAGTGAGCTGGAGGAAAGGGCGTCCCCTATTGGGCTGGGCTCTGCTCTGCAGAGGATGTGGCTAGCACAGAGGACAGACTTCTGCTGTGTTTGGGGGCTGGGCACTACTTGTATGGCTTTCTTCCTGAGTCACACTTGTTCTTAGGGACTTGTTCAGCTAAAGCCTCTGGTCTCCTGAGCTCCTGTTACTTTGCCCAAGAATTACTGGACATGACATACTGAAGCATGTGACGTATGGGAGCACAAAGCCCTGTGTCTCTACCAATATTTACTGCATGTGCAAGAGACTGGTGTGTAAACTAAAGGTGGTTGCTAAGTGCTGTCTACCTGGAACTGACTCTCCAGTGAGTTTTCTGAGGCTGTATCAGAAAAGTGATTACCCCCCAAAAAAGAAAAGTGATTACCCATCTTCCTCCAGAAAGAACAGCTGATGGATTCAAACCAAGTACCTTTGGGTTTGCAGTGCAACTCCTTATCAACAATCCAAAAGTATTCGGTGGCACTGAGAAGGAAAAGTCTGGCGATTCACTTCATAAAGATGATATTGTGGTGGCTTTCAACTCTTGGTGACTCCATGTGACGGAGTAGACCTGTCCCACAGGGTTTTCTGGGATGCTGTTTCTACAGGAGCAGAATCTGTCTTCCTGAGGAGAGCTTCTGGGCGGGCTTAAACCAGCAATCTCTCAGTTAACAGTAAAGTACTTAACCATTGTGCAACCAGGGCTCCTAGCTCTGTAAAGATTACAGCAAAAAAAACCCTCAAAAACCCTACAAGCAGTTCTGCTGCATATTGCATGAGTCATCATAAGTGGGAATTTACTTGAGGGCAACAATTTTGGGGGATTTTTTTTTATTATGGAACTGAGTGATGCAATGGTTAATGTGTTCAGCTGTTGACCGAAATGTTGGAGATTTGAGTCCCCACTGAGGCATCTCAGAAGAAAGACCTGGTGATCCACTGGCAAAAACTCAGCCATCGAAAATGCTAAGGAGCTCAATTCTACTACAGGGTCACCACGAGTCAGAATAACTCAACAGCACATGTTGTGATTATTATTATTATTATTGTTGTTGTTGTTGTGTGTCATTGAGTCACCTGCAACGCATAGTGACCCTACATACAGTAGCTCTGCACCCTGCCCTAACCTGAGCCAGTCTCACTGATTCCGACACACCTACCCCCATTGCCCCAGTTACTGTATCAATCCATCTTATCTGGGGTCTCCCACCCTTCCAAGCATGATGTCCTCTCCGAGACTGGTCCCTCCTGGCTACATGCCCAAAGGATGTGAGACAGAGTTTCAAATCCTTGACTCCCAGGAGAAACTTGGTTTCACCATCTCCAATAGAGACCTGTTTATTCTCTTGATGGCCCATGATAGGTTCAAGACTCTTCTCTAGCACCACCACTCAAAAGTGTTGATTCTTCTGACATCCTTAGTCATTGTCCAGCTCTCGGATACGTTGCAAGTAATTGTGAGTACCTTGGTCTGGATCAAATGCACCTTAGTCTCTAGACTGATACCATTACTTTGGAGAGGTCTCTGACAGCAAACTTCTCCTATGCAATTAATATTTTGATTTCTTAACTGCTGGTGCCAAGAGTGTTGACTACAGAGCCAAGCAAGCTGAAATTAACAACCTCAATCTCTTCTCCATTCATCATAGTACTGCCAGTTGGCCCAGTGATGAGAATCTTTATCTTCTTGATGTTGAGCTTCAATCCATATTGAAGACTTCAGAAAGCCTAGAAAAGAATTATTATTATTATTATTATTATTTTCTGTTTTCTTATATTTCTATCCCAGGTCAGGTGCTAGGATCCAGCAGGTGAACAAGATGCCTGTTATAGAGGGGACTGACAGGGCAGGGAGGAATTTGGTGCTTTCTTGTTGTGTGACCTCAGACCACTTGGCTCTTTGGGCCTCAGTTTCCTTGTCTGTCAAATCCAGACACTCTCCTTACTCACTAGAGTAATTGGAAGGACTAAATGCGATGATGCATACAAAAGCACTTAGGAAGGTTAAACCACAGCCATGGAGAAGGAGGAGGAGGAGGATTTCTGGGAACTGGGAAGGAGGGAAGGTTCCCAAATTCTTGGGGTTTCTGAACTCATTTTGTTCTGGATTTTCTCATCACACTTTGTCTGAGGGAGTAAAGAGGGGAATCACATCATCTCCCTGCGTTGATTCCCAAGCTCAGCCCAGGCTCAGAGTTAGGGATTGTGGTTTTGCTAATAGTAATGACTAATGATTACTGAGGGAACTTTGGTGGCTTAATGGTAAAGAGTTGTGCTACCAGCCCAAAGGCATGCAGTTCAAATCCACCAGAAGCTTTGTGGGTAAAAAGATGGACAATCTCCCCTGTGAACAAATCCCTCTGATAAGCCACTGGAGGGTCAGCTGTGAGTCTGCTCCAGCTTGACAGTATATAAAAACGATTATTGAGTCCTCACTACGATTGGAGTGGCTTCCAGCTCATAGTTGTCCCAACATCAGCTTTCCAAGGCTATAAATCATCATAGTAGGAAATGGCCCATCTTTCTCCTACAGAGCTATTGTCAGATTCCAACCACAGAGGGGCATACAATTAGTACACACATTGTGTCTTGCTAAGGACCACACCACCGGAGTTCCCTGACAACACTCCCTCCATACTAGGGTTCTAAGTTCTAAGTGTTTCCTGTGTACTCACTCATTTTATCCTCATAATGTTATACACATTGCACTTAACAAATACTTGGTCCTCCTGACAAGCCCATGAGGGAGCCTAGTGGGTAGGGAGTTGCACTGCCAATGTTAAAGACTGGTGGTTCAAATCTACCAGCTGCTCTGAGGGAGAAAGCTGGGCAATCTCCTCCTGTGCAATTTATCACCTCTGAAAACCCAGTGGAGGGTCAGCTAGGAGTTGGTTCTGACTCGATGGCAATGATTTTTGAGGTTTTTGACACACTCAAGAACTATTATTTACCCCACTCTCCAGATGAAGAAATTGAGGCATAGAAAGTTTTAATAAATTAGCCATTAGAGAAGTAAACTGTTGGAAGCAGATCTCTCTGACTCCAGAGTTTGTACCCATGCTTTGTTCAACTCGGACAATGATCTCCCAACCTTGACACTCTCAGCCTTATCTGCAGTTAGAAGGCCTTTCTCTCTGCTTTCCTTCTAGAAAAAAAAATCTCACTGGCATTGTTGTTGTTGTTAGGTGCCAACAAGTCAAATACAACTCATAGTGACCCTATAAAGAAGATCTGAACCCTGTTCTATCCTGAACCATCCTCACACTTCCTGACACACAGAGCCCATTGCAGCAGTCACCATGTCAGTCCACCCGGTTAAGGGTCCTTCTCCTTCACTCATCCTCCACCCTTCCCAGCATCATGTCCTTCTCCAAGGAACAGCCCTTCTTAGCAACATGCCCAGCGTAGGTGAGGCGAAGCGTCATGATTCTTGCATACAAAAGGCACTCCGGCTCCACCCTCTTCAAGACATAAGCTGTTCATTCTCTTGACCGTCCATGAGATGTTCTGTGCTCTTCTCCAACACCACAGCTCAAATGTGTCACTGGCATTGAGTCAATTCATATTCATAACAACCCTACAGGGAAGACCTGGAGAACTGCCTCATCGAGTTTCCAAGGCTGTAAATGTTTACATACAGGAGCAGAGTGCCACATCTTCCCACAGATGCTTTGGACTGTTGAGTGCCAACAGGACTTTATTTTATTTTTTAAATTTTCATGATTTATCAGCTTTATTAAGGAAGTCAAAGGATATAATTTAGGTTGGTAGTAGAATACAATCACTCAGTCAGGACAGTTTCTGAAATGTGCTTTCAGGCCCCTCTGCCTTCAATCGTACAGCTTTAAACCAGTGTTACAAAGTTCTTGTTGTTGTTGATTGCCTTCAAGTCGAGCATGATTCATAGCAACCCCATGAACAAAAGGCCTGAAGCCCTTCCACAACCATCAGCATTTATCAAAGCTCAGAGACTTTCCAGAGGCTGTCTACCCCAAGTCCCCCAACAAACTTGAGTGAATGATCTTAGCTCTGGCTCTGTGGAGTAGAGGTCCCAAGGCCAGCTCTGTCTCATGTCAAGTCTCTAGTTCTTCGCTGCAGCGGCTGTTGCTGCTGCTTGAGTGGCACAGGGATCTTTGGCCTCACACATTCTGAATTCTCTGCTGCTTCTTTGCTCGTGGTGCCACCAGGATTTCTCATCTGGACAGGTTCCTAATATTCCCCATCAGGAAGGCCTGCAGCTCCCTCCAGACTAGGAGACAATTCAAGCGGTAATTCCAGGTGGGGCTCCAGGGTGGGAAGGGACTCCTCCTTCACTTTTTCATTTCAATCAACAGTGACATTCTTTTGTTGTTAACCTCTCTTACCTTCTTATCATACCAACCTGGACCCACTGCACAATAAGACCAGACCATTGTGATCCATGAGGTTTTCATTGGCTGGGGTTTTTTTGTAGATCACAATCACCAGGCCTTTCTCCCTAGCCTTTGTTATTATTGCTGTTGTTGTGGTGGTTTGCATGAAAGTTTATAAAACAACTTGGTTTTTTGTTCAACAGTTATTCACATTTTTTACACTAATTCATCACCCACAATGTCATTGCATTTCCCTCCACTTCCTGTCATTTTCATCTTCATTATTCCTTATATCCAACCTCTCTCTGCCTTCTGAGTTTTATCCTTAAACACATAAATGCTGCTTTTATGACCAAAGCTCCAATGCTCTATGCTCTCAGATCCAAAATGTGAACTTAGTGCTGCTGGGTTGGTTTTGGCTCCCAGTGACCCTCCTTTGGATTTCTGAGGCTACAAACCTTAACAGAAAGACACTCCGTATCTTTCTCCCTCAGAGTTGCTTGAGGATCTGAGGTGCTGAAAGTGTGCTGCCTTTTGGGTACAGACTACACCACCAGAGCTGTTGTTATGTTATGTGCCATCGAGTCGCTTGCAACTCGTAGAGACCCTATGTACAACAGCCCTAAACTCTGCTCTGTCCTGTGCCAATTGCACTGTCTCTGACACTCCCATCCCAATTATCCCAGTCACTGAATCAATCCACCTCATAGAGGGCCTTCCCCTCCTGTGCTGTCCCTCCACCCTCCCAAGCATGATGTCCTTCTCCAAGGACCGGTCTCTCCTCACAACATGTCCAAAGTATGTTAGATGGAGACTCAGAATCCTTGCCTCCAAGGAGCTACCCCATTTAACCCTTTCTAGGACGAATCTGTTTGTTTTCCTAGCAGTCCATGGTATTCTCAATACTCTTCTCCAGCACCACAGCTCAAAGGCATCAATTCTCCTCCTATCCTCTTTGGTCATTGTCCAACTCTCTGATTCATAACAAGTGATTGCAAAGACCATGGCCTGTATCAGATGCACCTTAGTTTCCAGAGAGACACCATTGCTCTTCAGTACTTTGGAGAGGTCCCTAACAGCAGACTTTCCCATGGCAATGTGCCTTTTAATTTCCTGGCTACTGGTGCCAAGAGTGTTGACTGTGGAGCCAAGCAAACTAAAGTTGTGTACAATCTCAATCTCTTCACCATCCATCCTGATGTTGCCAATTGGTCCAGTGGTGAGAATCTTTGTCTTCTTGACATTGAGCCTCAATCCGTATTGTAGGCTGCAGTCCTTGACCAGAGCTAGTCAGTCTTAATCTAGAATAACTACCAACACCTATTCAACTTATTAGTGACACACTGACAGCTGGCTGTGGCTACACTAAGATGCACTGGCCAGGAATTGAACCCAGGTCTTCCACATGGAAGGCAAGAACTCCACCGCTGAATCACCACCATTCTTGAAGGAGTAGAGGCAGTGGGATGAGAGAGAACTAAAAAGAATTCAGAAGTACCTACTCTGTGCTGCTGGTACCAAGTGTGACGATTGTTGATCCAAGGAAGATGGCATCATTGACAGCTTCAATCCCTTCTCCATCTATCATGATGTTGACTGCTGGTCCTGTGGTAAGGATCTGTACAGTCAGTGAGCCCCTTGGAGATAGAGATGGCAAATCTTCATCTTTCATACTTTGGATATGTAGCTAGGCAAGGAAAGCTATTCATTGGAAAAGGCAAAGGACATCATGCTTGGAAAGATGAGAAGGCCAGCGGAGAGGAAGACCTCCAATGAGATGGATTGACACAGTGACTTCCGCAATGAGCTTGGGGTGTCAGAAATAATAAGGATGGCAAAAGATAGGGCAGGGTTCAGGTTGGCTCTTCAGAGGGTCACTATGAGTATGCAACATGACGGCCTCTAACAACAACAAAAACAAGAACAACTATGTGCTAGCCACTGGAGTGTCTTGTTTATCTTAATAGGTAACTTTTATTGTGTGATTATCGTGTGCCAGGGACTATTCCTTGTTATGTTTACCCATGTTCATTTGTTTAATCTTCACAACAATCCTAACAGGTAAAAAGTGTTATTCTACTGCACGAGGAAGGAGGCAGTGAAAAACAAGTTAATTCACATTTCCAAGATCACAGAGTCCAGAATCTTTTAGGCTTTTTTTATTATAAGAAATACATTTCATTTCATTAGCAACACACACACAAAGATTAATTCAGAAGACAGTACTTTACTATGTGTGGTACACACTGTTATTTTCTGCTCTATTTTGCTCTGTTTTATTTTTGCTTAAATCCTGGTCGTGACCCACTAAATTGATTTCACAACCCAAATGAGTCACCACCCACAGTCTGCACGGCACTGAGTCATAGCTCGAAGTGTCAAGGCCAGGATTCAAACCCAAGCAACAGGCTCCAGAGCCTAATCTCTTGGCATGAAGAATGGCTGGGAAAGGGAAGATAGGGACATCCAAGATTGGGCCTGTGCAAATAAGGAGAGCAGAGGCATCCTGTCTTCCCTGCGTCCCAGCACCAGATAACATAAAGGTCACTATCTTTGCCATTGGAATGCAAACTCACCAGCAGAGACATTCAGAAATTCTTTTACTTTATCTTCACAGCAAGTCTATGAAGAAAGCAGAGCTAACTAGGAACAGACTCAGGCAGGTTAAATTATCTGAAGAAGGTTCCTTGAGCCAGAATCAGAACCCATGTCCTGCTGTCCAGCCCAGGAACTCTTCCACCCCCTCCAAAGCTCATCTGGAATGATAATGGTGGTGATGGTAGCAGAGGTGTCCAATGAGGACTGTGGAGGAATGAATGGTGATGGACCAGTATTAATGGAAGTGGGATGCTAACAGGGCTAGTGTTGGTATTGAAGGTTGTGGCAATGGTGGGACATGGGACAAAGGTCGTGGTGCTGACAGTGGGGATGATGGTGACAATATCAGGGCTGGTGAAGATACTTGGGGTTGTACCAGTGGTGAACCACGTGGTGGAAGTAACAGTGATGACAGTGATAACACGGTGGTGTGATGGTATCAGGATTGGGGGTTGTACCAGTGGTGGAGTGGTGGTGATGTGGGTCATGGTGATGAGAAAAGTAATGACAATAATAATAATTTATAATAATGATGTTGCAGTGCTGGTGGGACCAGTAAGGGGAAGGTTGCAATGAGAGCACAGTGACCTCAGCAGTGATAGTGCTGCCACAGCACTCCCCTTCCCAAGTTCATGTGAATCCCCTCTTCTCCCTTCCCCCTTCCTTAGCACTTTCCTGAGCACCTGGACCACTTTGCCGAGAACATGGAAGACTTCTCCAATGACCTGTTCAGTAGCTTCTTTGATGATCCTGTGCTGGACGAGAAGAGTCCCCTCTTGGACATGGAATTGGATTCTCCCACCCCGGGCATCCAGGCTGAGCACAGCTACTCTCTGAGCGGTGACTCCGCACCTCAGAGTCCCCTCGTGCCCATCAAGATGGAGGACACCACCCAAGGTAAGAGGTAGGAAGGGCCCAGTGACGGCTCAGTCCAGATATCCAGGAAGGAAGGGTTTAGAGGGGCTACAGTGGGGAACCTACATGCTGAGACTCTGAGAGGCCCTCAAATGAGTCATCATTTACAAACTCCTTTCATGGGGTGCTGCTCTCCGACTTTTTAAGATCCCCAAAACCAGACCCGTATAATAAACACTTCTCTAAAAGGTCTTCACTGATGACATAAGTCAGAGGCATCAGGTGGTACCCAGACCAGCAGAATCAGCATCACCTGGAACTTGTCAAAAATGCTAATTCTCACATCCTCCCCCACAACTTAGCAAAGGAGCCTGATGGGGAGGCCCAACCTTCCAGGTGATCCAGAGGCATCTCAAGTCTGAGAGCCACTGACACAGAGGGAGCAGTTTAGGTGGTAAAATCATAAATGTGGACAAGTTACAACTCCAAAATCTTACTGCCTCTCATTGTGATGCCCTCTAAGAGGCTATTGGAGTTTGGGAGGAGACCTTTGCACTATGCTTTTATTCCTGAAAATGAGGTACCCCAAAGCACTCCTTTCCACCAGCCCCTTCCCACTTTAAAGCAAAGGACACACTGAGTCCTACTTCTCAGGTTATCAGTTTTCAAGAACTCCAGACTATTTCCACCTAGAAATGACCGCTGGGGCATTTCCTCAAATACACATGGTCTCAGCTCCATCATTTTGACATGGACAGCCCTCGTGGCCTCTGTAAGCCTCCAATTCTTATCAACAAACAGGAATAATAAGCATTTCTATAGCACCACCCAGCTGGCAAAGCATCTTCAAGTTAATGATGTCATTTATTTCACACAACAGGCAAAAAGTGACACTAATTTTCTGTTGTAATCACCTGTTGAACAATTTCTTAAAAAAAGAGGCTTAGGAAAACTGAGTTGTCTAGGTTACAGTAAAAGGCAGAACAGAAATGTGGGATTGATATAAACCCTTGATTAGAAATCTCACACCCTTGCTTTGGCCTCATTTCACCAACTTCAATGGGCAGCAAGGGAACTAGCCTTAGTGTATATCCTGTTGCCTCCACTGGCTGCTGTGTGACTTAGGCAAGTTATTTAACCTCTCTGAGCTTATATTTCCCCAACTACAAAATCACAATACTAGGCACTTTTAAAATTTTTTTTTATTTTAATGAAAGTTTATAAAGAACTTGGATTTCCATTCATTCATTGTTGCACATTTTCCTCTCTGTCCACTCTCCCTGCCTCACCCCCCCACCCCCCCCCCCCCACCCCAGTTCACTTTTTTCTTTGGAAAAAAAACTTCTTTCACTGTTATACTGTCCTGTACCCCTGCCTGGATCACTTTACTATGCAACTCTTATTCCTTTTATACAGTTCTCTCCCTCATCTGTTTCAATGCTGTGTACATTATTTATCTCCTCTTTTCTTAGTTTCCCCCCAGCCTCCATATCAGTCGTGTTCTGTACCATTGGCATTATGCAGTATTTGTCTTTTTGTGACTGAGATATTTCACTCAGCATAATGTCCTCCATGGACACCTATTTTGTATAATATTTCATGAGTTCTTTGTTTTTCAGTGCTGCATAATATTCCATTGTTAGAATATACTATGGTTTCTCTAGTCATTTGTTGATGGGCACTTGGGATGTTTCCAATTCTTTGCTGTTGTGAACAAAGCAGCACTAAACATGGTGTGCATAATGCTATGTACTTTTGAGAGTTCAGGTCAGGTTTAAAACTTTTATATGTGTGGTACCCAGCTCAGTGCCCAGCACAAAACGCACATCAACAATTAGTGTCTGTTTTCATGTTGATACATGTTACATTCCTGACATGGAGCTGAGGACTAAATATGCACAATTTTTTAATGACTTAAAAATTTTAAAAATAATACTACATGATTATTTTCATTGTAAAGAGCCCTGGTATTGAAACAGTTAAGCACTCCATTGCTAACTGAAAGGTCAGTGGTTCAAACCACCCCATTTGCTCTGAGGGAGAAAAGACCCACCCATCTGCTGCCATACAAACCACAGCCTGGGAAACTATGAGACAGCACTGCCCTGTCATCAAGGGTCAAGACTAGATGGCATATAAGAACATTTTCATTGTGCATCTAAAAACCCTGTTAATGCTATGAATGGTTAAAACAATGAAGATGATGTTTCTTCCTCTTTCCCCCTCCAGGGGACAATGATCTTGAGCAAGTTCTTGGTTTTCTCATCCATAAAATGGGGAGAATAACTGTACGTGCCCCAAGGGGTTGTTGGGAGGAGGAAATATGGTAATTATGTGTCGAGGGCTTTGCACAAGAATGTGAACTGTTTCTAGATTCTCTGAGATTCTGCAGAGGCCAAGACAGGACTTGGTCTCACCCCTGATGGGGCAAGGACATCTTCTGGGTTTTTCAGTGGCTCCAGGGCTTGCAGCTGCCATACCTCAGTGCTTAGATCTCAGCCAAGCTTCTAGGGGCCTCCCCGTGAGGAAGGGTGGGGATATGGGGTAGATCCCCTCCAGGCCAGCCCAGCTGCTCCTCTCTGGCCACCCCAAATCTATTTTTAAAGCAATTTGTCTGTGGGCCCTTTGCAGGGGGCAGCTTCCCGGAGGCCAGTGGCCTGGTCCTATAATTTGGGAAGATAGTGGGTATTCCTGGAACCCAGAGACGGCCTGTGGCCCACAGTTGGGCACGAAGGCTCCCAGGCTGGGTGGGGCCTGGCCTCCAAAGCAGGTTCAGGCAGCCAAGCCTCTGACCCTTCTCTCCACCCACAGTGGGTTCCTAAAGCCCGTCCAGCTCCTTACTATATGCTCCCCTTTCCCCACATTCCTGTCTGCATGTAAGGACCTCTGAGAACAGAGCTGATGGGGATGAGGATTGCACACATTGTGATTTGGGCTGCTAGCCCAAAGGTTGGTGGTTCGAGTCCACCAATCCTGGAAACCTGATGTTGTTGTTTTTATGAGCCATAAAGTCAGAATTAACTCACAGCTGATCCTCAAGTGGATTTTCCGAGGCTGTAGATCACACAGGAGCAGACTGGGTTGGTGGTGCAACTCCTGACCACTAGGACACCAGACCTCCCTGGAAACCTAAGTGAGGGCCGCTTGGAGTTAAAATTCACTTGATGGTAGTGGGTTTACGTTTTTTGTTTGAGTTTGTATTATTTTGATTTATCTTCTAGACTCTCGGGTGGTACAAACCGTTAACATATTGGGCTTCAAGTCAAAAGGTGAGAGGTTCTAGTACACCCAGAAGTACCTCAGAAGAAAAACCTGGACTCGTTTTTCAAAAAAACCCAGCCATTGAAAACCCTGTGGACACACTGTTCACCCGAATTCAGTCCACAGTAGCTGGTTGGTTGGTCCCTTTTCTCACTTTCTATGTGAAGAACTAAGTATAAGTCTCAGAGAAATTCAGCAACTTGTCTAGGCATACCCAGTCAGTCAGAGGGGTCTAGGTCTGTTGACCAAGCGTAAGCTGTTGAAGTAAATGAATGCCCTCACCTGCCCGCCTCATAAGCGGCCCTTTGTCCTTTCCTGTCCCCTTGCTGGTGCACCCCAACACCTGTCCAGTGTCCAGTCCAGAAAAGCTTCTGGGGCCGGAGGGGTTTGAGCCTTCTGCTCCAGGGAGTCCCTGAGCCTGGGTCCTGCCCCTCCCCCCAGACATGGAGCATGGAGCGTGGGCGCTGGGGCACAAACTGTGCTCCGTCCTGGTGAAGCAGGAGCAGAGCCCGGAGCTGCCCATGGACCCTCTGGCCGCCTCTTCAGCTATGGCCCCCGCTGCCGCCATGGCTACCACCCCGCTGCTGGGCCTCAGCCCTCTGTCCAGGCTGCCTGTCCCTCATCAGGTGAGCCTGGGGACTATTTGTTGGGGCGGGGGAGGGAAGAAGTATGGTAGGTCAAGGATGGGAAGAACTATCCAAGAACCTGTTCGTCTCAAGACTCTGAACAAAGAGCAATGGCAGTCCAGGATGGGGGCGGGGCCAATGTTCGTCTCAGTGCTGTGGGCGGAGCCAATGTTGGCCTCAGTTCTGATGGCAGAGCCAATAGCATCCCTAGGTTTAGGGGCGGGGCCAATGTTAGGGCACTGAGGGTGGGGCCAGTGTCAGTTGCAGGACTGGAGGTGGGGTCAAGAGTTATAGTACTATGGGCGGAGCCAATATTAGCCACAGGCCTGAGGGCAGAGCCTATAGCATCTCTAGGTTTAGGGGCGGGGCCAATGTCAGTCCCAAGAGTGGAGGCGGGGTCAATGTCAGTCTCAGGACTGAGGGCAGAGCTAGTATCAGCTCCAGGTCTATGAGTAAAGCCAATGTTAGTCTCAAGACTAAGGGCGGGGCTTCCAGGGGGGCTCCTCGATGGCAGGTAATACCCAGCCCCCCCAACCCCTCCACCCCTTCACATCCTACAGCCACCTCGCTTCCCTCACTATCCTAGCCAGAGCACAAATCCCAACTCCATCAGAGTAAACGGAGGCCCTCACTGTGTGCAGAAGAAAAGCTTGCAATGAGTAGAATTGAGGCTTTTCAGCCATGGAAAGAGCTCAGACCACTTAGTTTTCTCAAAGCTTCAGGATTTTGAATAAAGCTCAAAATAGAATTTGAAAAATTAGACTCTATTTCTGTTTACATTTATGTTGTTGTTATGTGCTGTCAAGTCGCCTGTGATGCTATGTACAACAACCCTAAACCCTGCTCTATACTGTGCCGATCTTACTGTCTCCGACACACCTACCCCCAATTACTCCAGTCACTGAATCAATTAATTTCATTGAGGGTCTTCCTTTCCTGCGCTGTCCCTCCACCCTCCCAAGCATGATGTCCCTCTCCAAGGACTGGTCCCTCCTTGCAACACGTCCAAAGTGTGTCAGCTGAAGCTTCAGAATCCTTGCCTCCAAGGAGCAGCCTCATTTAATCCTCTCCAGGATGAACCTGTTCATTCTTTTAGCAGTCCATGGTATAATCAATACTCTTTTCCAGCACGACAGTTCAAAGGCATCAATTCTCCTTTTATCATCTCTAGTCATTGTCCAACTCTGATGCATAGCAAGTGATTGCAAAAACCATGGCCTGTATCAAGTGGACCTTAGTCTCCAGACTGATATCACATTGCTCTTCAGTACTTTGGAGAGGTCTCTGACAGCAGACTGTCCCAATGTAATATGTCTTTTTATTTCCTGGCTGCTGATGCCAAGAGTGTTGATTGTGGAGCCAAGCAAAAAAAAAAAAGACAAACTGTTTACAATCTCACTCTCTTCACCATCCATCACGATGCTGCCAATCAGTCCAATGGTGAGAATATTTTTAACCAATGCTCTTAGGCCAAATCCTCCCCCTGATGAATGCATGGATCATGTTCAGCTACAAACCTCAACTTGATGCCTAAATTCTGGAACTATGAGGTCCAGACCCCTGGTCCCTGAGGAAGTTCCTCACTTGTGCTCTGAGGATGTTGTCTCTATTCTCTTCCTACCTCAGCTTTCTCTGTAAAATGGGAGAGTGGTTGGTCAAACCCACCAGGTATTCTGTGATAGAAAGATGAGACCATTTGCTTCAGTCAAAATGTACAGCCTGGGAAATCCTGTGGAGTGATATTCTACTCAGGCCTGTAGAGTCGCTGTGAATCAGAATCAGCTCAATGACAGCAAGTTTGGGTTTGGTTTTGGTGCCACTTCTAAAGTGTTCCTAACCCTATACTGTGATCCTACACCCTAGAGATAGAGAAAGTGGCTGCCTCTGCCCTCTGCTGGCCACACAGCTCACCTGATCAAACTTGATGTGGCCAGAAAGGTCAGCCCCTCTCGACCCCTTTACTGACCTAAATGATCAAGAAATGGCTATAGATGTGCAGGATCTTCTGGCAGCATCTCCTGACGTGGCTCATTGACTCCTCAGGTGTGGGAGGTTGAGTGTGTGCCTCAGATAAGGAAACTAGGCTCAGGTCGGTCATCTCAGCCAAAATCACATGGGCAGGAGCAGCAGCATTGCGACCCTGGCTCAGCCCACTAGCGTCCAAAAGCCTACATTCTAGTGAAACCACAACAACCTCGTACAAAACATGGGAAACAAGTGTTAGCACTGTGTCAGAAACATCCAAGGGTTGTCACCATTCTATATCTTAGTCCCTTCATCTGTCCCTGGGCAGTGCTGGATAAAGGTCTGTAGCTCCCAAGTTCCCTTCCAACTTGACCTTTCCATGACTCTTACCTAAATTTGGGACTCTGATGTCCCACCTACAATACACTGGCCGCTCTCTGCTGGCTACAGACCAGTTGCTCAGAGAACACCACTGATACATTTGCTAGTCCTATCATGTGTGAAGTCATATGCATTCCTGAAGTCTTTTCAAGAACAAGCTATGATATAAGTGAATAGACATACATCATGTTAAAGTGTTAGTGTCATTCCAACAGCTCCTTCCTTCATACCAACTAAGAATTCCTTATGGCCTCACATGCCCTTGTTTATAATCAGCCCCTGCCCAGGGGACCATTAGAATCCCCTGGTTTCCTTTCCCAACGCTCTGCCTCCAGCACACAGCTCTAAACGCTGGATGCACTGACCTCTAATCTCCAGATGTGCCTTCTGTCTCTGCCTTTGCAGATGCACTTATCTCCTCTTGGAATCCTCTGCTCTCAGTCACTGCCTGCTTCATCCTTCATCTGCAATGCTCCTATTCAGACTTCAATTGCTCAGGGCGCATAGTGCCAGTTAATGCCTCCTTCTTCTGTTACCACGATTACTATTTATTACAAGACTCATTACCATTCTATTGTTACCAATCTGCGAGCAATGAATATGAGTTAAAACACTGCATCTTATCTTCCTGCATATCAAGGCTTACCTGGTCTTCACAGTGCAGAACCAGCATCCACAGGAGGATGACCCTGTCCTTGGAACCACGGGCAGCTCTCCTTTAAGCTGCACTACCTGGCCACCCTTCCCTTCTAATCTGTTAGTCATGCTTTGGCTTATCCAAGCACTTGAGCCCACAACCCAGCTGTGAGCAGGGCAGACTGCTAGCCTCAGGGAAGGAGATGAAGTGAATGATCTGGTAGCGGCAGCCCCAGGAGGCAGCTGATGGAGCTGGATTTCTCTTCCTCAGGCCCCAGGAGAGATGACACAGCTGCCAGTGATCAAAGCGGAGCCCCAGGAGGTGAACCAGTTCCTCAAAGTGACACCAGGTAAGTGCATCCAGGGGAGGGGCTCTTCACCTCTCTAGTCCCAGGCAACCAGCATCCCTACTGCCTCACTCTGTCCCATCTTTCTCCTTACACGTGCCCACTTAAGCAGGGAAGTCTGGGAAGGCACCACCACATCCTTCTAGGCTCGGCACAAGGTTGCCTCCTGGGGGAAGTAGTGCTTCAGGTTCTCAGCCGTTCTGTGCTGCCCTGGGAGCTCACCTTGCACTGAGTCTTCTGTCCAGGTCTCTCTGGCACCTCTTCTCAACCACCTGTTAGGTTCAGACACAATCAGATTAGTAGAACAGTGTTTCTGGCTGGCCTGCCAAGAGCCCAACACTGGGGTCCTCTGCCCTTGAAATTAAAAATAGAAGCCCTGGGGTGGTGATAGCAGAACACTTTGGAGTGGAAGGAAGAATGGAACTGCTTACTGCCTTAATGCCATGGTTCCAGTTTTGGTTAATGACCACAGTCATTCCTGATACTGTCCAAGCTTGGGGGAGGGTTGTGTGTGAAGGCTTAAAGACAGAGGTAAAGGAGGGACCCCAAGATTGTGGTATCCAAGCCAGCAACGAAGCTTATGGGAGCCAGGTGTCTGTGGTGTCAGAGATGGTGGCTTCTGGGATGTCAGTCATCTTGCTCACCCCACAGGAGGGCATTGGTGTTACAGCAAGGTCAAAGCCAAGTGCTCCATCAGGGCAGATTCATGCTAAACTGCCAAGTCCAAGCTGGGGCTTCACGCTATTAACCAGGTCTCCACTGCTCTCCCCAGAGGACCTGGTACAGATGCCACCAACGCCCCCCAGCAGCCACAGCAGTGACAGCGACAGCTCACAGAGTCCCCGCTCTCTGCCGCCCTCCAGCCCCATCCAGCCCATGGCCCGCTCCTCCACGGCCATCTCCACCTCTCCTCTCCTCACCGCCCCTCACGTAAGGAGCTGGGGGTGGGCTGACACTGGAGCAAGGGAAGTGAGTGAATCTACCCTGACTCACTGACCAGTGGGAGGGGCCTGGGGAACCCCAAACCTGATACCTACTCATCAGGCAGTGGGGCCTGCCTGGTCAATGGGAATAAACATCTTTCCATCCAGCTTCAGCCTCAGGGTGAAAAGGAAATGGAGATGGACCCCCAAAAGGCCTGTGAGGCCCACATCCCACATGATTGCAGGGACAGGATTAGAGCTTGACATTCCTGAACCCCAGAGATGGTCCAGGCTGCCTTCAAGGAGAACTATTTGGGGTGCAGTCATCAGATAGGCCAGAGACGTGTGAGGAGATCTGAGGCGGTGCTGTGGAGGGAATTTTGGGGCTGTGGATAGGATCTGAGGAGCCCCCATCCCCACCAATGCCCCAAGTGACTAACTTGAAGGGCTCCTAGTACCACTCAGCACTTTTTACTTATTATTATACACCAACGAGTTGGAACAAACCCATAGCTGACCCCCCCAACAGGTTTTCAGAGTCCGTAAATCACATGGGAACTGACTGCCAATCTTTCTCCCATGGAGTAGCTGGTGGATTCAAACCCGTTAGGCCACCAGAGCTCAATTCCAACTTGTCATTACCCCTTAAGGTAGAATAGAAATCCTTGAAGGGTTTTCTGGTTGCCCTTTTTATGAGAAGAGATCGCCAGGTCTTGCTCTCACAGAGCCACTGGGTGGATATGAAACACAAACCTTTCAATTAGTGACTCCTAAGGGCACTTTAAAAAAACAAATAAAAACAAAACACTAATTTATTTACAAAATTTGAATACATTGTTTTTCAGACCAGATTTTTCCAATTTCCCTCATCCCCACCCATCAAATTATGCAACCCCATGATCCTATGATTAATTTCCCCCAACCCTGCACCTTCTCATCCCTCTGCTTCTGTCCCCCCACCTTGGATCCTCATACTCATTCTATAATAATAGTTTTATGCAACATTTATCCTTGTGGGACTGAGTAAGTTCACTCAGCATAATGCTCTCTAGTCCCTTCCAAGTTAGGTAAAAATTTACAAAATCATTGCTCCTGCGTGCTGCGTAGTACTCCATCATGTGAATGTACCATAATTTCTCAATCCATTCAATTGTGGTTGAACATCTGGCCTGTTTCCAGTTTCCATATTCTTGCAATGGTGAATAACACTGCTATGAACATTGGTGTATAAGTCTCCATTTGTGCCTCAGTTCTCATTTTCTCAGGGTACATTCCAAGCAGAATAGCTGGGTCATAGGGAATTTCTATGTTCAGCTTCACACACACACACACACACACACACACACACACGATGGGTAATGTGTCTATGTCATAACAAGGTTTAAAGGGTGGCACATGTCGAACACGCAATCATCATGCTTATGAACCAGAAAAGGATCTCGGTTCAGCTTTTTGAGGAAGCACCAAACTGCCTTCCAGAATGGTTGTACAATTTTACAATCCCTAAGGGCATTTTTGACACTTGTTATTGGGTTTTATTCACATCTGCCCCTTAGAGTTGAGTACCTTGCAGCTAGGAAACAGCAGAGCTTGACCTTGAACCCTGGTCTGCCCAGCTCCCAACCACGTGTCCTACTTCCTACAGAAGTTACAGGGGACGTCAGGGCCACTGCTTTTGACAGAGGAGGAGAAGAGGACCCTGATCGCGGAGGGCTACCCCATCCCCACGAAACTCCCCCTCACCAAAGCAGAGGAGAAGGCCTTGAAGAGGGTCCGGAGGAAAATCAAGAACAAGGTAAGACCTCGGGGGTTCTTTGGAAGATGAAGCCTCTGCTTCCCTGATGATGCCAACCCCAAAACTGGGGATCCCAGGATGTGGCTATGTGACAGTAATTACCCCTGTTTGGGGGCCTCCCTTTCTAGATCTCAGCACAGGAGAGTCGCCGTAAGAAGAAGGAGTATGTGGAGTGTCTAGAAAAGAAGTAAGCATCTCAGGACCAGTGAAGGATCTGAGCCCACTCCCCAGGCCTCTCCTGGGACGCCACAGGCAGGGCCAGTGGGGCAGGGGACCTGGGACACTGGGGCAGGCAGACATGGACAGGGCTGAGAGAACAGTGGTGAGTTGTAGGGCTGCCCTTGACCCTGAACCTGCTTGACCTCCACAGGGTGGAAACATTTACATCTGAAAACAATGAATTGTGGAAGAAGGTGGAGACCCTGGAGAATGCCAACAGGTGGGTGAAGCCTCCTCCGTACTTCCCTCCCTATGCCCTTTTCAGCTGGCCCCTAAGATAGGCCCTGGCATAGCACTGGGAGGCAGGAGCAAGGAGAGAAGACTGAGTTCCAGATGGTAAAGGCCAGGGATCCTACAGCCTAAGAACTCTTCCAGCCTGCCTCTCCCTGTCTTCCCATCCTCCCCTGCACGTGTCCTCCCTGCTGCATGATACTGGAGACGGCAGGCAGGCCTGGTGAGAGTCTTCAATGAGATTGTGATAGCCAACAGAGGTGAGCCGAGCAAGGTGCCCAGGCCCACAGCATCAGCATCCCCTAGGAACTTGCTAGAAATGCTTCTAGAACCATGAACTCTAGGATTGCCTCAGAAATTTGTGTTGTAATAAGACCTCCAGGTCATACTAATGCACCCTAAAGTCTGAGAACCACTGGTACAGAGCCTTGCCACCCACAGCAAGCTCCCCACAGGCCACACCTGGAAGCTAGTTAGGACAGTCACCAGTGCACTGAGCTAGAATCTGCTGCTTAGAAAGACCAGCAGGTGACCTGTGGGCCCAAGGAGGTTTGAGAAGCAGGAGTGATGAGAAGCCCAGCCCTTGCCTGGCACGTGGGAGATAGGTGTCTGCACTGCTCTGGGTTCTTATTCCGCTCTGCCATTTGAGTGATCAGAGGAAATTATTAAGCCTCTCGGCGCCTCGATTTTCTTTGTCCTAATGGGACAATGGAAACGCTATCTTTTGGGCTTAAATGAGAATGTATAAATCAAAGTCTCAGCACGAGGCTGGCTTTTCATAATGCTCAGTTCATGGTAACATTTTCCCCTCTTATTTGTTGTTGTTGTGATGGTTGTCGTTATTCTGATTTTTTTTTTATATCTAGCCTCAAGCCCACAGCAGGTCTTCAGTAATTATTTGCTGGGATTAATTAAAATAACATAGACCATAGGCTGATTTATATAGTAGTATTCAAAGTGTACTTTTTCTTTCTTTCCTTCACCCTGGGCTCTTTCAAGGGGATCCAGCTACTGCCCTGATTCACCTAGAAACTTGTCCCAGGGGCCTGGGTGAAGTGAAGGGATCAGAGCCTCCTTCTTGGGACACCCCTTTAACGCCTCTGGCCCAGATTCCGCTCCAGCCTTTCACAGGGCCTGGCGCTTGGTGTTATCTCGCCACCTGCTGTTCATTTTGGGAACTGCAAGTCCCACCTGTTGCCCCTGGATGGACTACAGTAATGGTTCAACACTCACCAAGCTCCCACTGAGCTTCTCCTGTGTGTACTGCGAGGAATACACCACGTGCGGGGGCCCGTTCTCTCCCTCAGAGAGCCCCCCAGTTAAGGGAGGAGACCAACATAGAAATTCTATCCGTTAAAAAACTTACCTGCACTGTGACCAAAAGTAAAACAGCAATAAAATGAACACAAATAATAACAAACAGATTCATCGTAGAGAGGATTAAACCAAGCTGCTCCTTGGAGGCAAGGATTCTGGGGCTTTGTCTGACATACTTTGGACATGTTGCCAGGAGGGACGGGTCCTTGGAGAGGGACATCATGCTTGGGAGGGTGGAGGGACAGCGCAGGAGGGGAAGACCCTCTATGAGATGGATTGATTCGGTGACTGGGGTAATCGGGATGGGTGTGTCAGAGGCGGTGCGGTTGGCGCAGGATAGAGCAGGGTTTAGGGCTGTTGTGCATATAGGGTCGCTATGAGTCGGAAACGACTCTACGACTCTACGGCACATAACAACAACAACAATAACAGTCACAGAATACTCACTATATTGGTCGTTGTGCTGCTAACCAAAGACCTCTTCACTCTGGTGGTTAGAACCCACCAGCTGCTCCTTGAGAGAATGATGGTCAATCTCCTCCCATGCTGTTTGTTGTTGTTGTTGCTGTTGTTGATTGCTGTCAAGTTAAGCTCGACTCATAGCAACTCTATGAGCAAAAGGCCTGAAGCCTTTCTAAAGGCCACAAAATTTCCAGATGCATGTTGTTCAGGAAGTGGATGCCACTCCTACTTCAAACCATGCAGTTTAAACTTTTGAAGCTACTAGTCAGTTCCAACTCTCACACCAATGAGTTTGAGGAGGGTTGTCTGACACCTTAGACACTACGCCAGCTTGCCCCTGCATTACCAGCCCAGGATAATGTGAGGTAGAAAGAGCCTTGCTCCCACAGCAGGTCTTTTATCTGTGCTGTTTTATCTGTCATTGGTGTATGTGTGGTAAAGAAAGAAGTCTGAACACAGCCCCTATCGGTGGTGGTAGACTCCCTCCCTCACCTGCCTTGGCCAAGAGCATCACAGATGCTCCCACAGGGTGGCCAAGGTCATCACCATGAGGCAGGCCCCAGGAGCCCTAGCCATTCCACAGATGAGCCATGCAGGAGGTGACCTTTCCTGTCTATACTGAGTCGGCCACCTGGTGTGGAGGCCAAGTCTAAAGCTAGGCCAGGTCTCCCCAGGAGAGCTCCAGGGGGCTGAGATGCCTGCTGGGTCAGAGCCTGCGGGTGACAGCTGTGCCCTCCTCAGGACCCTGCTCCAACAGCTGCAGAAACTCCAGACCCTGGTGACCAGCAAGATCTCCAGACCTTACAAGATGGCTGCCACCCAAACAGGGACCTGCCTCATGGTAGGTGCTGTTCCCTTCACCCCGGGGTCCAGGACAACTCTTCCCCAGGCTGCTTCCCTGGGTGGGCAGGCAGAGAGCTTTGAGGGATTGGTAATGTGGGCAAGCAACATCACCAGCTTAAACTATCCTAGTGCCCGTGGGGTGGTTCCAGGCCCATGACACGTTCCAGAACACAGCCTCCCCTCATTCTATGACTGCCATGATCCCTCAGCCAGGGAATGGTGGAGACGGTCCCCTGAGGAAGTGTCTTCTGTAGACTCCAAGGGAAGGTGCAGGGAGGTATAATCTTGATTCTTTCCAGAATCAATGGTGAGTCTAATCACAGGCTGAGTAAATTCCTAGAATTCAAAAAAAGTGTCCATGGTATGACAAGTCTCTGCCGGTCCCTGTTCATCTGCCCCTGAATTCTTGCCATCTGGGTGCCCCAGAACCTTCCAGACTTCTCATGTCAGATGGCAAGAATCTGGTGTCCGTGACGTTCACCTCCTCCCTTCTGGCCTCTTACCCTGGAAATTCTGCTGAGAGCCTAACATGACGTTATGGCCCCTTCCCTTCTCCCAGCCTCCGCCTGCACCTGGGCCTTCCTTTTCCTGATTGCTCCCTCCTCCCCCAGTTGAGAACCCTCTTTTTCTTTGTGGCAGAGATCAGAATGGTCTAAGCAGCCTTCCCCTTCTCTTGAGTATGCAGTGACCCCCCACATCTAGGGTGTGGATGGCACCAGAAGTCACTTACTTCAAAAAATTCCAAGCCTTTTCCACCTGTTCGTTTTGGGGGAGGATTGCTGGGGTGACTTAGGCTGCAGCCCTCCCTGTCCAGATCTGACCCCTGCTGGCTCTCAACTTCCAGGTGGCAGCCTTGTGCTTCGTTCTGGTGCTGGGCTCTCTCGTGCCCTGTCTGCCCGAGTTCTCCTCCAGCTCCCAGACTGTGAAGCAAGAGCCCATCGCCACTGACAGTGTCTACACGGCCAGTCAGAGTGAGTGCTCCCCTAGGCTCCGTCTCGGCGTGAAGCCAGACATGCAAAAGCAGCCACTCTTTGGCTTGGCATCATCTCATTGTACCAACTTGTTTTGCACATTGGGAAGACTGAGGCCTAAAGAAGGGGTGTGATGTGCTCCATATAAGTGCTCAAATCGGGATTAGCTCGCATCCTACCTGTCAGCACAAACTCTTTTGGGGAAGGAACACTTAAGAAATAAGAATGATATTCTGGGCCTTTGTTGTTTACACATCAAGTAGGTTCCGACTCACAGTGAGCCTGTTTCGATGGAATGAAGCACCACCTGGTCCTACACCATCCTTACGGTCATTGCTGTTTGAGCCAAGCGCTGCAATCACTGGGTCAATCCATCTCGTTGAGGGGCTTGCTCTTTTTTTTAATTAATATTATTTTGTTTGTGTACCATGAAATCGGATCTAACTGCTACAGGAGGAGATTGTCCCTCCTTCTCCTGCAGAGCATGTGGTAGATTCGATCTGTTCACCTCTACAATTGCAGTGCAGCCTCTTGTCACTAGGCCACCAGAGCTCACCGAGGGGCTTCATCATTTTCGCTGATCTTCTACTAAGAATGAGGTCCTCTTTCTCCAAAGCCGGGCCTCTCTTGATAAACTGTCACCATCTTTGCCTCAAAGCACGTTCAGGCTGCCCTTCCTCCAAGACAGACTTGCTGCTGCTTCTTGCAGTATTTTCTGTATCCTTCACCAATACTGTCATTCACTGGCATCAGTTCTTCTTCAGTCTTCCTTATTCATCGTCCTCATTTTGCATGCATAAGAAGCAGCTGAAAATACCATGACTTGAGGCTGGTGCACCTTAGTCCTTAAAGTGACCCCTCTGTACCTCAACACTTCAAAAAGGTCCCTTTCGAAGCAGATTTGCACAATGCCATGCAAGGCAATGCGTTGTTTGATTTCCTGGCTGCGGCTTCCGTGGGGGTGCTGGCCTCAAGCCCCATGTGCTGTGGAACCAGTTGTGAGGCCTCTGATAGGCACTGTTAGTATTTTACACCTGGAATAGGAAATGAGTGTCCACTCAAAGGCCACTTCCAGTCAGGTGGTGGTAGCTTTGTGAGCTCTGTGAGGAAGAGGACTCCGAGTCACCACAAGACCAGCAGGAAGGAGTGCTGGGAGCCTCTGCTAATGTTGGCTGAGGCAGAGGCCTGGTAGGTGAAGCAGGTGTTTGCTATCCCTGCGGGAGGTTGTGAGGTGCAGTTAAGAGGCCGGAGCTCTGGAGTTGGTCACTTCCGCCTGTGTGATCTTGAATGACTGGTACAGGAGGAGATTGTCTCTCCTTCTCCAGCAGAGCATCTGATGGATCCGAACCACACACCTCTGGAATTACAGTGCAGCTTCTTGCCACTAGGCCACCAGAGCTCACCAAACTTATGTTTTTTTTTATAAATGACAGTTTACAGATCATTTTGGAATGTCATTCAATCATTCATAGACATTTTGTTTTATAACATTAATTACAATTGATTATTGTAATTAATTTATTACACTGTCTAATCAACCCCTTCAGGAGCTCTGATGGTCTAGTTTTGAGAAACTGCACTGCAATCCAGAAGGCACTCAGTTCAAATCCTCCAACTGCTCCTCGGGAGAAGGATGGGCAATCTCCTCCCGTGTGATTTACTGCCTTTGAAAGACCTGCTGGAGGGTCAGCTATGGGTCAGTTCCAACTCAATGGTACTCAACACCACCACCACCAACACAATCAACCCCTTATAGTACGTTGTCTTTCCCTCCACTCAGCTTATCTTTTTTATTCATTTTTACCCCATCTCCCTCCCTATCCAGCCCTATTAACCCTCTTAAGGATTAATTCTTTTGGGTGTAAACTTTCTTTCACTTTTGTAATAGTGACCTTAAACCATCATTGTCTTTTAATGACTGACTTATGTCACTCAGTGTCAATTGTTCTAGTCCATCCATGTTACGCACGTTTTAAGAATCCTTGATTGTTTTTATTGTTGTTAGGTGTCATCCAGTTAATGACAATGTATGTTGTTAGGTGCCTTTGGATCAAACTATGACTCAAATGACCCCGTAAAGAACAGATTGGAACCGTGCTCTAGCCCACATCATCTTCACGGTCTCCGCCCTGCTCGAATCCATTGTAGCAGTTACTGTGTCAGTCATTTCATTGAAGGTCCTTCTCCTTTCTGACCCTTTACCTTTTCCAGCATGATGGGGTTTTTGTTGTTTTTGCTGCTGCTATGTACCATCACGTCAGAACTGACTCATAGTGGACTCTCCAGAGGGTTTTCCGAAGCAGTAAGTCCCACAGGAGAAAATTGCCCAACTTTCTCCCAGGAAGCAACAAGTGGATTGAAACTATGTGCCTTTGGGCAACCCTGATGTACCCCCTTCCTTTTACAACCCTGATGCACACCCTTCCTGATACAACCCTGATGGACACCTCTCCTGATTCTAAACCATGATTACTAAGTCAAAGCTCATTATGTCTTTTTTTAGTAATGCATAACCTTGTTGCTGTTGGTGTTAAGCATCAGTTCACTATGACTGACTTCTCTCATGACCATCTGAACAAAAGATTGAAACTTCGCCTTATCCTGCACCAACCTCACCATCTCTGACGTGCTTGAGTCCATCACCACTGTGTCAGGCCACCTTGTTGAGGGTCTTCCTCTCTTTCTGAACCTCTCTATTTTTCCCAGCATGATGTCTTTTTCCAAGAATTGGCCCTTCCTGACATGCCCGAAGTATGTGTGATGAAATGTCACCATTCTCTTTTCTAAGGAACACCTTGGATACACTTCCTCCAAGACAGACTTATTTTTCTCTTGGCAGTCCATGGTATATTTAATACTTTTTTCCCAACACCACAATTCAAAGGCATCAATTCTTCCTTGATGTTCTTTATTCATTGCTCAATTTTCATAGGAAACAATTGAAAATGCCATGGTTTGGATTAGGTGCACCTTAGTTTTTAAACTGACATCCTTGCTCTTTAGCACTTTGGAGAGATACTTCACAGTAGATTTTCCCAATGCAATGTATCTTTGGGTTTCATGACTACTGTTACCAAGTGTTGATTGTGAGCCCAAGTAAAATGAAATCATTGCCAACTTCCATCTTTTATCTATCAGGATGTTGGTCCAGTGATGAAGATTTTTGTTTTCTTAACGTTAAGGTGTAGTCTACACTGAAGACCATAGTATTTTATCTTCTTTGTTAAGTGCTTCAAGTCTTTTTTCACTTTCTGCAAACAAGTTTCTGTCATCTGCTTAACACAGGATGTTGTTGAGTCTTCCTCCAACCGTAATGTCACAATCTTTTTCATAGAGTTCAGATTCTGGAATGATTTGCTCAATATACAAATTGAATTTGTTTGGAAAAAAGTTACAACTCTGGTGTATGCCTTTCCCGATTCTAAACCATGCAGTGTTTGTTCCTTTGTTCTGTTTGTACATCTTCTCCTTGGTCTGTAGGTTTCACATGAATACAAATGTTCTAAGATTTTCATTTTTATCAATATTACCCATAATTTGTTATGACACACCCAAAGGCCTTTGCATAGTCAATAAAACACAAATCCACATTTTTCTGCTATTCTCTACTTTCAGCCAAGATCCATCTGACATCAGCAATGATATACCTACTTACACAGCCTCTTCTGAATCCAGCTGGGATTTCTGAAAGTTCCCTGTTGATACACTGCTCTAGATTTTACTCACATGAGATATTAATGATATTTCCACACTCTATTGGAGAGCTTGATTTTTTTTAAAGTGAATATGGATTTTTTCCAATCATTTTGTTCTTGCAAATTTCTTGGTTATTGACTGCTAAGTACATCCAGAGCTGCGTCTTTTTGTTGAAACTTGTCAGTTGATATTCCATCAATTACTGGGGCCTGATTTTTTTACCAGTGCCTTCAGTGCAACTTGAACTACTGCTTTGAGTACCATTGCCTCGATCGTGTACCACTTCCTGAAATTGTTCCATGTCAATCAATTCTTTTTGATTCGATGATGTACTCTTTCCAACTTCTTTTCATATTTTGTCCATAGAATCCTTCAGTGTTGCAACTTTTGGTTTTAATTTATTCTTTTCATTCTTTCAGCTTGAGAAATGCTGAGCATGTTCCTCCCTATTTGTTTTCTTTTTTTTTTTTCCCCTATTTGTTTTCTAATTCCAGTTCTTTGCATATTTTGTTTTAATATTTTGCTTGGTCTTCACAAAGCTCCTCTCTGAAGTCTTCTGTTCATCTCTTATTTCAGTATTTCTTCCCTTTGCTTCGTCCTTTCTACATTCCAGCGCAAGTTTCGAGTCTCTTTTGACATCCATTTTGGTCCTTTCTTTCATCTCTCTTTGTCAATGCCCTTTTACTTTCTTCGTGGATGATGTCCTTGATGTCCTCCCACAACTCATTTGGTCTTCAGTCATTAGTGTTCAAGGCACCAAATCTATTCTTGAGATGATTTTTAAATTCAGATCATATTCAGTTCAGATCATATTCAGTTCATGTGGACTCGTTTTCCTCGAGATGATTTTTAAATTCAGATCATATTCAGTTCAAGTGGACTCGTTTTCCTCTTCAGCATCAATTTGAATTTGTGCATGAGTAACTGATGATGTATTCCACAGTCATCCCCTGACCTTGCTTTGATTGCTGATATAAAGCATCAAATGTAGCCAATCTTAAACCTGTGCAATCTGTCCATCAGATGAAAGTCCATGTTATGTGCCATCAAATTGGAACTGACTCATAGTTTACCCTCCATCAGACTTTCAGGTTCTGTAAGTTGTATAGAAAGAGCTTACCCATCTTTCTTCTGCAGAACAGGTGGTGAATTTATCCTGTGTGCCTTTAGGTTGGCAGCACAACTCTAACAACTAGGTCACCAAAACTCTCTAGTATGTGTATTATTGTTGTTGTTGTGTGTGCTTAAGTCAAGTATGACTCATAGTAACACCATGAACAGTCGGTCTGAACACTGCCCTATCCTGTACCATCCTCTTCATCTCTGACACAGCAGATTCCATTGCTGAAGTCCACTTATCAAACCAACTCATTGAGGGTCTTCTTTTCCTTTGTTCACCTCTGTCTTTCCCAGCATGATGTCCCTTTCCAAGCTACATGTTCAAAATTTGAAAGATATAGCTTTACCATATTTGCTTCCAAGGAGCACTCTTGTTGCTTTTTTTTTTCCAAGACATACTGTTCCTTTGCCAGTCTATGTGCTATTCAGTATTCTTCTTCAGCACCACAGCTCAAAGCATTCATTCTTCTCCCGCCATCCTTATTCATTGGCCAGCTCTCTGATAGCTGGACCATGTGTATAGTTGCCATTTAGATTTTTAAAAAAGATCTTTTCAAAGACTAGATCATTGATTATATAAAAACTAGGAGAAACAACTGCAAATATCCGTTAGTAACTAGAACATAGAATGTATGAAGTATGCTTCTAGGAAAATTAGAAGTTTTTAAAAATTAAATGAAATGCATAAAGAGATTATCCTAGGGATTGCTGGGCTGAGACGGAATGATAGTGGCCATTCTGAATCAGACAATCATACATTCTATTATGCCAGAAATGACAAATTGAAGACAGTGTTGCATACATAGTCAAAAAGAATATGTCAAGACCTAATCTAAAGTACAATCATATGAGTAATAGGATACTATCATACACGTACATAGATAGCAATATGTAAATAATACAACTATTATTTAAATATAGATTCTGGGGCTTCGTCTGACATACTTTGGACATGTTGCCAGGAGGGACGGGTCCTTGGAGAGGGACATCATGCTTGGGGTGCTGGAGAAAAGTACTGAGAATACCATGGACTGCTAGGAAAACAAACAGATTTGTCCTGGAAAGGGTTAAACCGGGTGGCTCCTTTTAGGCAAAGATTCTGAGGCTCCGTCTAACATACTTTGGACATGTTGTGAGGAG